>NC_053419.1:1754500-2129500 GCF_016859285.1 Xiphias gladius
TTAAAAGTAAATCCTTTAAATGTAAAACCATGAGTCTTGGCTGCCATACTTTGACAAATCACACAGTTGTCAAGAATTGCTGTTACATTAGCAAACTGTTGTCTATTTCGGGCCGGGCCACTGACCAGCCTCTCAGTTTTATCTGAATTTAGGAACATGATTTTGTGACATCCAGCTTTCAGCAGCAGACAAGCAGGCTTGTAATTTGATAATTTGAAAATGATTATCCACCTTTACTGGCACATACAGCTGAGTATCATTATTGTACCGGGAAATTAATTACATGATTGCATATAATTTGACCAAGACGTTAAATGTAAAGAAGTAAAACAGGATAGATGCAGGCTAGTTTGCTTTTTGACAAGTGGACTTTGTGAACTACTTTGCATTGTAAGACCCCATGAGGGGCACAGATAGATGATGTGTGGACACGTTTCAAAACTGACAGCCAACCCTCAGTCTCTATCTCTATACTGAGATCTTCAGACCAAGAAGCGCGTAGGTTATCAGAGGCTGAAGATTGGCACATGAAGAGAGTGTTATATAGCTTTGAAATGGTACCTTTGGGGTAAGGATTAATATAAAAAAAAAATGGTGTTAACCAAGGCAGAAGGAGGAATACCGGGATAATCAGGGAAGTGATACGAATAAAGTCACTGATTTGTAAATAACTACAGAAATTGGTCTTCGGTAAATTGAATACACAAGTTAACTGATGAAAAGATGCAAATGCGCCGTCAGCATGAAGGTGCTTTACAGAGACAATCCAATTGGCCATCCCAGTTTTGCAAAAGTAGTATCAGTAATAGAGGGAGGGAACAGAGCATTGGAGTTTACAGGGGATAGAAGAGGTATTGCCTGGAATCCAAACTGAGAAATAAAGCTACCAAGTGAAAAGAAAAAATGTTTTGGAATGAAAAAATTTGATGTAAAGTGGGGGGAGTATGCCAGATTGTGATGATTCGTTAAACATATTTAGCAACAGTAGGGATAGTTTATCAGCAAATGCCTTTAAAAATTCGGCAGGAAAGCCATCAGGGCCTGGGCATTTCCCATTCTGCATCAACATTAGAGCACTTTCAATTTCACTAACTGTGAATGGCTGATCCAACCTAGAAGATGTAAAGCAGTAGCAGTAATCTTTAAACTCCCCTCAGAATAATGGTAAAGGCCTTTAAGAAAGTATTGATAAAAGAAGGCCAACAACAGTCCAATAAATAAAGATAAATGACTAAATGAATCGTTAAAGGAAATATTGAATCAAAGAAGTGCACAGTGTAGTTAGAATCAATTATATGGTGAGTATTAAGAAGCGAAAAGCAAAGTAAAAACACCATAATGCCATAAACGTCACTGAATTAACAATAAAAAAAAAAAGTGTGGCAGTTACCTTGCTCACGGATCTGTGTTCAAGTCCTGGACAAACTTGACATCCTCTGAAGCTGGCAGGAGCCATGTCTTGTCCTCGTTAGGCAGGGTGATGCACAACTTGGCTGGCTTGTAGCCGTGTTTATACAGCTTGGCCATGGGGCCTCTGCACTCGGCGTGCTGCTATAACATGTTCGGGCTGTCACAGAAGTGGATATGATGGCCTTTGTAGATCAAATCACCCTGCCTGTGAGCGTCGCAGATCACCAGGTCTCTAACTTGGAAACGGTGAAAGCGCAAGATGAGCGGTTGTGGCCTCCCTCCTGGAGCATGTTTGGGTTCAAGGCTCTGGTGAGCTTGGCTGGCGAAGCAAAGGTCTCTGTGCCAAGGACATCAATGAGAAATTGAGAGAAGAACACTGATGGATGAGGACCTTCAATCAACTCTGGTAAGCCGATGATCTGAATATTTTGTCACCTGCTGTGTTCCTCCAGGTCCACTATTTTAATTTTGAGTGACTTGTTGTGGAGCACGCATCCTTAAGTTGTTGAAGATGTTGGTCAACTTCAGTAGCATTAGCTTCCAGAGAGCTGATTCTCTGCCCATGGTCTATAACAGTGGAGAGAATGCTTTCTATCATGGATGCCATAGCCTCAAGTGATGAATTGAAATTAGCCACGAGTGCCGCTCTGTTCAATAGCAAGCTAATGCCGGCCACAGTTATGTTGGAGTTGACGGAGATTCCATGTCCTTGGACATTGCTAGGTGGTCTGTACAGTTAACACTGGTGGTGTTCATCAAACACCACGTCGTCTGACACTGAAGCCACAAAAACCAACGAACTCGTCATAGATTTCAGGGAGCACCGCGCAGACCCCCTTCCCACTCCAGACTGTCAATGGAGACTGTCTGGAAAGGGTTCATAACTTTAAATTCCTAGGAACTCACATTTCTGACAACCTGTCCTGGTCTGCCGACACCACGGTTGTTGTCAAAAAGGCCCAGCAGCGTCTGCACTTCTTGAGAGTGCTCACGAAAAACAATCTGAGTGAGAAAATTCTGGTGGCCTTTTACTGTTCAATAGAGAGCATCCTGTCACACTGCATAACAGTGTGGTATGCCGGCTGCTCAGCAGCAGAGGAAAAAAGTTCTACAAAGAGTTATAAATACAGCGCAAAAAATCACGGGCTATCGTCTTCCTTGCCTGGAAGACATTGCCAACACCCACTACTTCCCCAGAGCCACAAATATTCTGAAAGACTGCTCAAACCCTGGCTACCACCTGGTTGACCTGCTGGCACTACAGAACATTTTCAGTACGGACCACTAGACTTATGAACAGTTTCTTTCCCAAGGCCATTAGTTCTCTAAACTCCATCAAAAAGTAATCATTATTACAATCTGCAATATTAAGTAATGCAGTAATCTCTATACATGTGCACTAATAATGCAGGTCTAAAAATCTAGGTTTTTTTTTTTTTTTTTTTTTTGGTAATGTGTTTAATTTTTAAATGCACCAATCGGGAACAGCACTCATAATTTCGTTGTATTTTGGAACAATATACTGACAATAAAGGCTTTCTTTTCTATTCTATTCTGTTCTATTGTAGAAAAAGCTTGAGACGAGGAACTAATTTTGTACCCAATCTCATAAATTTTACTACAGTAAAAGTCTAAAAAATCATGAGCTGTAAAGGGTGAGCAGCTAAGGCCTGGGCCACACTGCTTACCTCACCTGTGCTTGACGGTTGTGGAACCTCTTGGTTTTCATCTTAACAGGTTAGAGTAGCCACAAAGCATGTGTTAGACTCATGTCTGAGGAGCCGCTTGAGCCTTGCAGCAGCAGCACATCATCTAGAGTTTTGACGTGGAGCCTATTTTTCATGCATGACGTGCGTGGTTCTCAACAAAAATAGACAATGATATGTTGTTATTGAGATCATACTAGCAACATTACATTGCACTGACATCTTTCACTCTAGTTTCAATGTCTAAGCTTTATCTGAAGTAAGACACATGAAAAAATATTTGTTTAACCATTTTAGCAATTCCATGTTATTAAAGGAGAAAGTGGAGGCTACATGTGTACGATATAGTCATAGAAGAAGCCCAGTGGAAGCTATAATTATGACAAATAAGTTAACAGAACATTAGGAGAAGGGCAGTAGTTGTCTGGTGCTCTCTCTCTCTCTCTCTCTCTCTCTCTCTCTCTCTCTCTGTCACTGAGAGACAGAGCTGTGTTTAAGTCACTGGTACAATTTTCAATAGGGCCTGTCGCTGCAGTTAAAGGAGCCAGGAGCACTACTCACCAAGAGCAGTTAAAGCCAGTGGACCAATGTGTTGAGTGATAAATACATTTCCACCAACACAACGAGTACAGGCTAGAATCACTTGAAGTTTGATTCGAAGTCATCTTATATAATCGATGTGATAGGGGAAACAGTCAATCAGAAACCACGATCTTGTGGGATAAAATCAGGTCAGCGGTGTTACCAATGCAACGAATAGGTTTAATTTTAATACAAGAGTCTCAAAAGAGTTAAAAGTAATATCAAATTTGGAGATGAAATTGAAAATAGATTTGTACATTAATGCAACACTTGTTGCCTTGTTTAGTAGCCTGAGCAACATGGGCATTAGCATACTTTGTTGGGGAAGCTTGATTTAATGGTAAGAAAAGATTTGGTTTAAACTGTGTTTCACATAAACCAAGTACACCCAGATTATGCTCAAGAATCAAATAATTTATCAGAAAGGATTTATTAGATAATGATCTGGTATTTATAAAACCAAATTTGAGGGTCTTGTTGAGGCTGGGGTTTTCAGTAATAGGCCAATCTGTAGAGCTGCTAGTAGATGACTCGACTTAAATTTGAATTGACTTGATGGGTAACGGACCATAGACAACTAATCTATGCCGACTCATCTTTCTTTCAAACTCAGATGTCCAGACTAGTCTTTCTTTTGTGATCTCAGACTGCTTCAACCTCACATTACTGATGCCAACATGGCTTATAATGTTGGACCACAATGTGGTGAAGTATGCCTCGACTTCTACGGCTTCACATCTCGTTGCCAGCAATAATATCTCTTCAACAAACAAAAACAGAGCCCATATCAGTGTGCAGTCTTTTTTTCAGTCTATACAGTCCTGGAATTCAGTCCATAATTTTAAGTACAGAATTTAGAATATCTTCAGAAATAATGTAAATTAACCAATTTTGTACCCTTCACCAATATTTGGCTGCAGAAACCAAATATACAGAAATGACAGTCTCTAAACATTTCTTGTAGCCATCTAGAAGCTTTTTCCACCTGTTTGATGATAGTTTCTGCCACTCTTCCATTACTATGCATTCAAACAACAGGTCTGTAGTCATTTAGACTGTCAGTGGCAGGATTTTGGGGGACAGGGATGATGGTGGCTGGCTTTTAAGTTTACGGGAGTTTGCAATGGCACTGAAAAGTTTGCAGTGGCACTGAAAACCCTCCAAAGGTTTTCAGTGGGATTTATGATGGGAATTCATTGTTGGCCAGTTTAACAGTCATCTTTCCTTTTCAACAATTGTTTTGTGCTGCTGGATGTGTGCTTTGGGTCTTTTTCTTGCTGAAAGACTCAAGACCTTTGCCTCAAACCTAGTTTCCACCACTGGGTAACACATTTCGTTCTAAAATGCCTTGCTAATCTTCTGAATTCATCATTCCTTTGATGCATTCAATGCCTCCAGTACCAGAGGCAGCAAAGCAGCAAGGCATGATAGAACCTCCACCATGAATTACAATAGGTAGGGTGTTCTTTTCCATGTGGGCTTGATTTCATCGTCATAAACAAACTGATGCTCTGCATTCCCACAGAGCTCTACTTTGGTTTCATCTGTCCATAGAACATTATCCCAGAAAGACTGATTCTTTATCTATGAAAGTTTTTGAAAACATTAGTCTTGCCTTTTTGTGCCTTTCTTTCAATAGTTGTGTCATCCTTGGTCTTCACCCATGGAGCCCTACTTGGTTTATTGTGCAGCCTATGGTGCAGGCTGAAACCACCACTCCAGATTGCTCCAGGTCAGCCTGAAGCTCTTTAGATGTCTTACGTGGTGTTTTTTCCACAATCCGGACATACCTTTGCAGACTTCTGCACCATGTCCTGGAAGCAGCTTATCACTTTTATGACTGTGAAACTTGTTGATAATGTTTTGAACTGTTGAAACAGGGATTTTAAGAGCTTTGGCAATTGCCTTGTAGCCTTTGCAATTGTTATGTTTTTTGATAATATCATTTCTGGTGCTTTCAGATAGCTCTCTTGTCTTCGCCATTGTGAAAAAGACCATTGAAACAATCAGACCCTTATTATGCAGTAAAACCATCATTCATTGTTCAGGTCATGTTAACACTGAAAATTAAGCAGAGGTGAGTCTTATTAGTTTTTTATTTTGTATGAGGAAGTAATTTTGATTCATAAAAGGGTGCCAATAATTGTGTCAAGTATACATTATATGACTGTATTTTTTGGCTGGACTGCAACAGTGGTGCCAGCCCTATAAATGGGAATGTCTGTGACTGACTGACTTACTCAGTGAGTGAGTGACTGAGTTATAAAGTTACACCATTGGTAAGCCAAATGCTGTGTGACTGAGTGTTGGAGTTTCCCCATTGACTGTTGCTCTTTCAAAATGAGCTGTTGCGGACAGTTACCAATATGTAATCGGG
Source organism: Xiphias gladius (assembly GCF_016859285.1). Lineage (NCBI taxonomy): Eukaryota > Metazoa > Chordata > Actinopteri > Istiophoriformes > Xiphiidae > Xiphias > Xiphias gladius. The sequence goes on from NC_053419.1 coordinate 1,760,576, forward strand.
GGGGGGGGGTACAGGCAATGTTGCCAACCTAGCGCCGTTGCTACATTTACCGACTTTTCAGACCCCTTTAGTGACTTTTTTAGAATAAGCACCTAGCTATAAATCTTGTGACTTTTTGTATAAACCTTAGCTATATTCCGTAAAGAGGGAGAAAAAAACGATGAAGTAAGCACTATGTCCTCAAGTAATCCTTCACATTTTCATGAGTGATTGCATTGTGTGCTATACAAAATAACATTGGTAAAACAATACTTGTAGTGAACGGATTTGAACTACGGTTTTCTCATCCTCCCATAGCCATTTGCAAAAGTAGCAGCGTTTGGCTACTAACCAGAATTGCTGTTCAGGTGGACATCCGTAGGTAGGTCACTTTTTCTTTGGGTGTAGCCACTTGCCAGCTGAATAGGTAACTGTAACAAGTAGATTCCTCTTTCATTCGCATTCCTCTCAAAATAATTTTCTCTTACAGTATTTCTCGGACTGTCTTTTTGAGCTCATCATCAGCGATAGTTGTAATTCTTCACTGTTTGACATATTTTCTACCTGAATACATTTGGTAGCCTAGGAACATTATGGCTCCAAACAACCCATAATGCAACACCCTGTAAAATACCATAGTTACACTGGTACTCTCTACATTCAAGAAGAATAATTGACGTAATTGTCTTGTGCTCAAGTATAAGATGATACCCACTTTTTCAAACCTAATTTGGAGGAAAAAAAAAGTCTAATATCCTTATATCCTTTCTTTCCAGAGGGGAAGAGAACTTTTGACATATTATTTTTTTGTTCATTTGGCTTAGGCGCTGCACAAAAAGGTTTATGTGCTGCACCTAAGTCTTATAAGGGTAGGAAAAAACAATGGAGTGGACAAAGTGTATGTGGGTGGATCCACCGCTAGGGCGGTGGATCTGACAGGCAAGGCAGAGCTCAAGCTTCCAGAGGAGCACAGAAGGAGTCAGGGATCGAACATCACTGGAGCCACAGCCACCTCAAATATAATATTCATATATTTCATGAAAACTAATCCGACTGCTCAACAGGAGCGAACAACAGAGCGCTACACTTCTTTTTACAGAATATCATTCTCTGAGTTGAGCTGGGGTTTAATGGCTAAAAAAAACATTTCCCTACATTGTTTGATATCATACATATTTTGTGTCTACTCATTCCAACATGTCAGAAATCCCAGGTTTTATGGCGGTGGCTGCAACGTAAAATCAGATGGGATGTTGACTAGAGTAGAGTTTAAAATAAAATTTAGTGGGTTGGAACACTAGATTTTATGAGCTAGTAATGATGAACTTGCTGATGGGTCAACAGGGTTGAAGATGTTCTCGAGATATTTGGGGCAAAACAGTATTTTGCATCCACAATAAATGACTTCTTTGGCAAAATATAGATAATATAAACTAGATCTACTTGTAAATAAAATGTGACGTGAAGATTTCCAAAAGACAATGAAGTGGCAAAGATCAAAATGTTGCACGTTTTGACTATATGGGCATGCAAAATGTTGTGATCCATGGTCTTGACTCATGATTGTTTTACCCTCTTTTTAGATCCTTCTTAATTACCTACCTCTCAATCAGACATTATGGGAGTCTTTCCTCAAAAAGCAGAGGTAAGTGAAACATCTTAAAGTCTGATCACACAGCTTAGACTTAAGCCACACTGCTTTACTTTTATTTGAAGAATCCTTTTTTGATCTCACTAGTCAACCACAAAATCAGCTAATATCAACCAGCATAGCTGATGACATTAGGTAATGTAGCTAATGCAATCAATGTAGCTTAGCTGATTATAAAAGAAAAAAACACCCACTTTTGCTGTGACTCACCAAGCCTGATGCTGTTTATTATGGTGCTCTGTCATGGTGAAGCTAGCTGGAGGAAAAGAAAACCCCACTGCGAACATTTCCTCCCTTTTCCTTGTTTATATCTGAGCTGACAAAGGATGGCCAGTTCTGTTTTCACCACCTCTTTGTTTGGTTGGACAGCAGAGAAAAGCTAACGTGACAGGGCATTATTGTAATAAAAAATAAAAAAATAAATAAAATTTACTGCTAATGAAATGTACAGATGAGTGTTCTTTTTAATCCAGAATTTGCCTGGATATGAACAAAATAACAGTTATTTAATTGATTAACTGATTAAATGTTTTGTCATTAAAGTTCAGGAAAAAGTAAAAATACCCATTATAGTTTCCCAGAGACCAAAGTGACATCTTTATATTCCTTGTCTTATCTGATCGTCAGTCCTAAACACAAAGATATTAAGTTTATTATCATATATGACACACACAATCCGCAAATCGTCACCTCTGAGAAGCTAAAATCAGATAGTTTGGCATTTTTGCTTAAAATCTGACTGACTGATTAATCAACTTTTTCTTGTGTCTCTCACAGGGATGTGTACTCCCAGTTCTTAAAAGAAATGATCATCCAGCCTGGTATTGCCAAAGCCAACTTGGGCCTTTCCAGAGAAGATGTGACAATGGAGGACCATGTGAGTGAAGTCTCCTTTTTTCTGTCACTCTCTTTTCACAGCAGTGTTTAACTAAAATGAGGCCTGATTGAATAAAAGTACATGCTGGGTGAAATAGAGTGTACCTCAGTGACAGTTCTAATGGATGCTGTCATTTTATACAGGTGTGAGCAAAAACCAACAAGCAGGAGTATGCTTATTAGTTAAGTCTTAAAGAGGAAGTGGGTGGACTGTAAATTTAAGGTAGATGAGATTCTTTAACTGAGCAACACTTTGCAGCCCACGTGAAGTGATATTTCTCAATGATGAACATTCAGCACTAACACACAGAGCAGAAAGACTAGATTGTGTTTTAATATTAAAAATCTAAACATACACTTGTATGGCTTGAGTAAAAGTTTAATGTTCTTTTTTGGTAAAGTTTCAACTGTGTTTCTTACAGTGCAACAGCCAAAAGTAGCTGTCTGTGTAACTGCTTTGCAGACAAGTTGAATACTATATTTCCTCAAGCTCTTTTTCCCACACTATTTAAACTCTCAGTAACCACAGTCACACAGGTACCACAAGAATTTACTGTATACTGTGCAGTACAACCTTCAACAGTAACTGCCAGCAGTTTTTCCTGCAAGGGATCATTAGTCACTCTAACTCATGTTTCATAATTAAACTCCTCAATCAGTGCATCACTGTCATCATTGTCATCAGAATAACATTTCTTTTTTTTTCTTAACACATTTTAAACTCTGAAAAATGTTCTTATTTTTCTTTATTATAGCACAAAACTTTGCATTTGTTTGTGCTATAAATACCATTCAAACATTGAATTGTGCAGCTCATTGAGGAGATAGTGGCTTTTATTTCTGTATTTGCATTATATTACAATGATTAAATAGTAATTTTTAAAGAGCATAATTTTATAATTAAAGTCTATGAGAGGAAGGATTCAACTCCGTCAAACCCACTTTTTAAAGCCTACTGGTCTGACATACTGTATGTGCAGCTACAGAATTCATTAATTTTAAAAAATCTCACAAGACTTGGACTTTTCAAAGTTGTAATCAGTGTCAATGTTTAGAGACTTCATCAGTGCGTCATGTGATCACCTAGATCATGGAGCTGTGGTTTTTCTAGACGAGTAAAAAATATACAGACTGCTCTCACTCCTGCAGTTTTCACTCTACAAACATACATAATGCCTAAAAATGTAGCTCAAACCTCTTCTCTCCTAAAATTTAAACATTTACCCCTCAGTAGTTACAGTTCTTGAGATCTAAGCCTTAATTGATAGGTAGAGCACTGTCCAACTCTCATTCACTGCTACAGTTAGGTGCATAAGGATTTGGACAGTGACACAATTTTTGTAATTTTGTCTCTGTACACCACCACAGTGGATTTGAAACGAACGAATCAAAATGTTATCGAAGTTAAGACTTACAGCTTTAATTCAAGGGGTTTCACAAAATATCACATTAACCGTTTAGGAATTATAACCAGCTTTATACATAGTCCCTCATTGTCAGAAGCTTAAAAGTAAGTGGACAATGATTAACTGATCAGTTTCATGGCCAGGTGTGGCCTGTTCCCTTGTTATTTAATGACAAATTAAGTAGTTAAAAGGTCTGGAGTTGATGCCAAGTGTTGAATTTACATTCGATAGCTGTTCATGGGAATTCTCAATGTGAACTGCAAAGAGCTGTCGGTGCAAATGAAGGAGGCCATCATTAGCTGAAAAAACAAAACCAACCTATCAGACAGATGGCAGAAACTTCAGGAGTGGACAAATAAACAATTTGGTACTTTCTTAAAAAGAAGGAATCCACTGGGGAGCTCAACAACACCAAAAAGGCCTGGAAGACCACAGAAGACAGTTGAGATGGATGATCACAGAATTCTTCCCTCGGTGAAGAAAAATCCCTTCACAACATTTAGCCAGGTCAAGAACACTGTTGAGAGGGTAGGCATATCATTGTCAAAGTCTACAATCCAGAGACACCTTACGAATGTAAATACGGAGGCTTTACCACAAGGTGCAAACCACTGGTATCATTCAAGAACACAAAGGCCAGATTAGACTTTGCCAGAAACCCTCTAAAAAGGCCTGGAGAGTTCTGGAACAAGATTCTTTGCAGAAGAATGATGGGAAAAGAAGAGTATGGAGAAGGAAAAGAACGGCTCATGATCCAAAGCATACCATATCATCTGTCACACAGGGTGGAGGCAGTGTTGAGGCATGGAAATGTAAGGCTTCCACTGGAACTGGGTCACTGGTGTTTATTGATGATGTGACTGCTGATAGAAGTAGCAGGATGAATTTTGAAGTATATAGTTCTATATTATCTGCTCAGATTCAGCCAAATGTTGCAAAACTGAAAGGACGGTGCTTCACCGTACAGATGGTTAATGACCCAAAACATACTGCGAAAGCAACCCAAGAGCTTCTCAAGGCAAAGACATGGAATATTCTCTAAAGCCCAAGTCAGTCACCTGACCTCAACCCAACTGAGCATGCTTTTCACTCACAGAAAGACCCACAAACAGGCAGCAACTGAAGGTGGCTGCGGTAATGGACTGGCAAAGCATCTCAAGAGAGGAAACTAAGCATTTGGTGATGTCTATGGGTTCCAGGCTTCAGGCAGTGATTGTATGCAAAGGATTTTCATCCAAGTATTTAAAATAATCCTGATATTTATAGTTATGTTGGTTTCTCTATTTAATTTTGAGCCTCTGAAAACGAGGAACTATGTATTAAAATGGCTTTAATTCCTAAACAGTTCATGTTTATTTTTGTCAAACCCCTTGAACTAAAGCTGAAAGTCTACACTTCAATCACATCTTGAAGGCTCCATTTCAAATCCATTGTGATGGTTTACAGAGGCAAATTTACAAAAATTGTGTCACTGTCCAAATACTTTTGCACCTATCTGTATATTAACTGCACAATGACTCCCTTGATTTTAACAGTGTAAGAATGCAATACATTCTCATGGTCAGCTATTCTTGCTGCAACTGATAATGAAAAAGTCTTGGGCCAAAAGTTTTTATTTTTTTGGTAGATTCTATTCTTATCTGTGTTGTAACACATACAGTTAGGTACATAAATATATAGGTACATAAGTATTTGGACAGTGACACAGTTTTCGTAACTTTACCTCTTTACACCACCACATTTGACTGACAGTCAGTTTCATGGTCAGGTGTGGCCTGTTCTCTCATTTTTTCATGACAAATTAAGCAGATAAAAGGTCTGGAGTTGATGCCAAGTGTTGAATTTGCATTTGGTAGCTATTCATGGGAACTCTCAATATGCAGTCCAAAGAAGTGTTGATGCAAATGAAGGAGGCTATCATTATGCTGAAACAAACAGAACAAACCCATCTGACAGATGGCAGAAACTTTGGGGGTGACCAAATCAACAATTTGGTACATTTTTGAAAAAGAAAGAATGCACTGGTGAGCTCAGCAACACCAAAAGGCGTGGAAGGTCACTAAACTAAACGTGGATGATCACAGAATTCGTTCCTTGGTTAAGAAAAATCCCTTCACAAAATCTAGCAAGGTCAAGAACACTTGAGGAGGTAGGTGTATTATTGTCAAAGTCTACAATCAAGGGCCTTCATGAATGTAAATACATTGTGGTTTTATACTGAGGCAAAATTACAAAAATTGTGTCACTGTCCAAATACTTTTGCACCTATCTGTATATTAACTGCACAATGACTCCCTTGATTTTAACAGTGTAAGAATGCAATACATTCTCATGGTCAGCTATTCTTGCTGCAACTGATAATGAAAAAGTCTTGGGCCAAAAGTTTTTATTTTTTTGGTAGATTCTATTCTTATCTGTGTTGTAACACATACAGTTAGGTACATAAATATATAGGTACATAAGTATTTGGACAGTGACACAGTTTTCGTAATTTTACCTCTTTACACCACCACATTTGACTGACAGTCAGTTTCATGGTCAGGTGTGGCCTGTTCTCTCATTTTTTCATGACAAATTAAGCAGATAAAAGGTCTGGAGTTGATGCCAAGTGTTGAATTTGCATTTGGTAGCTATTCATGGGAACTCTCAATATGCAGTCCAAAGAAGTGTTGATGCAAATGAAGGAGGCTATCATTATGCTGAAACAAACAGAACAAACCCATCTGACAGATGGCAGAAACTTTGGGGGTGACCAAATCAACAATTTGGTACATTTTTGAAAAAGAAAGAATGCACTGGTGAGCTCAGCAACACCAAAAGGCGTGGAAGGTCACTAAACTAAACGTGGATGATCACAGAATTCGTTCCTTGGTTAAGAAAAATCCCTTCACAAAATCTAGCAAGGTCAAGAACACTTGAGGAGGTAGGTGTATTATTGTCAAAGTCTACAATCAAGGGCCTTCATGAATGTAAATACATTGTGGTTTTATACTGAGGCAAAATTACAAAAATTGTGTTACTGTCTAAAAACTTTCTCTGTGTGCATTTGTCCAGTACGTCTTCTCTTCATAGTAAGCACCTTAAGTAAAGTGAAGCAAATTTAAAAATACAAAACTAAATAAATAGTATAACTAATAAATCATCAACTGTTTATCATGATGCTTTTCTCATATGTTTAACAAATCACTTATGACTGAGGCAGAAACTGAATATGTCTTTGTTTTATGTGATTGTTTTTTGTTTTTTTTTTTGTTTTTTTTCAGCCTCTAAATCCGAACCCGGATAGCAGGTGGAATACCTATTTCAAAGATAATGAAATTCTTCTACAGATTGACAAGGATGTAAGGTATTACTCATCCTTTAGTTCTTTTGGTTTGTTCTTGGTAGTATTTGATTATAAAAATAACACAGCCTTTCATTGTGTGTACTGTATATAAGAAATACAATTCTTCCAACCTTTTGAAGAAATCCAGATAGCTTTAAAAAAAAAAAAAAAGAAAGAAAAACCCAATGCGAATATAGAGTGTTTGCATGTCTCTAGGCGGCTGTACCCAGACATGGCGTTCTTCCAGCGTCCTACTGAATACCCTTGCCAACTTATCTTGGACCCTCAGAATGATTATGAAACGCTGCGACGACGAGTCGAACAAACCACCCTGAAAGCACAAACTGTAAACCGCAACCGCAGTGGAGTCACCAATGTAAGTGTGTGTGTGTGTGTGTGTGTGTGTGTGTGTGTGTGTGTGTGTGTGTGTGTGTGTGTGTGTGTGTGTGTGTGTGTGTGTGTGTGCGCGCGCGCGCTCAGTGGTCATGGTTTTAGGGAGCATTAAATACTCATAAGGACTGAAGCTTAACATGCAGGACAATAATTAATTTACTTGAGAGATGGTCTCAAATATTACAAAAGGATGGAAATATTGTGATGCACCAGTTTGAGAAATGACAGCTAAGTTGGCAAATGCCTGATGATGATGATGATAACAATAATAATAATAACAATAATAACTAATAATTATTCATATGGTGGCTTCTACTTAGCAATTGTATTCAAGTAGACTGTAAAGCAAATGAATACACATGAAGTAAATGAATACAAAGATTATTTTATGTATATATGTATATGTATGTGTGTATGTGTATTTTATGTATATGTGTATATATATATCTATGTGTGTGTGTGTGTGTGTATGTATGTATGTATGTATGTGTATGTATATATGTGTGTGTGTGTGTGTGTGTGTGTGTGTATGGACTCCTGTAAAGCTGGAATTTCTAAAAAATATTTAAATTACATTTTGTGTAGTTACTTCACATGCATAAAAATTCAAAAAATTGTTTCTTTAAATTCATATGCAAATAAAATCAAAGATTGATCAAATGGAACTTCAGAATTAATGAAATACAAATTAAAAATTTCTAAATTCGTATTTAATGCCTGATGTCACAAATATTTGTCCAACCTGTCCGCTTCACAGAGAGGGAAACTATCTTTAGATTCCATTGTAGTTTTCAGGTTACTGCTTATAATGTTTGATTTTCTTTTACAACAGGAGCAGGTATTCTTTCATTTTAATTTCACTTTGAAATCTCGTCCCTTTTTCTCTTGAATTGTCATCCTTACGTTTTTTTAATTTAAACTTTATCACTGTACTTTTCTAATAAACATTGTTTGCTTTATTTTGGAGAGTGGTTGTTCGTGCAGAAAAGTGGCACTACTTTCTACTAAAGTTAATCTGTTTTCCCAGGTCAGCTCTCCTGGAAAGGCGTTGAACCTGTATCCATCTAATGAATATGAGGTGCTGCCTAATGGGAGCGAAGCACACTGGGAGGTGGTGGAGCGGATCCTCTTCATCTATGCCAAACTCAACCCTGGGATTGCTTATGTACAGGGCATGAATGAGATTGTTGGGCCAATTTACTACGCCTTTGCCACGGACCCCAACAGTCAGTGGAAAGGTCAGTAACATTTGAACTGTAAATTTGAACATTCAAGATGTTTCAATCATAGGAAATAAATAGAATCCCTTCGTGATTCCTGCTTCATTGTACAGAGCACGCTGAAGCAGATACATTCTTCTGTTTCACCAACCTGATGTCGGAGAACAGAGACAACTTCATCAAAAGCCTGGATGACTCTCAGTGTGGCATCACATACAAAATGGAGAGTGTGTACTCCATGCTCAGAGACAAAGACCTGGAGCTCTATCTCAAGCTGGTAAGGTCAAGGCTTCATGCCTACTTCCTGCTCATTCTCTGCTCCTTTTAGGGGCATTTAAATTTTAGGTTTTCAAGTGCTCTCTAGGGCTGTTTTCTAAACATCTATGACTTGTATCAGCCATCAAGCCAACAGGTCAGACCTTATGTTGTCAGCTGTAACAGCCAATGTCCACTGGATCCAGCTGTGTTCCCTCTCGTTACAAATGTGGACTCTTTGACCAGAAAATCTCACTCAAAATTTTTCTCCTAGTTCTGCTGTCTGCCCAGCCAGGTCTGTTCTGCTGGGGCAGCTCACATCTCTGAATCATAAATTTCATTTGTGACTGTATATAAATTAGAAGTGCAACTAACAGTTGTTTTCATTATAGATTACCGTGTTGATTATTTTGTTGATTAATCGATTATTTGTCTTGTCTATAAATTGTCAGAAAACAGTGAAAAGTTCCCATCACAAGTTCACAGAGCCCAATTTGATTTCCTCAAATGTCTTGTTTTGTCTGACCAACAGTCCAGAACCCAAAGATACATAGTTTGCCATTATCCAAGACAAAGAAAGGCCATTCCTTACGTTTGAAAAGCTGGAACCAGCGAATGTTTGCCATCTTCGATTGAAACCATTAATCCATTGTTAAAATAGTTTTAAGTCCCCCTATATATCCTGTATAATCAGTTTAGAAACAAATTAATTTCTCAGGTTAAGGAAGAAAGTGAGAGATGGAGGGAGGGAGATAGTCCGAGCCTGTTAAAGGATAGGTTCACATTTTTCAAGTCTCTCTTAAAACAATACTCACATGCCCACTTGTAAAGTTGTTCGTAGTTTTACTTGTTCCTTTGTAAGGAGATCCGTTCCTAACGCAATTGCAATGTAAGTTTACATTTAATGGGAACAAAATCCACAGTCCTGGTTCTGTGTAAAAATGCATTAAGAAGTTCAGCAGAAGTTAATATTATTAGAGGGTTAGTGAAATTAAGTGCTTATTTTTAATACGTACTAGTAATTACTAGTGATTAGTAAAGATTAGTTAGTTATTAACTTTTTAGTTCAAAGCAAGTCTTCATGTAAAATGTCCAGGTTGCTAAGGAACAATAACCTCTGTGGTAATTAGATGAACAAACAAAACAAGGTCAATATCTAGTATATGGCTGCACCACATATGGTCAATGTGCGAAATTGAGAACATAGTTGAAAACTGTTATGGTGCTGTAAACAACTACTTTCAATGGAGATTAGCTAAAGCCTGTTCAAAAAGTCACAAAATGTTACTAGATGACATAATGTACTAATTGGCATATTCATGACATCATCGCATCATATTTGTATTCTGCCTAGTGTCAGCCGTTTCAGCCATTTATCTGTTTGTCTTTATCCTACTCTCTGTACATATACATATATACAGTATTTTGATACAGCCGCATTCCCAATAAAGCTGTTCTCGTTTAAATGTTTATCTGATTCTGCTGTCAGACAATGGAATAAGTATGAAATAGTGACGGAAACGTGGCCAATTAAGATGACATGTTAGCCAGCAGTCACTTCAAAGCCATTTCCAAGCTGCTATTCTGCAATACTAAAATCCTGATTTAATAACCACAACATTGTCTGACAAAATCACCACACACATAAATATAAGACAACAGCTGTGCTGTGATTTCGGCTATATTTACTTGTAAAGTTTTCAGTCAGAGAGAAAGTTAGAAGCTCATTCATGTCTGTGCCGTCTGGTAAACTGAATGACATGAAAAAGAGGTGTGTGCGGAGGGAAAGCCCAACCTTGTGCTCGTAGGGCAATACTTGCAACTCCCTCTATGGAAATTTACGGTTTGTCCAAAAAGTCGCTAGATTAGTTGTTAGGTGCTTTTTTTGGAAAAAGTTACTAAAGGGGTGTGAAAAATCAGTAAATTTAGCGACAAAGGTATTACTGGCAACACTGCCTGTAAATGGCCCCTGATGACGTAATAGAAATGGTTTGCTCCAATTCATTTTGAAAGAGCAATGGCCAATGGTGTAACTTCAGTATTCAGTCATGCGGCATTTGGCTGACCAGTGGTGTAACTTTATCAGTCAGTCAGTCCGTCAGTGACAGGCATTTGCGTCTATAGGGCTGGACCCACTGTTGCGGTCCAGCCAAAAAGCCGTACATTTATTTGTGGTCCCTTTGTGTCTTTTGAACTTGAATTTAAGTTTTAAAAAAAATGCATTGACTTTGCTAATTCCTCTTTTTGCCCCTCATTTCTTTCTGTCCACACAGGAAGAGCAGAACATCAAACCCCAGTATTTCACATTCCGATGGCTGACCTTGTTGTTATCTCAGGAGTTCCTCCTGCCAGATGTCATCCGCATATGGGACACTCTTTTTTCTGATGAGGACAGATTCCACTTCCTCATCCTGGTCTGCTGCGCTATGCTCATGTGAGTTTTTAAGATTGTGTTCCCTGTACTCCTCCAGCACTGATGCCTCTGACCCTTCATGTGAGTCATGGTTTCTGTTGATTTGTGTGTTTACAGACTCATCAGAGATAACTTACTGGCAGGAGACTTCACAGTGAATATGAGATTACTGCAGGTAAGGCTCTTGTAATACGAAATGAAACAGAAAACCCCAAAAGCTTCATATACACACAGCTGACATATACTGACATAAACTGACTTACACAGAATTTTTTTTTCCCCTGATGTTCCTATCAGGATTACCCCATCTCAGATGTCCACACCATTTTGACTAAGGCCAAAGAGCTGCAGGATAACTCCTAACCTATTCACTCTTGTCCTCCTGCCTTCTCTGCTAAGATGTGGTAGGTGGGAGCTCAAACATTAGAAACATTTTCATGTCAAATGTGTATCGTGGGAGGACTTGATCAATGAATAGCCTGGACACATGTTTTGGGAAAACCAGCATATTGGTTTTTAATTAGATGTCTAATGTTTGGTCAGGGGGGACTCCTGTGAAAACCTGGAAGACATGTTCAAACTATTGCTTCCTCAGAGTGTGGAGGAGATGCCACTTGCTTCTTGATGCATTATGGGAAAATACTGCCTTGGTACATGGTCCTCCTCCCCTCACAGCCATCTTTCCTGCGGAAACTTGTGATCATATAATGTTGTTTGCACTGAACATCTGAGGGAGAGGGAGCCACATTAAACGTACACTACCGATGTTACTTTGTCATGAAAACATTCTAGTACCGGAGCCAAGAATTAAAAAAATTCAACTGCGATCATGTCTGTAGTCAGATTGAGCGTTTAATTGGGTTGAGCAATAGTGCATGTTTATTCTTTAAGGGTTTTTTTAATTTTTAGAAGCTGAATGTTTTTAATGTAAGAAACATGTATGCCTTAGCTGTTTAATGATGTGAAACAGGAAACAGTATTTCTGGGTATACTGTGTTTCTGTCTGGTAAAATAAATATGAAGTGATGGCCCTGGCCAATTGAATATTGTACAGTCCTGGTTTAAATTATTGGCAGTCTTTAATGTTACGTATAGAACTTAAAATATCTTCAGATATAAATGTAAATTAACCAATTTTGTATAATCAGAATCTTTTAATAAAATGTCCAGGGTTACTGAACAAAATTGACATGTGCTTTGAGTCATTGTCCTGCTGAATGACCAAGACCTTCGCCTCAAACCTAGTTTTCTGATACTGGGTAACACATTTTGCTCTACAATGCCTCGGTAATCTTCTGATTTCATCATTCCTTTGATACATTTATTGCCTTCAGTGCCAGAGGCAGCAAAGCAGCTCCACAGCATGATACAACCTCCACCATGTTTTACTGTAGGTAGGGTGCTCTTTTCCTTATGGGCCTCATTTCGTCGCCTATAAACAAACTCTCTACTTTGGTTTCATCTGTCCATAAAACATTATCCCAGAAAGACCGTTGCCCATGGAGCCCTACTTGGTTTAGTGTGCGGCCTATGTTACGTGCTGAAACCGCCATTTCAGATTGCTCCAAGTCAACCTGAAGCTCTTTAGATGTCTTGCGTATTCCGCAGCAACCTTCAGACTTCTCTAACAGAGTTTCTTCTTAGTGCCATGTCCTGGAAGCGAAGAGTTTTATGACTGTGAAACTTCTTGATAACATTAAGAACCGTCGAAACAGGGATTTCAAGATCTTTGGCAATTGCCTTGTAGTCTTTGGAATTGTTATGTTTTTTGATGATAGCATTTCTGATGCTCTCAGACAGGCCTCTTGTCTTCACCATTGTGAAGAAGAAACTGGAAACAATCATCCTCTTTTTTTCACACTGTAAAACCATCATTCATTGGATAATTCTGTGCACTGAAAGTTAAGCACACGTGAGTCTTATTTGTTTTTTATTTTGTTTGAAGAACTAATTTAAAATTCATCACAAGGGTGCCAATAAGTCTATCAAGTGTACATTTTATGTCTGTATTTTTATTTCACTATATTAAAGCATTTTTTTGTTGTAACTTGTACATTTTATTAAATATTCTGATTATACATAATTAGTTAATTTGTGTTTATTTCTGAAGATATTATAAATTATGTACTTAAAATTCAGGGTTGCCAATAATTTCAACCAGGACTGTATTAGTAACCCTCTGAAAAAATCACTATTTCCTCAGCCTTACATCGCAACAAAGCCTTTGGCCCACTGGAAATGTAGATGAATTTCTTGTAAAGTCATATTACTTTGACAGAACAAAATACTATTGGAAAAAAGGCAAAAACCATCAGAAAATTGTGGTTCTTTTCACACTGAACAATATCTGCTGAGCTTTTTCTCCAACCACACGTATATCTATAGTAGTTTAACTACAATACTTTATACCATGGCCATGGTGAATCTTTCATTGTTACTGACCAGACAATGTGCATCATTTTCAGATAGTGGCGTAGTGGCCTCATCTCTCTTCATAATTCATACTCCTAGATTTAAGGCTGCTGGTTTCTGCTGTTACTAGCCTAGCACAGTAATTACACTCGGTATTGTTCGGAATTAACTGATATTAGTGCAATACTATACCAATAGGTTAACATATTTGTTTTGGTAGATAGGACAATTTTACTTTTTTGATTCTTTGATAAATATAAATATGTTTTTCTACAATAAAAAAAGAAGCTGAAGTCTTAAAATAAATAAGTTTATAAAAAATTATTTGAATTTCAATGCCAGTTTTCGATACCTTATGCACATGACCCACAATAACATATTGTGTTAAAGAGCTTCTTATCTTAACGTTTAGCCTCTTTACTTTTTTAGCTAGGAGATGAAAGGCTAAACAGTGGACTGACAAGCAGGTTGAAGTAGCATGACTGAACACAACAGTGCAGTTGTTGGTCTAAACTCAAATCCTGTTGCACACTGGAAACCGGCCTGCAGGTGATTGTTTGTTTGTTTTTAAGGAAATAAAACCCTTGTTAATTTTGGGTTAATAGCTAAACCAGCCCAGGGGGGTTAATGGTACAGATTAACCTTTGGTTAAGGCTGATAATGTTCAGTGTGAAACACCAGCATAGCTTGACTGAAAGTGTTGATTCCCATTTCGTTATTATTTTATCATGTGTTGTGCACATACCATATGATCCATGTGGCAGATTGGTCATGGCTTGCTGAAGTATAGATTCTAAGTTCAATGTAAATTTGTATCGCCAAACTTAAATCTGTCACTGCTGTAAAATCTGGTAACCAGCTTGGAACATGTTAACAAGGTTAATCAATGGGGAAACAGAAAAAATGTAATCTCAGAAAGCTGAAAATATCTTGATGATACTTTGGCTTTTTGAATTATTTAATATATACTTACATACTTACATGAAGGCATTCTGTGTAGATGAAAAGTTTTTCCAAATTAATATGAACAAGGATGAAACAGGAATTCTTGCTGAAGAGGTCATAGTAACTCACTCAGTCTCAACTTATTTTGTACACAGTGTAGGATTTTCAAATACGACCCTTCAAATACATGTCCCCAATAGTAAGAGCCACCATTTCAAGGGCAACTGAAGTATTTCTATAATATATAATTTTTTAAATAATTTTTATAAAAACTCCTTAGAAGTGGGATGGGGCATTTAAAACTCTTGATTTCCCCTGTTTGGCTTTTCTGCTACAGAAGATCAAATCAAATCTTACTTGACCATCCTAGTCATATTAAAATAGTTTGTTGTTAATGTTGTTGAGGGCTGTGTGTGGAAGCTCTGTTTATGTTTAACATACAGTACGTAACAATACAATGCTTTTAAAATGTTTTAATAAGCTGCTTAAAGAACACATTTATTTGTGGGGAGTTTGCATCAGAAGTGCTATTTCATTGCAATTGAAAAGGATATTATTCTAAATTATGTCAAGTTAAAATTGCTCATCATCCCATAACCAATCAGAATTGCTGTCTTTTTCTGTTGCTGCAATTGGCCATCAGTGGCTCTCCTGACAAATACAGGATGGCAACATTGTTCTGAGATGTTAGAAAAATCAAATTTCTGTTTTTAAATGTGAAACCAGTAAATCCCAGTTAGTCATTTTTTAACAACTCATGGGAAATGGGAGCTGTTTTGTTTTTAGTGACTGATTTTATTTATTTTAAAAAAATTGAATTTAATTATATCCACTGTTCTTTTATTTAACAAAAAATGTTTATCATCCAAAGAGCTTAGATGAAAAATGATTTAAATGATGGATCAGTAGTTAATATTTTGGCAGTGTCAGTAAGTGACGGGACCTTTAAGATAATTTAACCAAACAACTCTAAACTGCTCTAAACACAGCTGCCCAAGAAACATTTAGTAGCTAAGTGTCCAAATGCTTTTGAGCCCTTGCAACATGGTCACTGTGTTAAAAGGGCTATATCTCTTACAGTTCTTTCAGTACTGACATACTCAAATTAAATCAGAGGCTGGGCACTTTAATGTAGTATCCATTATTTTATTTTAAATTGAATGTGTACAGTCTGGACTGTGTTTGGAGAGCTTGCAGACTACATATAGGTAAGACAGGCATACAGTGGCTTCAGAAAGTATTCAGACCCTTTCACTTGTTGCACACTTTGTTGTATTGTAGATTTAATTTTAAACTGATAAAATTGCCATTTTTCCCATCAATCTACACTCAGTAACCCATAATGACAAAGTGAAAATATTTGTTTAGACATTTTTGCGAATGTGTTAAAAATCAAAAACTGAAATCTCTCATCTACAACAGTATTCAGACCCTTTGCTGTGGAACTCCAAATGGTGGTTAGGTGCATCCTGTTTGCTTTAATTATCCTTGAGATGTGTCTAGAACTTGATGGGAGTCCACCTGTGGCAAACTGAACTGACTGGACATAATTTATAAAGGCACACAAATGTGTATATAAGGTCCCACAATTCACACTGCATGTCAGGACAAAAACCAAGCTATGAAGTCAAAGGAACTCTCTGTAGAACCTCCATGATAAAATTGTGGTGAGGCATAGATCAGGGCAAGGGTATAAAACCATTTCTAAAGCTTTGAGTGTTCCCAGGAGCACAATGGCCTCCTCTTACTTGACATGGCTAAAAAAAAAAAAAAAAAGCAGTTGCAAACATCAACCTTTTGTAGTTTACTTTCAATAGATATCTATATCCAAAAAGTGATAAATGTCCAGAATATTCTGTTGAGTTTGAAAAGAGAAAGAGCTAGCATTCTAAAACGAATCAAAAAACATGTTGCATTTGCATTTGCATTGCAATAGTGTTGAGTTGAATAAGGGACTGTTACTAATTAATGGCATCCACATACTCCTCCTTTTAATGTGTATTTATTTCTATTCTGATAGCTTTGTGTGTGTGTGAGTGTGTGTGTGTGTTTGCGTGCGCGCCCGTGTGTTGGGGGTGGAGTGGGGCTGGGTAGGGGGTAGGGGTTCACTATAATCTATGTCTTATGTCAGTTATTTGCATGGTTCCTATTTTGTAAACACATTTTGTAATGTCACCAGTGTTAAGACTTGTTTATATGTTTTTACGTGTTTGCAGATGTGCATTAAAATTAATTATGGTATAAATCAAACGTCTTTCAGTGTGAAGTGGTGTGATTAAGTCAATGGCTGCAAATCACTGACTTAAAGGAAATATTCGTGTCTCATTGGTGACGATGTTACATGATGAGTTGAATAAAATCATTTATAAATGTGACCACTTTTTGTGCAAGTAATAATACCTGCACTCTATTATTCTGCTTGTGTCGCTTGTCACTGTTTTTTCAGGTGTGGAATGGGCTCGTTGTTGGCCCTTATGGGCCACTGGGGTTGGGGGTGCACCCACTGCAAGTATGGCACCAGTAGGTGTCCTCTGATTTTTCCAGCCCTGGGAGCCAGCATTGAGCCCATTCCGGCGTAGCGCATCACAGTGACGTGAAAAAGGTGAAGCGCTAGAAAATCAATTTAAACGAGACACAAATGTGAGATTAAAGTTTTATCGGTTTCAAGGACTACAACTAAGTATTTTGTTAACGTTGACAGCAGAAACCACTCGTCAGTCGGACTGCTGGCCCGTTGTAGAGCCCCAGAACGTGTTTATGAAGAGCTAGGTACTCTACACCGTGAATCATAAAGGAAGAATGTATTAATAAATGTGTATATGATCTATGGTTGTGATGAGCGCAACACACATCCCACCCACAGCCTGTCGAGCCAATGGGGAGGCGTGGTAGCGAGGCAGTCCCTGCCACCGCCGCATCAAACCAGCCTTGCGCGGCCCGCAGCCGTTAGCAGTACTGGCTTTGAAACGCTGTTTCGCGAATAACGTCTCAGACACTTCGTGTTTCGACGACATTAAAATGCGTGTCAACGGGCAGATTTTGTCGCGAACGCCTGTCTTAGCCCACGGGTTGCTCACTCTTGTCTAATAGGGGCGTTAAAAGGGAAGTGTGAGGCACAGCGGTTTGTGGCTGTTGCTGTTCCCGGCCGAATAATTCGCGGAGCCCACAACCCCAAAATATCAGGCCAGGCTAAAGCATATACTGAGTCGGTCGAACTAGGGCGAACTCTGCCGTCGAGCTTCCCGGCATTGCAAAGCCTTTTCTGCCACACACACATGTTCCGTGCACTGCGCTCTTATTCCCAATGTTGTGACAGCAGCGGTGCTTTTCCAAGAGGCCCGGCTTATCTGTACGAAGCTCGGAGAGGTCAGCGGACGGCCAGGGGGAGGTGGAGGAGCGGGTGAGTAGTAGTGACATATGAATGACATTTAATCTCTGTTGGTGGCAAAAATGAAGAATGTAAATAACAGATGGGCGCAAAATAGTGTGTATTTGATTTACTCCTTGAGAAAGAGCACTCAAGTTGGCTTCATGTGTTAGTGTCAGGTATGCAAACAGTGGAAAATAAGAGTATTTACTCACGTACTGTACTTATGTACAATTTTGAAGTACTTGTACTTTACTTGAGTAATTCCATTTTATGCTACTTTATACTATACTCCACTACTTATCAGAGGGAAGCATTGTACTTTTTACTCCACTACATCAGCTGTAGTTACTTTGCAGAATTTAATCCACTTTACACCATATTAAATAATTAAAAAGACCCAGCTTTCAACCATCTTGTAAACTCTGAAAGTTGTCGGGGTTCTTGACTGATGTCTGCAATTTACTTTTCTCAGTGGTTAAACTTTGCTGTTTAGTATAGAATAACATAATAATAAGACCTATCATGACAGTGCGTTAACTGGACAGAGAACTAATTTATTTGCAGCAATTTATCAAAAACACTATTAGAAACATACATAACAGGTGGGTGATTTTGTTCTTTGTTTTTAACAAAAAATTATTTAACAAAAAGAGGAAGGTGAACAGTTAAACTCAAGTAATATGTTCATTGAAGCACTAATAATGATTATTATTATGTGCATTTTCTATGCACATAATAGAAAATGCAGTAGTTCCTCAGGCAGGTTGTTCCAAAGTTCAGATTCCAACATTAACTTTCTTGGGACGGTCAACAGCTTGTCATTAAATCAGTGTAGTGTAGAAAGAATAGCAACATGGTTTGGGGCCAAGCCATCAGCAAATGCCTATAAATTAGTTTCTTTGAAAGGGACTGAAGAGGAAAGGATTCTGTTTAAATCCTTTCTACTACAGAGTGGTAAGTAAATATTGTGCATGCTCTGTGTGCTAGTATCATAGGTAGAGTAGTACGTACAGTGTGACAGGTGGGATAGCTACATAAATCATAGTACGTTTGAAATTTTAACACTGTTGACTGTTCATTTACACTTTTGAATTGTGAATCTAAGGGGTCATCACCGTTTGACGAGGCAAGGTAGATACTACATAAATATGACAGCACAGACCTTGTAAATGTTGCAGCATGTTTTAAAGTAAATGCTGCTCAGACTAATGGAAAGTTTTCTGACAGAAGAATTACGAAGTTCTACGTTCATATTCTTTGTAAACCCAATTTCTGCTATGATCAGCTTGGTGTGTTTACATGTAGCACTTTGGAAAATGACAGAATTACATAAAGTTACAGTTCATAGTGACTGTTCACCATGAAAAGCTTTGAGGATAAGACAATCGGTATTAGCCTTTATCCACATTTCTAGCACTCTCGACCCTTTTGAATTCAGACTCTCACTGCTGTTCAACACAAAGCAGGATATGCTTAATAGACAACAGTGCGATTATCATCTCAGATTTACACCCGCTTACTTACACTTTCACTTTTCAAAAATACTTGAAGCTCCTTTAGTCAATATTTTTTATGTCAACATTGGATTTGATGACTACATGTAATGTGAAAGTAGTCGCTTGGACGCGAACTGTAGCAACAAACTCCAGGGTTTATACCACAGCAAGTTAATTTACAAGTTTGCTTCAAATACTCAGGTACTCTGTTCTTGGATTAAAGTGATTATTAAAATGTCGTCCATTTTGTGAATCCGCTTAACCTGGGTTTTGTCAAAAATGCAAATTTATTTGTCCAGCACTTTTCAAAACAGTTACATAGTGCCTTACATGGTTGAACCAAGATTAAATAAGTTCAAGACTGCAAGGAGGCAGATAAAATTAAATTGGAAATACTGCAAAAATAAAATGGAATAAAATATCCAGCAATGATACATGATAAAAACAATAATAATAAAACAGATAAGACAAGTAGGTGATAAACAGTGTGCTACTGTTAATAAAAAGCATTTTTTAAAAGATAATTTTTGAAAACTGATCTTTTTAAAAATATGTCACTGATTCTGCAGCCTCGGATCTTCAGGCAAGGAGTTCCAGAGCTGAAGGGCCTAGACTGCAAAGGTCTGGTCTCCTCTAGTCATAAACTGAGATTTAGAAACAGCCACAAGGGTCCTCCCTGAGGATCCGAGGCTGCGCTCTGGCTTATAAGGGAGCAATAACTCAGCAGTGTAACTGGGAGCTAAACCATGAACTGCTGTAAAGGTAATCAGTAAAATCTGAAAATCAAATCTATAACTCACTTGGTATTCACTGAAGAGAGGCCAAAACAGGGGGGGTATGATCTTGTCTTCTGTTATTTGTTAAAGGCCAAGCCGCTGTATTTTGTACAAGTTGGAGGCATGAGAATGTTTTTTGGTTCAAACCTAAATACGGTGAATTACAATAATCTAACAGCGACAATATAAAAGTATGTATGACCCTCTCAAGTTCAGGTAGAGAGAGAAAAGCCATGATCTTTGAGATCCTCCTCAGTTGATAAAAACAGACTGAATGACTTTTGTAACTGGTTTTTCAAAGATGAAATCACTGTCAAATATGTCGAATATGACAAATTCTAAAATGAGTACAAAGTAGGTCCACAAAAAAGTCAATACCTGTGGCACATAGGTGGTATGCTATTCCATTGTATATTGTATTGTGTAAGATTGTATAAGGCTCTCCATTCATAGGTTTGGCCAATGCAGTACTGCAGTACTCGGGGTGGGGTCCATGGATGGGACTTCCGGGATGTGCTGTTTTCGGGTTACGCTCCAGATGGGGGGATGTTCATGCCAGAGAGCCTGCCTGTGCTTAGCCCAGACACCTTAAGGTGCTGGAAGGGACTGTCCTACACCAAACTGGTGGTGGAGGTTGCCTCGCTGTTCATCCACAATCAACTGATCCCCAAACAGGACCTGGAGGGTGAGCTGGAGAAACATTGACTACCATCCTTACATGTAGTTTAATATTAAGAGAGATATAAAGTAATATCCTGATACGATGTATGACTTTGTTATTATATTTTTTTAATTGCAGTTTTTGTCTGAGCCATAAAGTAATAATATTTTAAGAAAGAAATCCTAGTTGCACGATGTATCCCCCAACTACTGTAGTTAAGATTTACACTTAATTATGATCACTAAGAGTTCCTGCTTACATAATCTTTGTTAAATCTTAAATTTTCAAGGACAGTACCACAAGTGCAGCATGTTTTGGCTCAATAACTACATATCACGTTTTTCACATCACTGCAAACTATTTTCCCAAACAAAGCTGCTGTGGTTCAGAAATTTCAGTGTATTTTTTTTAACATGAAAGAAAAATATTAAATTGCATAACGGGTATTCAGAAATGGTCTGCATACGTATTCAAACTAACTAAATTGGCACAGTACTTAGGTATTGTCCTTTAAGTTTAAGAATTATCTAGTTGAAGTCTAAAAGAAGACTTTACAAGGAGAAAAGTCATTGAATAAAAAGAAAATAAAAGTGACCATCCTCCCTCTCATCTTTTG
Organism: Xiphias gladius; assembly: GCF_016859285.1. Taxonomy (NCBI): domain Eukaryota; kingdom Metazoa; phylum Chordata; class Actinopteri; order Istiophoriformes; family Xiphiidae; genus Xiphias; species Xiphias gladius. The sequence continues at coordinate 1,782,370 of NC_053419.1, forward strand.
CCCTGTCCCAGTCCTGGTGGCTGAAGCCCTGTCTGGTTTCTCAGTGCCTGAGATAGTCAGAATCGCTCGACTGAAGGAGGGTCTGTCAGTCCTGGAGCTATTCCATGGAGGAACTTTAGCCTTTAAGGACCTGGCTATGACTTGTACAGTGCGTTTCCTTGACTATTTCCTGCGAAAGGAGAATTGCAGAGCTACTGTTCTTGTAGGTAAGAAAGCTACACCTGTAACGTCATGTGATAAAACTAAGGAAAAAGTTTTTTTTAAGCCTTTTTATTCTGGTCTAAGACACAGACATAAAAGACATAAATACATTTGGTTTAGTAGAGTTGAGTAGTGTTGGGCTTTGGTTTCTTTGACCTCCGACTGACGACCATTTCTCTTGTAATAGCTGTTCATTTTGATTGGTTCCATTATTCTCAATCAAACCAAAACCTATATGCAAATCAACTTACAACAGTATAATACACTAATTCCAACATATCAGCAACATTACCAGCTGAAACAGTAAGTGTTCAGTCATATCTGTCACCTCTCATGCTCAGTTGCCTTTGGTCTTTTCAGCTTTTATGTTTATGATAGAAGGTGTAAGTTCAGGTCTTATGGCCAGTATGACAAGAACAATAAAAGACTAACTTCAGACACCCTCACCTTCAGCTCAGTTTGTACTGCTGTGTAGGAAAAATGCTGAAAACAAACATCTGTGACAGGTTAATAACATCAGTTATGTTGTGTATGTGACTTGGTTGAAATTGTTCCCTCAGGAAGATCAGCCAGTATTTAACCAAAGATTAAATATATGGCCAAAAGGGGGAAGAGACATAAGGCAACGATACTGCATTAAGTGAAAGGGACAAGTGTGGAGATGGAGTTTGGCCCCCTTATCAATACGATCAGCAACCAGCAGTGACTTTCTTGGACTCATAACTCAGTGAGCTCTGAACATAGAGACATAGGACTAAGATATATTTAAATTTAGTGTGACTTAGTCGCTCCAAGGATATTGTTGTTGTTGTTTTTTTTATGTCCATCACAAATCATCCATAAATCTGCTTGTAAAAAAAGGCACTCCTAATAACTCCAGAACTCTTCTGAGCATCATAAGATTTTTAAGTTTTCTTCAGTATCACAGTAATCCAGTGATATTTGTCTGTACATCCATGGGTAAATTGCAAACAGGAACTGCTAGTAGCTAATTTAGCATACTTTGGATGGTGTCAGTTTCCCAAAATGTAAACAAATGTAGGCTCAAGTTGTAACCCACAGCATAACTCACTGATTCCATGGCAACATTATACTTCCAGTTTACATCTCCCATCACCCAAGCCCCCAAATGATGAGAACTGTAGTTCTGGAACAGAGAGCATGATCATACAGAAGTAAGACAAAGAAAAATAATAGGAGTTACTAGGAGTCCATTTTATATTTTTTCCTGTTGGACTATATATGTGTGTGTGTGTGTGTGTGTGTGTGTGTGTGTGTGTGTGTGTGTGTGTGTTTATATGTATATATGCGTTTATAAACAATTTTATCCAGTGTACATTTTGTGCTTGTATTATTCAGTTTTTTTTTAATTTCTTTGTGTTCAGTAACTTTGGACATTTTATTAAATATTCTGATTATACAAAACTGGTTAATTTACATTTATTTCTTAACATATTCTTTACTTAAAATTCAGGGCTGCCAATAATTTCAACCAGGCCTGTAAATATACACACTATATAAACTGTATTTACATATATATTATATTTCTGGCCAGTCACAGGCAGGGGCTGCGCGGCAGTCAAGTTAAGAAGACAACTTTCTGTGGTCTGTAACTTTTTCTGTGACCACACATTTTAAACGTTGATTCTCACAGATCAAAGCTGTAGTCATTAACCTGGATTTACACTGATTTTGTCAGATGACACACAATGTTAATAGTCAGTAGAAAACAGGAAACAATCAGGGGTTTCCTTTGTGAAAATCCAGCGTCCCCCTGCGGACTAGATTACGAGAGTTTGAATTCCTACAATAGCAAGGGGACTTGAGCATCACTGTCATTTTTTGGCACTCGCTGAAACTTTGATTGATTTAGCTGCTACTGTGAGGCAGATGTTGCCCCCGTAGCACAAATTAATGATCAAATCAGGCAGGTGCAATCAGAAAGGTGGCATTTTAGCCAGAAGACATCAATACAGGTTAAGGAAGGTAAAGATCCTGTAGTTTGATACTGACCGTCATCACTGTGATAATGGTATTTACTAGCACATTCATGCTCCCCAGATTAAAAACCCTTTTTGAATGAGGTGATTATATGTCCTAGGTGCTAAACTTAAACTCAGACTTGATACAAAATAAAATCGTCACTATCACAGATAATAAATGGCTTTCCTTTCCAGGTACATCAGGTGACACAGGTGGTTCAGCCATCCAAAGTGCTAAAGGTCTGTCTGGGTTGGATGTGGTGGTGGTTTACCCCCAAGGACGCATCACTCCAGTCCAAGAGAAACACATGATCACCTGCCTGGAGGATAATGTCCATGTGTTTGCAGGTAAACTTAAAAGCCACAGTTATATTCATGTAATAATTTTTTCTCAGTGAAATCTGGTGTATTTTTACTGTCCTGCCTCTGTAGCAGATGGCAGCTCAGATGACATAGACCAGCCTCTGCGCCGTCTGTTTGCTGACCAGGAACTGGTCAAGTCTCACAGCCTTATGAGCCTCAACTCAGTCAACTGGTCTAGAGTAATGATCCAGCTTGCCCACTTCATTTATGCTTACCTGGAGCTCAGTGGTATGGAGCAAAACAAGGCTGCCTTACCTGAGATGGAAGTGGTGGTGCCCACGGGAGGGGCAGGAAACATCGCAGGTAGGTAATTACTGCTACAAGAAAATTTGATAACGACAATTAAATCGCGCATTACACACACACTGAATCTGTGACTTTTAGGAAAATCACTTGAATTGTATATTTTTACAGTTACAGTTTTCTTTTTTGTTGCTTGAGTCTAGAAATTATTTGTCATTCATTAATCAATTCATTATTTCGTCTATAAAATGTAAAAAAATGGCCGTGTGTACAGGCCAGTTCATGGCCCGTTCAAGCCCTTGGATCGATGCACACTGGACACTAACACAGACATGCTTCTATTCATACTACAATTGGGGGTATATGTACGGACATGACCCACTACTGAAGGTCGATTATGTTGGCTGAAATGTAAACTGTTGCGAGCAGATTTAAGGTTTAAGTTTTAGTTCAAAATAAGTTAACATTAACCCTGTGCGTTGGTTTGTGACTTGGAGCCCTGTAAAAGGGTTTTAAATATGCACAAGGTGGCTGCATACATGATATAATACTAAAAGACTGAGGACATTGTTTCAGGCTGGGCACACTAACATTGGCCGCTTATATTCGTAATCCATACATTTTTGCATATACTTTTTTTTTTTTTGCTTTTGCTCTATTGCTCTTACTACAGTTCCATGCATACCACTTAAACGTGGAGCAGACCAAATCTTGGCAGACCTGCTGTGCCTAAGTACGGATGCTGAGCTATGATTGGACAGTCCCTACCTGGGGGGAGGGTCTTAGCCCATAATCAATTAACCTAATCTAGCAGTGAATTATTTGAGTAACTGCTTCAGAACTAATTGCTACAATTTAATGGATCCTTACTGTAAAAGTTTCTATTAACAAGGAAATTAGTCTAATCATTGTTTTGTTCAGTTTTATGCAGTCATTAATTATTTTGGTAACAAAGGTATGACCAAAGGTTTATTATAATGTTTTGTCTCTCTCAATGTGGAGTATAGAGACGTAGAAAAAAAAAACTGACCATGTTTCTTCTTCTCTCTCTCTCTCTCTGTCTGTGTCTCAGCTGGCCTCATTGTAAGGCAGATGGGATTACCCCTGAAGATGGTGGCCATGGTGAATTCTAATGACATAGTTCACAGGATGGTAACCACTGGTGACTTTTCCATGGCAGCTAATGTCACACAGACCTTGGCCCCTGCTATAGACATCCAGGTACTAGTTACACAGCCTACTGTATATTTACAACTGCTTACATCAATCAGATTTTCAGAGATGTCACTGAAGTGACTATTATTTATTAAAAGTGACATATTTTAAAAATCTATATATTTTTATTTCAAAGCATTAATTTACAACTGGATTAATTCCAGACGTCTGTTTACAATTTAACTGTGATCATATCATGTTTTGTCAGATTTTAAGGTGCCCACTGTCCAGAGTGGACTGTTCCATTGATCCTGATAAGATTGGATGGTATAGCCTCTGTGGCTTTTGATTAAAAACGCCTGACTTCTGAAATTATAATGAGTTTAGAACTGTTATATAGTATGGTGGGAGATAAGAAGTGAGTGGTGAGATTGAAAACTGAAATATCAATAGGCAACATTCCTTAAAAGCTCAATCAATTAAAGTTATCAAAGGAATACTTCAGCATTTTGTGGAATTGACTTTCTGGGAGTGAGGTGAGAAGATTGAAATCATTCTCATGTCTGTGTGAAGTCCAGAGCTGGAGTCATGACATGGTTAGCCTACTTTAGTATAAAGACTGGAAGCAGATGGAAGCAGCTAGCCTGGCTCTGTCCAAAGTTTAAGAATACACCGCTAAAGCTCAGTGACTAACACATTGTATCGTATATGTTTAATCTGTACACAAACAAATGTAAAACCCACAATTTGTGGTTTTAGGAGCAGTTATATACTCTATTTACTATATACTACTTTTTTGACACTTTATCTTCCCAACATATCTCCCCCCAGATTAATGAACATGTTCAGCTAATTTCATGGCAATCTGCCTATTAAACTGTGAGAAATCCATATGAAAAGAGGACACGTAGACCTGTGGGTGGTGAGTAAATCTCAGGGAATGCCTAAAAAGGAAAGGGGCTCAACCAGTGAGGAGCACAAATCTGATCAGTAACGTATTGCAGTCAGTACATTATATTGGATGCTTCTTGAAATATCAAACTGTTTTTGGTCTAGCGGTGTCACTAGAGGAAAAGGTCGGGGGGTTACCAAAAACTTTAGGATTCCTCCACTGGGGACATTGAATTTCTGTATCAAGTTTCATGGCAGTCTGGGATAGTGGTTGTTGAGATATCTGGTTCTGGACCAAATTGTTGGACAGTGACAGACTGATCCATCCACCCACATAGGTCAGGGGCATAAAGTTATTAAGGCCACTGTGTGAGTAGTTAAAAGTTGGATTACTCAGGATGCTGTGTAACCTTCTTGACTTTTGGCCTGTAGGACCCATACAACATGGAGCGAGTATTCTGGCTGTTGTTGGACAGAGACGGATCTTCAGTAAAGAACATGATGGAAGAGTTTCAGCATACACATAGATACTCTCTGCCTGAAAACCACCGAAAGCTGGTACCAGTCATTTAACATTTAGTGTACCGAATGTATACATCCAGGTGTGCTTATCCTCTATGTGTCTAGTAAGACCACACTTTCCCATTTATCATTTGAATACTTGGTTCTTTCCAACTGTTTTATTTCTAGTTGTCACAAGTTTTATCAACTGGAACAGTGACTGATGAAGGGATCCTGGAGACCATGAGGAGATGCTGGGATGAAAACCAGTATGTACTGTGCCCTCACACAGCTGTGGCTGTATGGCATCACTACCATTGTCCACCCAGCCCTGGGCTCAACAGGTCAGGCATACTGTATTTATTTATTTAGCCACATACGTACAAGACATTTCTGACTTCAGTGTAGGACATGAACCAGTAGGGTTCCTCACGTCATCCGGCCTTGTGGAGGAAATAAAGCTTTAAACTGTAAAGGGGGCTGTGTACAAGAAAGATGTTTATCTTAAATGAAATAGCAATGCAGTCCAACACGATGCCTTATAGGAATAGGTTTACACTTTCTGCAGTTGTCTTAAATGTCAGCTGAAATTGTGTTGATCAAAGCAACAACAGCTACGACAGATGTGTTTGAATTTTGGGAAGTAGAAGCAGTGTTACTCTGTCTGGAGCCAAAAGGACAAAAATGTTTTAGACCTGTCACATACAGTCACTCGCCACAGGTTGGTGTGCGAACAAGACTTGGGAGTCTACAGCCATGCTAGCAGCTCTGTGGGGCTTCACTTAGGCACAGTAGTGCTTTGAGCTAAATGCTAATGTAGCATGTTAACATGCTTACAATGTTGCAGGTATTTGGTCATAAAAGTACTGGACAAATCAACATTTTTACCTCACAGTGGTGCTACATGAAAAGGCAACGGGTTAAAAAAATCAGTGGAATTCCCCCTTTGGGGGACATGAATGTCTGTACAAAAATAATCTTAGTAACCCTTCCAATATTTGTCAAGATATTTCAAGTGGTGGACTGACCAACTAGGGCTGGTAAAAAATAGCCAAAAAAAAAATGGCCAAAAATATCATCAAAACATTTTTTCATATTGATTGATACAGTTGATTATTAATATAAACCTGTAATACTGTTAATGAGGAACAAAACACACTCAACGTGTTTGTTAGACTTCATGGAAACACAATGTGTTATAGTAACACTAAATGTAAAGAGAACTTGTTTGTTCATAGGAAAACTTCAGTACATTTTAATTTGAATTTCAAGGGGCATGGTCAGTTTGAGGACTGAATACATAAATCAGGAAGTTTGTTACAATTATTTATTTTTGAATCAGTAATTTGATACTTTGCAACCAACATGCTATAACATTTATGCTTACTAGGCTCATGTAAGGCTCTGCTGTGTGGCTAGACGACATGTCAGCAGTGGTGGCAAAGTGCGTGAAGCTGTTCTTCCACTTTTCCCCTGCATTCTGTATAAAGCTGCACTGTCATTAGCTTTTAAAAACTTTTTTTTTTTAATAGTTTTTTTTCAAATTTCCACTATTCTAGCTTCCATCGAAGTTGCACTCACTGTATCCTTGCTTCTTTTTGAGCTCTTATCCTACAGGGTAATGATGAAAAGGCAAACAGGAGCTACTGCTGCTGGAGTCTGAACTAACGTTACTTTGTCGTTTTAGCTAAAATTACTCATCAGTTTATCAGCGTTATTGTGGGAATTTTTTTGTTCATAATTATCAAGATCATTTTATCATCCAGCCCTACGACCAACCAACATTGTGATCCCTAGAACCACGCAGCTTGAGTGGTTTAAAATTAGAATAATTTGGCAACAAAGTCACTGCACACAGCAAAGTCTTTAGCCTAAAATCTCCCTCTCTCTCACTCTCTCGCTCTGCTTCTCCCACAAAGCTATCCTTTTACTTTCTTACGAAAATTGAATAATTAAAGGATGATACTAGTTCTGGTTTTGGTCAGTTATGATAACATTATACTCACCAGAGTAATTAATGAGAACTGGAAACACAGCAATATCCCTAAAAATGATTCCAGCAGGTCAAGAAACAAGAGCAGTCAGATGGTCAGAAAAGTTGTAAACAAACCAACACTTTATCCAGATTATCTAAACCACTGTACTTCGAGGTAAAACTGAAAGTGTGCACACTCCAAATAAGCTTGGCTAACCTCAGGGTTTGTTTACAATCTGTTTGATTGTCTGACTGCAATTGTCCTTCAATTCCTGCATTAAGTATGTTCCTGCCTTAACATTAAAACCAGCTGGATGATCTGACAGTTCCCTCAACACTTACTGTACCTTCAAGCATCATGTCATTGGATTGTTATTAGTCTCCATGGGAAAAGACAGAGAACTCTTATTGAAGAAATATTTTAGTATTAAGAAACTTTACATATTCAATTCTTTACAATTGTGAGTACCTGTTAAAATGTATAAATTATAAACCTCAATTTGAAATATGACAAGTGTTCGACCGTCCTCAGGGTATACGAACATCTGACTGACCTGTGGAAAACTGGTCTTTCCTCTATTTACTTTGGCAAAGGTCTGATCCAATTTTCAAAGTAATATCTCAGACTGTCATTGCAGGTGTTACGTTGCGACAGCATCTCCAGCCAAGTTTCAGGCAGTGGTGCAGAGGGCCGGCCTGACCTTTGACCTACCTGAGGCGGTGCGGTCATTGGACAACTTAGCCACTCGTTACCAGAACCTGGAGCGGAGCCTGGACTGGTGCAAAGACTGGGAGGAAAGACTGAGAGAGAAAATCCTGTCTTTGAGCTCATGCAGGAAAAACAATGGGACTTACTACAGCTGACAATGACAGATGTTTGATATTATGTTATACCTGAAAGTAGGGTTTTACTTCAGAAATCTTGAAAGTGTATATGGAAAGTGTATATGAGTGAGGTCAGGTGAGTCCATAGCTTATCCTTGATCTATGCACTTCCTGATCTGGATTTAGTAAATGATGGTGATGGCAAACACCTTTTTTTGTCCCTTTGATGGACTTTGTTCTCTAGTGTCCTACAACTTTACTATACGTTACACTGATGTCATACACCACAAACCTATCAGCTATTCAGAATCTCTCTTCCACAACTTTTAACACAAATATAAGTGTATGTTACAGTATAAAATCAATAGTTTAATTGTCTCAGCTACTTTTTTAGCAGTTAAGTATTGACATTTACACTTCAGGAATACAGCTGATGTTCCTGTCTAGCTTTATTTACAATGAGTGCAGCAGAACAATGAGCTTGTTAGCTACATCTATAAGTAACCACAAAAACGGATTGTAACAACATTTCAGTTCCACAGAAACATAATGGAAACACTAAGAGCAGGGAAAACAAGGATGTTTTCGGCACTTGTGTTTATCTTAAGAGTCATTTGACATCCTTTTATGCAATGTTAGCCTGTTATTCAAGTCAATTTGATGCATATCCATATAAAAATACACCCACAGCAAAATTAGATATTTTTTTTCACTTGAGCAGTGCAGACAAAACATAGGGACATAAGACAAAATTTGTCTTTTTCTTCCTTAATACAAAATACCATTTGCTGTATTTTGACAACCGTGTTACTTTGAGGTTCATAAATCTCTTATCCTCAAAGGTAGCATTGAGATTACGGGCGCATTGGTTTTGGTAAATTCTAAAATGTGCAGACACTTCTCTTGCTCTAAGATTAAGTGATAACCAATACAATGCCAAATACCTCTTCACAGTAGACATTCTGACATGCCATGTTTTTTTTTTTTTTTTAACTTTTACATATTTAGAGTCGTTTCACTGAGAGGCCACCTCTCTTTTAGAGGAACGCCCTCATCACATTAACAAAGTTACACACATTTACACCCAAAAACTGCCCAGTATAACCACAGTCTGACCTGCTGGCCCCTGAGCAGCTCTACTGGAGCAGTTGGGGTTAAGGGCCTTGCTCAAGGGCACCACAGTGGTGGTGCTGAGGGATGGATAAGTGCATAAATCAGACTATTGTTCAGTTCCGTTGAAGTGTCCCAGTAAGCCATGACAGTGAAACACATGCACAATACCGGGGCCCTGAAATGAGAAAAAGTCAGTGGAATGTGGCTAGTACTCAGATCCAAAATAAAAGTAACAATGCCACACTTTAAAAGTACTCCTTCTCTCAAAATATTATTAATGTAATTATCAGCAAAATATGCTCAAAGTATCAGAAGCAAAGCACTCATTATGCAGCAGAATGGCCTTTGTTAGTGTGAATTTATTATATATTATTTGATTATTACTGACATATTAATGTGTAAGCAGCAAATACATTTCTAAATCTATAACAATGAATCAGAACATGCAGCCAAAAACTTGTTTTATGTTTTGTATGTAAAATCTTAACTTACCAAGTAACTAGTAACCATTGCTGTCAAATAAATGTAATGGAGTAAAAAGTACCATAATAAAAAATAAATCAGCAGAAAATGGAACTACTCAAGTACATGGCACAAGCACACACTACGTCTGTGCTTATCCTGCTATGACAAGTCAAAATTGCTGTGAATAGGATCTATGGTGTGCAATATACTGTAAATTACACTAAAAATAATACAATGATAACACTGCATTAAAAAAAGGGTATGTAAGTTTGCACAAATGCAAGGAAGTGATTTGAACAATAGTAGACCTGCTGATTTAAAGTGCAGTTGCTGTTGGACTTTTGCAGCAACTGAGTGTGTCAATTATTGACTACTGTTATCTGCACTTTTGGTGAAGACACCATCCTTTGATCAAACTATCAGTTGAATGTGTAACTTCACGGTTTTCTGTCAGTTAAATGGTGCTCAGCTCAAAATGTAATCTTTCTAAATGTAAAATTTTCTATGATAAATTTAAAGTCTAGGGCCTGTAATTCAACGTTCAACTTGCGTGGTAACTGGTTTCTGCCTTTAAGTGGCAGCTGTAATGAGCTGAATAAACTTTTTAAGCGTTGCAGTGATATTTTTTAGAGGTATTTTTGCCAGTACAATGATTTATGCAAATAAATAAATAAAAGTAAAGAAAATATATATTTTTTAAAAATGTGTAATGCGTTTTATCAGGTTATTCGGTGGATCCCAAAGCACATTCGGAGGTTTCCGAGGAACCCTGAATGTATCACGGGGTTTGACAGCTACACAGCCAAACATGGCGGCTGCTAGCTAAGGCAGCCACTCAGCACCTGCGTCCTTTATTGTACTTGTCAGCAGTCAGGAAATAACCAGGGCCAGGAAGGATTCACCGAAACAGACGGTGAACGTCGCTCATTTTTCTCCGTTCCTGGTTTCATCAAGCTCCGGTATGTGAATGTGGTTCGTGAGCAACTGACGACGGCAGCCAGGAGTGAGCGGACACATTCACACTAGGCTGAGGGCGGAATGTTTCGGTTTGGTTTCTTCACCCGTCTGTCGATATGTCTGACAGGTAAGACGATGTTCCACTCTCTGACATGTTATCCCTGTGTCTGCTCACTTCTGTGTGTTTCAGAGTTGTTTGATGTACGCCTGTGTCCCTGTCAGCTGACACGTCACTCCTGCAGAATTTAAATGGCACTCGGAGATAAGAAATGAGAAGAAAGAAGCTGTTGTTTCGATCCAAGAAAAGGGCATGGGTTAGCTTAAGTGTCCTCCCTAAAATTACTCAGGGGGGCCCCGTAAGTCCGGACAGACAGCCGTGATATGGAATTTATATTCTGCCCCATACACTAATCCGCTCAAATGTCTCCCACAATAATAGTGCTTTTAAAATGAAAGAGTCAAGCTAGAATTCCTTACAGAGAAATTGTGCCTATTATAGTATCATGACAAAGCCACTGGTGTTTACAGCATCCTTTGTTTTGGCTACCTGTGCTCAAACTGGAATTGTGGCTCCACCCATGGGTGATTCATATGAGATGATCCCCTTCACATAATTTTCATAGTCTCAGACATAGCAAGGGGAGAAAATTACGCTGCCTCAACAAAAATTACATTATCGGCTTGACAAAGGTACTGTACTGGTGTTCAGGGTAGTGGGCTCTACACCGTGGAGTAGGAAAAGTTTGAAAGCAATACTCCTCTTAAGACACAGGGCCATTGGTTAAACTGTAATTGGGTAATAACGTCCTTTTAATGTAGGGGGACAGATTCCAAAAAAGCCAGTGCTTTCTGTGACATTAATAGTTCCTCTTCAGAGATGGAGAACCCTCCCAGAATGATTGTCATCTCGGTAGTACTCAACAGACCATTGACAGAAAAACATCAGCAACAAATTTGATCATCAATTAATCATTCCTGTAACTTTTTCGGTAGAAAACCTTTCTGGATCCAGGCTCTCAAATGTGAATATTTGCTGATTTTCTTGACTATGACAGTAAACTAAGTATCTTTGGGGTTTGGACTGTTGGTGGGGGGGAAATGTGATGGACATCATTCCCTATTTTTGACATTTCATGGACTAAACCAGTCCCGCACTCCATTAATCAGACCTTTGTGGTGGCTAGATGTAAGCTTCTCCTGAGTTAAAAACATATGAAACCAGTTGAGGTTCATCATCTATCCTTACCATTGTTTCAGTGAAGCATGGTGGTAGCATCATGCTAGGGATGCCTCTCAGCAGCAGGAGCTTTGGGACTGTGAGACTCTAAGAAATTATGAAAAGAGCCCAATACAGAGAGGTCCTTGAAGAAAAGCTGCTTCATAGTTCTCACAACCTAACTGAACACAGGGTCATGAAACTTGCTGTGACATCAGGATAAAAATGTGCAGGTTACAGTTCACTGACATTTCCCATTTGATCCGATAGCTCTGAGAGGATCTGCAAGGACAAATGAAAGAAACATCCCAAATTCATTAGTGCAAAACTGGTACAGGCAGACCCCAGATGAACTGCTGCCCAGTGGTGTGTCTGCAAAGTGCTGAATAAATGGTCTAAATGTATTATGATAAAAATATAAAAAATAATATAATAATAATATTAATAATAATAACAATAATATAAAATATAAAAATATCGATATTGATGCTGTCGGGTCTCTGTTCAGGTTCTGAAGACACTGCATCTAAATGAGTGTATGTGTCCACTCTGTCTACATCATGTAACTACAAGCCAGTATAATTCAGGGACTCATATTATACAATACATGCTATTATGGTATGATGTTATTTTCCCGAAATTAGTGTATGATCCATATAATCTTTTTTTTTCTCTGAAAAACCCTTTTTTCATCAGACGAAAGAAGCAAGGCATGAAATGTTGTTTAAACACAAGCAGATGTAAAAGAACTTTGCCTAAATAAAAAATACTCTTAAAATTGCCACAATTCTGATTTAAATCTCTAAATATCTGAGTAAAAATAAATAAACATTCTGAACAGATATTCAGTACCTGCCCTAAATACTACAGTTCATGAAACAGCGGTTAGTTTTGATACCCAGCCCCAAAATGATGCTTTTTTCCCCACTTTTCTGAGTACAAACACATTTTTCTCCCAAGCCCTTTTCCCAAACTTAAGATTTAAATAGAGAAATTTGAGAGCTAAGAATAAGTAAATAGGTCTGAAAATCTGAACAAGCATTTGGTGGCAACTTTCAGTAGTTGACAGTTTTTGAACGAGTGTCAGAAACTATACAGTATTCATGAAGCTTCCATACCCCGACCTGTGTACTGTGTCCCAATCTGCCATACTGCTTCAATGTGTGCAGTGATTCAATGTAAGGATCAATATGAGAAAATGGTAAATGTACACATTTACAGCCCATTTCTGGTTTCTTTTTTGCCTTGACCATTGCCCATTTGGCACATTTGTCTCATAAATGCTCCTCTGCTCATGTCTTGTTGCATTCAGTAAATGTTGCAATGCACTGGTATTATCTCAAACCCCCTCTTCTCTTCCCTCAATAAATAATTCTGTTGCATTTCAATGTATTTTTCAGACTTTTCATATTCAGTCTCAACCAGTGGTCTCACCACGAAGTAGCTTATTGCTTTCTAGAGTTGCAACTAAAAATTATTGTAGTTATTGATTAATCTGCTGTTTGTTTCTCAATTAATAGATTCATTGTATTGTTCATGAAATGTCCAAACAAGTGAAAAATGCCCGTCGTGGTTTCCCAGAATCCACGGTGATGTCTTCAAAACAGTCCGAATAAAGTCAGTTTACAATGATAAGAGAAAGAAAAACAGCAAATATTCACATTAGAGAACTACATGAACTACATGAAAAAAATTATTCTTAAAATAGTTTCAGATTACTTTTCTGTGAACTGATGGAATAATTATCTAATTGTATCAGCTCCACTGCTATTTGGCTCATGTGACGCAACATCACCATTCAGTCACTGTACTCATTGTACTCTTTGACTTGTACCTTCTCACACTCTGCTCGTCCTTTGCTGATAGAAAGGTTGGGTGAGATGATGATAGACTATGGGACTATATAAATTAGGGCTGCAACTAACAGTTATTTTCAATACCGATTAATCTGTCAATAGGTTTCTCAAGTAGCCATTTAGTCTAAAAAATGTAAGAAAATAGTGACACATGCCTAGGAACTAGGAAATGTTTGGCTTTTTTTTTTTTTGGACAAATTGTTATGGCCAAATATTCATTATACCATTTATAGTAATGTATGTATCTCTTTAATACCTCTGATTATATTAGGCAACTGTGGCCAATGTTGCAAACGAGTGAGAAGAACTGCTTTATGGCAGTATTAGGTTTACATGACTGCTGTATCAGTGTGATAACGTAAGTTGTAGTTGTAGTTTTCAGCGATTTAATTAACCAGATTAGCCAGAAACAGTCTTGTGTTAATTTAATCAAAGGTTTTTCAATGGAATGTCCAGGAAATATGCTATATCACACCCCTACATGATGGACAAGTAGAAGCTTGGAACTGTTTTCCAAGTGTGTGCCTCTGTTTTTATCTGCTTTTTTGTCTTCCCAAAACATAAATGAACCAGCACACCAGTAAAGTGCCCGGAGGCCATCCTCTCTGAACAGATCGTGTCTGTTGCAGCTGTCCAACACGCTCAGTGGCATCTGGGTGGAGACAAACATACACAGACAAATACCAAACATTTTGCAGGTTCCTAGGCCAGGCCTGTGGAGGAAATGAGAATGGAGAAAATGTAGAGTAGAGACAGGAAGTACTGTGGCCCCTTAGATCTACCTCACATTGACATTTGTGGTAAAATACACTTTTTCTTGATTTTTCTTCCTTTCAGCTGTTGCTGTATGGCTGTATGACCTCCTCTGACGGTACTGTCAGTTGAATGTTAAGGGTTTAGTGACACCGCAGGCAATTTGCAACTTCAGAATTATTTCTAACATGAATCTTGCTTACTGTGTTCAGTAACAAAGCGTATCTAGTATACTGTTGGTCTAACATCACCGCCTCTGATTCCTTTGCTTCACGTGACCTCTGCAGGTAATCTCAGGTCTCTCTGTGAACCAGCCCCTCACTCCTTTCTTATCCCCACCCTCTGCTGACAATGTCATCACCACCAGCAAAGCCTACCACCACCTTCCCCTCCGCTGGGTCCCAGCTGCGGCTCTCGATGGCCCTCGACTCCCTGTCTGTTTCTTCCCTCCTGTCTGGGGATTTAGAAGATGAAGGAGATGGAGAAAGAGGAGAAAGGGAGGATGAAGTGCTTGGAGACCTAGAAGTAAACCCATATGATGGTTTGCCCTTTTCTTCACGATACTATGCCCTGCTGGAAGAGAGGCGGCAGTTTCCCGTATGGAGGCTCAGGCAGAGTATGCTGGAGCACCTGGAGAGCCACAACATGGTGCTGCTCAGTGCACCCAGTGGAACTGGAAAAAGCACCCAGGTAACCAGGACCGACAGGGCTACAAGCCAAATCACATGTAATCGCCGTGATCTATTTGCATCAAGCTCTAAACATGAATTTTTGATATTCACAAATTGACTGTGTTTATTGCAATTCTAGTAGCTGAAGTTCAGTACATGGGAAAAGTTAGCCTTGTTTTCGATACCGTTGAAATACTTCGTTAACATTGTTTGAGAGAGGTGGTTTATGAGTAAAAACATTTTCTATACAATTGCCAAGTACTGATTTCAGTACTGATACAAAATAGTACTTTATTCAACACCTTACTTTACTGATTCTGACTTGTTTTTTAAAAGCATCATTCTCTCTTAACACAAACCGCTGCATGTAAACAAGAACTTTAAATACAGTGTAGAAATTGACCTAATAAATAAGGCGTCTGTGGCTGAAAGAGCTCAATGCACTGCAACTCCATCAAACAGAAGCAAATAGAGATAACCTATTCACCACTTCAACAACAAATAGATGTTGCATTTAAAGAAGCTGCAGATAAATAGAACACGAATCACCTTCAGTAACACGAAGAAATACACTGCTAATACACTAAACGCTATGTGTACACAAAACAACAGAACTAAGTTACAACAAGTACAAGTTTAGAACGCTAGGAATAGTCAACAGTAGTTGACTTTACTTAACTAAATGTAGAAATACAACTATGTAAAATATATTTCATTATAGTATAGTATAGTAAAAGTCCCTTATTCAAAATGTTTACAGAAACACTATCAGCAAAATGCACTTTAAGTTTTAAAAAGAACTCGTGCAGAATGGCCACTTCTAGGGTCTTTTATTATTGTATATCTTATATTTTTGTATTTCTCTTACACAATATATGCAGTAATGTGTGAACAGCACGTTAAAGTTGTTTTATTATATTTTTAAAAGTGATCTCAGTATATTTTGTGTAAAATCTTAATCTACAAAATTCATGTGTTTTTATGCGTCTTTACTGATGACAGCTATGACTGGAGGTATTATGTTTTCAGGGTTGTCCTTCCGTCCATCCATTCGTCCGTCCCATTTTCATGAACTCGATGGCTCAGGAAGGCCTTGAGGGAATTTCTTTAAATTGGGCATTCACTTGGACTCATAAAGGAACTGATTAGAAATTTGTGGTTAAAGGTCAAGGTCACTGTCACCTCACAAAACACGTTTTTAGTCATGACTCAAGAATTCATATGCTAATTGTGACAAAATACATTTAATACTTTTTATTAAATTCCTTCAAAGTCTTCACTACACGTATGAGTCTGGACAGACATGGATGTAAACTGCAACTTGACTTGCAACTTGTCATACAACTGTGGTAATTCTAGTCTTACGCTGCAGTGTGCTGAGCTCTCTTGGCCACTGTACAGTTTCTTCGCAATAGTTTAATTAAGTCTGTGCAGATGGCAGAAACCAAAAGTAGTAACTTTTAACCAAGTAGTAACCAAAACTGTCCTCGTCATTAGATCTAATGCAGGCTTTGATTAAAAATTAGTTCAAGGTCCATTGTGCCCCATGTTTATTTTCTCCAGTCATCAATGGAGGGCACTTCAGTTGCTTGTTAATTTATTACTGGAACATGTCCATACCTACAGTGCTGTAAGCCACATGGATGAAATAGCTGATGGATGTGGATACAGTCTGCATCACACACCTTGTCTGAATCTTCCTGAAGATGTTTTAAAGATAACACTACACTACTTTGGAGGAAGAAGCCCAGAGCAGTCTTAATTTATTGCCGAATGATATATGATATGGTTGTTTTTTTTCTGTAGGCATATAGTTGCAAGATTTTATTTGTTGGATTTAAAGATATCCTGTGAAATTTTTGATCAGTGGTATAGAGCAATGTTTTTGTGGGTTGGTCCCTAATTTCTGTAGCTCAATGCAATACACTTTTCTGCCACAAGTTCCAGACTACTCCACTGATCTACAGTCTGTAGCGGTAGCCCAAAGAAACATAGCACAATGCCAACAAAAGCATAGAAGAAGAAGACTGCAAGCTTGCAAACATGAAGATAAAGAGTGCCCGTTTCAAAATGCTTCAAAAAAGGACTTGGCAAATGTTTTACTAGAAAAGAAATGTATTCAACACATTTATTAGGCCGTAAGGATACACACAATGTGTTTAATAGTAAACTGGCTAGGTCATAAAGCCAAATTGAATTTGTCACCCACTTCTGTAGCTCTCATTAAAAATGTAACCTCCTTTAGCTGATTATTTTGATTTTATGACTCATGTACTACATGGTTCCATCTCAGATATAACAAATTCAAATAAATTGTAATCAATTGAATTGGCGTCTTCATATTTAAGATTGCTGTGAGGCAATTTTTTTTTTCACTGACACTCCTTGTACTATTATTCTTCCTCCTGCTGTGTGCTGCTGAATCACCCTAAACTTACACTTCAAGAAGCCAATGAAAGCTGAACATTATGAGAAATAAGAATGTGGGAGAAATCCGTGGACATTTTTTTTCACTTTCATACTAAAGTAGCAGGTGTTACACAAATGTAACTTATTATTTACGGTTATCATGTGCTTCAGAAAAAACTGAGAAAGTGTGTGTAATCACTCGTTTCCTCAGTATTATATTACTACTTCCTCTTGTTGACCTTTGTCTTGTTCCTCCTGTTGTCCCTGCAGGTGCCACAGTGGTGTGTAGAGTATGCTTTGTCCTATGAGTTTTCCCAGGGACTGGTTTGTTGTTCCCAGCCCTACTCGGTGGCAGCAGTGAGTCTGGCCCTTCGCGTGGCTGATGAGATGGACCTCAGCCTGGGTCTGGAGGTGGGCTACAGAGTGTCTCATGATGACAGCTGTACATCCGACACCCTGCTCAGGTTAGGATGAATGGATAATGAGGACTGGATAATGACATCTTGTCATTTTCCCTAGTACTAGATAATGTCTATCCTTTTCATTTGTACTATTACAGTTACCAACAACAAAATGGAAATCTATTTCTTCCCCGTAGTCATTCACTGGAAAGGAAACTGAGCTATGCAGATATTGTAATGTTGAAGTGAAGTGTTTATTCCCAAAGTAATGTCATGAAATCACTTTTAACCCTTTTATTGCTTTCACTCCTACTGGATGAGATCATAGTGTCAGACCATGGAGGACTAAATCAGACTTGTTCATCTCTTTGGTGGGATGAACAGCAAAATTTTTTATTTTTTTGGCAATGGATCATTTTCTTGTGGTATTCTACAACCATTGCTGTCTTGTATTCCAACACAAGAAAAGCATTGTAGAGTATTTCCTATATACTTGAATGTGGACACACCCTTTGTTTGCACTGCCCCTCTGTGATCAGAGTGAAGTGTTTAAGATTGACAGCTGTTTGTGAACAGAAATCTGGCTTTGTTGGATCATTACTAGCACTATCACCATGGATATACCTCATTATGGCTGTATTTTTGCTGAAAGCTAAAAAAAATGTCCAAAAAGTCATACTAATATGGTAATTTCAACAAATATCCAAGGTACAAACATTGAAGTTTTCATACTCACAGTTTACTGTATCATAAATTTGTTTACCATGGCAATATTCCTTTTTATTAAAGGATTACTGGCAATACTACCAATGGAGCTGGGAGTTGATTGGTTTAACTTAGCGCAAAGATGGGAAGCAGGGGGAAACAGCTAGCTGGGCTTTCCCTAAAGCTAGTTTTGCAGGAAACAATGTGTTGGAACTATTTCTCTTTGCACAGTGATTTTCTGAAGTCTCTGCTGGTTGCCTGGCAACCTCACAGTGACAACAAGATTCCAGCAAGTCACTGTCCCAGAGAGAAATAGTTTCACTCCCTATAAAACTAATTTCTTATTCTTGCAAACTAGATACAACATGTTAATTAGTACGTTTTAGAGGGGTTGGCAGACATATTCTTGAGCAATGAAGTGAGCTTCCAATCTTTAAACTAATCAAGAAAGCCTCCAGCTTTTTATTTAACAAACAGACACAAGAGCAGTATCCATCTTTTCATCTAACTCATTGCAAGATAACGTATGTCCTAAAATGTCCAATCATTCCTTTAACTTACATACACTTTTCAATAGATTGGGTGAGTATACTTAAAAAAACTGTGACAAAGCCAGCAGACTTTTTTTGGACTTTCAGCCGTCTGAAACTAAACTACACCAAAAAATATGATCACCTTTTAAAAACCTACTATAAACAGGTCACATGCTAAGAGCTATTTTCTGCCTTTGACCTCCTGGAAAGGATACACCTTAAAAGGTCTGCTTTCAAATCCTCAGTGTTCCTTGGGAATTTTTTGGGCCTAACATACTTCAATTGAGCGCTAGTACAACAAAGATTTCAACATGATATAACTATTCAAAATGTGCTTTGCAAATGTGCATGTTTGAGAAATCCATGAAACGATTCTTTCACTGCTTTATTTTTGGAGCTCACTGCTGAGCCTTATCATGTGTAATCATCTCCTCCTCCCCAGGTAGGTAATGTAGACGACTTCACTGGATTTCATCCAGTTTTGTAATGATAATGTTACATGGTCTTTCTTTGCTAATAGCCACACCATGACTCTTTGTTCTCTTCCCTACAGTTTGCTGACCGAATTGGAAGTAAAAGTGTTAGAGCGGTGTTCTTTTCTGCAGTGTATTCACTAAAAACTGATCCCTGTGTGTTCTGTCATGTACTTTCAAATGCAATATATCCCAAAATAGGGCACAAACGCAGGCAAAGTCTCCAGGCACAAACACAACTGGGCATGATGAGCAAATTTATTGCAATTTTGGTGACCACAGGCGCTGGCACAAGCCAGGTGCGTTGAAGCTCAGCTGGACCCAATGTGAAAGACAGCCTGAATACATTATGAGTAGGAGGAATACAGAATGAGGAGGTAGATTCAGGGCGAGTTTAATCATATGAGCTCCTCTCATCCCCCTTAAAAACAGCGACAGACTGACGTCTTTGAGAGAGAACCTCTGTGAAGCACCTGAAGTTCCAAAATAACAATTTAAAACACCTCAAATATTAATATACTTCATCCCAAATATGTTGTCAGTGGTAGAATAAACAGCCAGCTGATGTACAGGCACATTAATTGGAACACCTATTTATTTCTCTAAAGTACAATAAATATTTACAAATATTTTTGCAAACTATCATTATTTATTTTTCCAATGGGGAAAAAAAGAAACAGCCCTCATGTATTTAAAAAAACAAATAAGAAAATAGATATGGACTTCTGCTAGTTAGTATTTACAGAAACGCATAAGGTTTGTTAACATTAAATTCCAGTGTCTCATGAGAGATTTAAATTAAAATAAAGGTATCCACACTGTGCCAGGAGTGTGGATTCCTATTAATTTCGGAGACATCTGTGTGTGTGCTTCTGCCAGGTAAAGCCACAAAAATTGTCCCGCATTTAAGAGGAGATCTGAGCGGGTATTAATGCAAATGTAGTTTTGTGCCAAAATGAGCACCAAAATTGCACTGTGCTACCTAATTAGCATAACACAGCTTAAGTCATGTCTCTGCTCCCACATCGGTGCAGAGATGTTGTTTGGTGTCTAAGAACTGGCATTGTACCTGCATGAAAATAGAACCCAAAGTGTTTTTTCTCCAGGCTTCATTAACTGAGTCCCTGGCAATTGATGGTGTTTTATGGGGTTTCTGTTGCTGTCCAAGTGATTAAAAATCTATGAAATTTGTTTATTTAAAGAGCTTTGGTTATTCCCTCATCTATTTTTTTTCACTGTCCCTAGGTTTGTCAGTGACACTCTCCTGCTAGAGGAAATGATGTCAGACCCTCTGCTGCATCAGTACAGTGTCGTGGTGTTAGATGAGCTCCAGGAGCGCACCATGCCCACCGACGTGCTGCTGGGCCTGCTGTGTGACGTCTGCCGCCAGAGGCCAGACAACTTTCGGGTTGTTCTCCTCACTCACCCAACGCTGGCACCTCGCCTCTCCACCTTCCTGGGACCTTCTGTCCCGCACCTGTCCCTGGACAGCCTGCTCACTGACCCGGCTACCAGAGACCAGGAGGAGGGGGGTGGGGTAGAGGAAAACAGAAAGACTGTGGAAATGAACAAGGTAGAGACGTTGTACAGGGAGCTTTCATCCTGGAAGGAACCTGTGGCTGCTGCTTGCCACATGGTGTTGGATCTTCACAGAAGAGGAGAGGAAGGAGATGTGATGGTGTTTTTGGCAAGTGCACAGGTATAACTTTTATACTTCATACAGCTTTGAATACTCTGGGAGGACAGAAAATAAGCCAACCTATAAATACTTTTTATAACTTACAAAGTATCAGAAAACAAGACTAGGTCAAAACCTTTATCTGTTTCCTTCTTTCCTACTCTCTGTGCTCACATATACAGTAATTTAATACAGCCGCATTCCCAGTAAAAGCTGTTCTCATTTACATGTTTTTGTTTCTGTTGTCAGACAACGGAACAAATATTAAATAGTGACTGAAATGAAGTCCATTAAGGCTACATGATAACCAGCAGTCACTTCCAAGCAATTACCAAACTGCTGCTCTGCACTGCTAAAATCCTGATTTTATGACCACAGTTAATAGTTAAGCTGTGAGTTCAGCTATATTTACTTGTAAAATTATCAGTCAGAGAGAAAGAAGCTCATTCACGTCTGTGTCAGCTGCCATGCAGGCAATTGAATGAGACACGTAGAAAGGTGTGTCTGCGGAGGGAAAGCGCAACCTTGCACACGTGGGGCAGTACAGGGTGACTCTCTTCTATGGAAAGTAGCTACGGTTTGTCCAAAACGTCGCTAGATTTTTCACTAGGTGCCTTTCTGAAGAAAAGTCACCAAAGGGGTGTGAAAAGTCTGTAAATCTAGCAAAAAGGCTCTAAGTTGTCAGCACTTATCAGGGGGGTGTTTACAGACAGTGCTGACAACTTAGAGCCTTTTTTAGATTTACAGACTTTTCACACCCAAAAAAGAACAGGCGCAAACAGTTTCTATTGCTAGAAAATGTTTACGCCTGTTCTTTTTGGAAGAGTAACGACTAATGGGGGAAACTCCAACACTTAGTCAAAGTGGCATTCAGCTGAACAATGGTGTAACTTTATTACTCAGTCAGTCAGTAAAAGACATTCGCATTTATAAGGCTGGACCCACTGTTGCACTCCAGCAACAGATGTATGGTGGGCATTATAGGTTCTGGAGTGAAAAAAATAACATGTTTAGATTTGTACCAACCAAATTTTGCAGTCTCAATGAATATGCGTGTTAAGACAAAATATCAACATGTTGGCCAATGTCTATGAGATTATGTTTCTGACCAACTTGGCAAACATCTGTAGAATTTCAATCTAGGTTGATTTGACAACACCATCTGTGGTCGTAGGTGATAAAAGCAAGTGCATTGTCATGATCCAAACACCCCAGAGATCCCTGAGTTCTGTTCAAAATAACATGTGTAGCACTGAAACAATGAATCAATTAGTTGATTAATTAATTACTCCACAAAATGAGGAGTGGAGTTTGTCCCCCATAACTTATTATATGTTGAAAGCGCATCAGGAAGGGATCTCTTCACAACCATAATGAAC
This sequence comes from Xiphias gladius, assembly GCF_016859285.1. NCBI lineage: Eukaryota > Metazoa > Chordata > Actinopteri > Istiophoriformes > Xiphiidae > Xiphias > Xiphias gladius. Next base: position 1,805,115 of record NC_053419.1, read on the forward strand.
AGGTGGAATGATTACAGTAACTCTTTAAACATTCATATGGACACCTGGCTATTTATTCAAGTGCACATAACCTTTAATACAACCATGGTGGCTATAAACCGTAGGCTGAGAGAATTCATTGCCCCACATTGTTTTTATAAGAAAGACTAAAGAAGATAGTTGTGTACTGATGTCGCTCTGCCTGGTACCAGCTGTTGTCCTCCATATCATGTTCAGTACGTACATGCATCATTTTCTGTGAACCCCTTAAGCATGGATACACAATTTGAATCCTATGTGAGAATGGTGAACTCGGCCAGTAAGAATGATAACTACTACATAGAGAGGCAATTCCAGAAATGCAAATATATTGAATGGCTATCACTGATAAAATAAAAATAACTGTCAGTGGGATGCATACAAAGAAAAAAGAAAACCTATAGTAGCAACCCAAAAAGCTCATATACAGAGATATAAAGGATGAAGTCTAGCGCTACACAAAGCCTCAAAGTCGTACACTCAACACAACAGCAAAAGCCAGCTACTGTCTCCCCTGACAACCCAAATCACAGGGAAACAAAGCCATCTTGTCAAAAGTTGCATCAGTGGTAAACTTCAGTCCCTCACTACAAGTCCATAAAACTCTTATGCCTCACAGTTTTCTTTGAGGCGTGGCAGGCTCGAAAGCAAAAGCACTGCATGGTGCCATCAGCCAAACAATGCCAACAGCATTACACAGCACAATCCCAACAGGGACATGCGTCCCCACCAAGGATTACATTAAAACAAAAAAAGTAAAATAATAAAATAGTGAGCTGAGAAATCAGTTCAGCTGGTTCCCTCAGTACCTCATTGCCTTGAGTTTAGAGGTAAACCATAGTAAGTTACCATGGTCTACCTCTAAACGCAAGGATAACTTGCCCCACTGTTCAACAAGCGAAAGGGATCTTACCACCACATCCAATTAAGAAAGCATACAAGGCAGAAACCTCCAAAAACCTAGGGGAAGAGAAACCAAAACAAGGTGGTGTGGGGAGATTGCTGGCTGTGAGAGAGAGTGAGGAAGGTGGAGGAATGGCTTTTTATAGGTGGATCATCTGCCACTGAGTGGTCCGGAGCAAATGATTGGTCAGAGCTTCCTGAAACAATGAACAGAGGGCAGGTAAACAGAATGACACCATACAGGGCATAACAATGAACACTTTAAGTCTGGACTTATAGGTCCTGTCTTCAAAGTTGTGGAAGTATTGTGGAATTATTAATATTAACAATGTGTAATTTTAATCAGTTAAATGATGTACTAGTCATCAAGGGGTTTTATTAAGAGAATTATTTTCTATGTGCAAAAATGCAAAAACAGCAGTGCATTGCTGATGTACTGTGAAAAGTAAAACAAAACAACAATGAAACAAAGTGGAAGTCTATCAATAGTAATAGATTTACTTTTTTTAGTGGTAGAAACTCATCAACACCTAGTGAATACTCTGTCTTTTTGCATTTTTAACAAAAAGAAAACTGGTCTTCATTCTGTGGTATACTGCAGTTTCACCAACTTTGTCTCATAAAGGAGGGAAACAAGGATACCTCAATCTGAGACGCCCCTGGTGCATTGTCCTGGTTCTCACAAGCACAAATATATACAACACACAGGCACAATATATCTGTCATTTGTTCTCCCTTCATGTCCAAAGCTATCTGTACATATTGACCTTCAGCATATCAAACTATCTCATGCAGTTTAACTCCCTTTTTGTCAACATCACTACGCCTCCTGCTCCTTGACTCGTCGTCAGTCCCTTTAATACAGTGTAACATTTGTGCCTGAAGACCTGACTGGTAATACCGATGTGTTCAAGATAATCCTTAGTGAAGCGCACACACACACACATACACAGTGTAACAAATAAAACCACAGAGAAACACCTCGTAGGGTTTCCTTGTGTCAGCTGAAATAAACCCTCTCAGTGTATGTGGGAGGTTTGTAAGTCGATGTTTGAAAGAGTGGATTAAAACATGGACTCTCCACTCTTCCCTGTTTTTTGTAGGAAATAGAAGAGTGTGTGGCCCTACTGGAGAAGGAGTGCCTAGCTCTCAGTCCTCAGCTTGGTCCTCTCAGTATCTTCCCCCTCCATGCTGGACTGGGTGGACTGACCCAGCGTGTCTACGAAACGGACCCTGACTCTTCTGAAATGAGGGAGAACAACAGCTCCGTGGGTGCTGACAGCAGCTCGGTGATGGGAACCAGGTTTCCGGGGGTCAAGAGGAAGGTTATCCTCAGCGATACGCTCTCAGAGGCTTCCTTCTCCTTGCCAGCCATTCGCTATGTCGTAGACACAGGCCTTCAACTCAAAACTGTGAGTTTATGTTCAGTACTGACAAAATGCCCTGATTAAATTAAAGACCATCATAACAAAAATAATCCTGTTTACGTATGTCTCTTATGCTTTTATTGTATTTATTTGCTCAAAACAAGGTGAGCTACACCAGCTAAATGTAAAAAATACAAAATTTAAAGTGTACTTATTTGCAAGAGACTAACAATTCCATTTTTCCTTCACGTTCTGCCTCAGGTTTACAATCCACAAATAAGAGCAAACTCGCAGGTCCTGAGGATGATCAGCAAACACCAGGCTGACATGCGAGCTCAGAGGGTCAACAGCCACCTTCCAGGCAGGTCAAAGGGTCATTGCTGCTGTTTTGGTTGCCAGCTAATATACTGATATACTGATATGCCTCAATGTAGAGTATCTTACTATGCATAAGATTTGAAAATGTTTTACATTGGGGACTTGTAGTGGCAGAATCAAAAAAGACACTGTGGCTAATTTTGACTCTGGCTTTGGACTTAACAAAAGCATATAAAAACACTCCATTTCATTAAATGCTCATTATAGCCAACTTATACAGTATGTATTTTACAATTCAGCGACTGTATCAGATTGTTAAGTGTTAAAGTGTGTAATGATATTTTAGAAACAAATTAATAATTGGCGATAAAAGATGGATTTCATGGCTAAAAATCAAATTGTACAACTACAGTATTTGACTGTATCATGACTGGTTACCACTTGTCTTGTCCTTGTTGGTCTTTAGGGCTGTGTCTTCGTCTGTACCCCCAGTCTCTTTATGATGATGGGATGGGGGAGGCTCATTGTCCAGGGGTGATGGAGGAAAACCTCAGCCACTTGGTGCTCTTGCTCAAGAGGCTTGATATTGCTGACATGGGACAGTGCAAGTTCCTGGACAGACCAGGTACCTTTTATAAACTATAGGCATAGTTTGAGATTTGGAAGTTGAGAAACTCGATACCACTCTTATGTCTGTACATTAAATATAAGGGTAAAGCCAGCAGCCTGTCAGCTTAACTTAGCACAAAGACTGTAACCAGAACGATTTGTTTTTGTTTTGTCTGTGTTTGTTTTAAAAATTAATTTATGTATATCGGGGCAGGTGGGTTCTCCACAGGTCTGTTTCAGATCATGAAGACCTCTAATGCCTGTTGACCAAAGTGGGAGTTACAGACTAGTTCCATTTGCCTCTGTGCACAGGACACTGGGATGCTCTGATTGATATTTATAGGCCAGGAGATGGAGAGGAAAGCAGTATATCCCTAGCTGTTCCCAGCTAGGGTGAGGAAATGCTGACCTAAACTGAGAAACTTTGAAGCATAGACATGAAGATTTAGGCTGTGGGTGGCAGATTGTAGGAGGGCTTCCATGTTTGCAGTACTGCGTGTGTATCAAAGCCTGATACAGAGCTCCATCCAACTATTAAAAACACATCAGTGAGCCACACTGTTGCAAGGGGTGACTTGTTCCTTCATAACCAAGAACACGCATTATTTTGACTCAATCCCACACACACCGTCCTGCTGCTCCAAATATTCACTAGAGCATCAAATGTGGAATAATCTGCCATGTTTTCATTTTTTAATATTTTTTCAGTGGGTCCCGAAATATAACCATGCTAGTATTTACTCGACACGTAACCCCTCACACATCATTTTGAGGAGGTGAAATAAAAATGAAATGATAAAAATGATAGGCATTGCAAAATGATTGCTGTGGTTACTCTGCTGGAGACATCTATTTTCTCAAGTCTGGATTCTGGAGCTAAAGGCTTTCTCCTCATTGGGCTGGTTCCAGAGGTACGCTGTCTTTCAGGACAGTCCTGTTGCCTTTCTGTCTGTTTGTTTTAGCTCCTCGTCGATCACCACAATGAAATGACTGGTCCTCATAGTAATCAACAGCATTAATTCGCCATTGGGTTTTTGAGTTTCCTCACAAGACAGTATAACAGCAGAGAAAGGCCTCACACATGTAAACAAACTGACATTTGTGGATGAATATGCAGGGGGCTGCCCCAAATGTAGGTGCCACTAAGTTAGCCATAATGGCTATTCCCAGCAGCTACATTCTGTGTTTAGTTTGGGGTCAGACTCAGAGACAAATGTTTGAAACGTTTCTTTGGAAAAAGCTGTACGACAGTCGTGCTAGTTGCCCCATTATACGCTGTTTTGCGCAAGTCCTTGTTTCCCCGAATCTCAGCGATGGAGGGTTTGAGTGCGAAGTTAGCACGACCCATAAAGCCACATTTATGGGAAACATACCGAGTTGAAATACACCAAAATTATCCTTTAAGCCCATTTAAGGTGCGCATATTTCTAACTCCCATTCATCTCTCCTTCCCTCCCAGCCCCTGAGGCTCTAATGCAGGCCTTGGAGGACCTGGACTACCTGGCAGCATTGGATGATGATGGCAACCTGTCAGAGGTGGGCATCATAATGTCGGAGCTGCCACTGGAGCCATCGCTGGCTAAAGCCCTGATTGCTGCCTGCGAATACGACTGCGTTGATGAGCTGCTCACTATAGCTGCCATGCTCACAGGTAACCAAAGAAAAGTTAATCATTTTACTGTTTAGTACAGATGACACAGTAGCACACACTCGGCCCAGAAATGGCACATGCAAACTAGAGTCAAAACATATCTGGGAACAAAATTCAAGGCGTTATTGCTCTTAATTAGATCAAATTTACTGTACATTAGGAGGGTAAATACTATCAGTGAAAAATCACAAAATCAACTCACATTGGTCAAGATATGATACAACTGATAACTTATGACCTTAACACAATGAAAGGTACTGCTATAGCTATGTCAATAATAGCGACCAACATTTATTGATCAATACTGATTGTATATACAGCACATTTTCATATCTACGTATTGAATGCACTTTTATTTTAAATAAACGTGATCCGATCTTTGTCTTGTCTCAGCGCCTTCGTGCTTCATGATGGCAGAACCCTGCAGAGAAGAAGCTGCCGTCACACACTGGCGACCTCTAATACACACAGAGGGAGACCACATGACTCTCATTAATATCTATAATGCCTTCATAGAGCGTACGTACAGTTCAGCCTCCATCACATGGTAGTTACAGGGTCCCCGCTCAGGGCGTAATTTTTTAGAACAAGTTTAGACAGGGAATGTTAGACATTTGTTCAGGTCTTACTAGAGAGATAAAATCAGGTGCTCTTAGAGCTTATCATGAATATGGAATGTGTTTTAAATATGGCAATGTTAGCATTAGCCAAATAGGAAGGATTACAGTGTTTTGTTTTTGTACATGTAACGTAATGAAAAAGTCCTACAATTTAGTATTACGATCACAATGGGAAAGCTGCAGTGGGATACTTTAATTACAGATAAGGATATTTAAATGAATTATTCAATGATATATATCTGGCAATTGCAGATAATCAGGATGAGGCATGGTGCACGACAAACTTCCTCAATCCTGCCTCCTTACGACTGGCTGTGGTGATCAGGGCGGAGCTGCTGGAGGTGATGCAGCGAATAGAGCTTCCTGTTTCTCCTCCTGCTTTTGGATGCCAGGACAACTGCACGAATATCAAGCGTGCTCTCATCTCAGGCTTCTTCCTCAAAGTAAACAACCTGTTTTCTTAAAACTGTAAAATAGAAATTTCATCACTTGTCAAGTCTTTTAATTCAATTGTTACTATTTTTATATTTATGCTATTATATTTATACTATAATATATTTCTTTTGATATACACACACACACACACACACACACACACACGCATACATACACACGCATACATACATACAGTATATGCAGTCTGCAGTTTCAAAAATTCATTCAACATCTGAATACCTTAAACCAGGTTTATTACAGTTTAAAGTCATACATAGACTACACTTCTTGCTAAGATGTTTCCAGGATCAGATACTACCTGCTCCCACTGTCATCAAGATGAAACCACTCTGTATCACATGTGCAGTTGACGTCCACTTCTGGTATCAGTTTGGTCCGATCTGTTTGAGATGTTTTGCAGTATTTAAAATAAGGAGATGTGACCAGACCCAAAAATAACCCTTTCTGTCATTACTAGCACAACGGTTAGTGTGGATTCACTGGAAATATGACAAGCCACCACTCCACTATAAATGGGTGGAATGTGTTAAGGAACATCTAAAAGTCAAAAAACTTAATACAAAACAGCTCAACAAAACAATTTTTAAGTCTTTCCTCTCTTACTTTGTACAAAGTTTTATATCAAAACATACAGACTCCCTGAAACCCCCCCACCCTCCCACTTTGTGAACATTCATTAAAGCTATGCTGTTAGCATCTTAGCAAGCTGACATTAGCATTTAGGGCTTGTGAAGGCGCCCCTTTTAAATCCTTTTAAGCTGCCAAGTGACAGCGGGTTTCATTTTCTACTGTAGCTACATTGAATGTTTTTCGTTCCAAAAATTAAAAGTTCAGTGTTTGTCCCAAAAGAAGGTCAAGGAGGAATTTTGACATGTTACACATGTCACAATCTTTCACAATTCATCCTATCTTTTCTCACTTTGAGGTCATGAGAAATGCTGTTCTTTTCCTCCTCAGGTGGCTCATGATGTGGATGGCTCAGGTAACTACCTCCTGCTAACTCACCGCCATGTGGCTCACCTACATCCCTTCTCTTCCTACCTGTGTCGCCAGCCGTGCCCCAACCCCCCCAGCTGGGTCCTCTACCATGAATTCACCATCTCCCGCGATAACTGTATTCGCATCGCTTCCGAAGTCCACCCCCAGATGTGAGTCGAACTCTGGGATTGGTTATGGGGATAGGATTTTGCGTGGCGCCTCTTTTATTTTAGATTTTCTTGATCAAACAGTTCAGATTCTAAACATCCATCTTATCCAGTCGGTTTTTGATGAAGCAAGACTCAGTCAAGACACCTGCTGGTTTTAAGGGGGGTCAGGTATTGGAACTTTAGAGATGTTAGTAGGTGTATTTTTGAGCTTTCGATAGTGCTATGCTACCTGTTTCCCCTGCTTCTAGTCTTCATGCTAAGCTAGGCTATTGCTCCCTGGCTGCAAGGCACTCCAAGTGTTTTATCTAGGAGTAATTCAGGCAGAATTTAGCTCTATAAGTAATTCTTCAGTCTTAGAAATGTCAGAGGTAGTGCAGAGGACTCCTGACTCACTGAGAACTGCTCACATTCAGTCATTTGCTGATTTGCTGTAGGTAATACTCCTAATGGTATCAGGAATTTGGAAAAATACAATAACAATTAACTTTCAAAAGCACACTTTGATGGCAGGTAAGTTAATAAGGATTCGCATTCAATGTGGCGCTGAAAAACTTGGAATATCTGAGAGTTATTAATAACATGTGCTTTTCAGGTCATTCCAGAAATAGCCAGGAGTTCTCTTTGTTCCTTACTAAAAGTGTCTCTCAGCAGCTTTGTGAATAGAGGAAACTTTAGCACCATCCAGGTGGATTGTATAAAGTAAGATGAGATCCTTTATGAATGCAGGCCCAGCAGCGTACATAACAAACAGACATGAGACTTATCTTGCTCTTGGAAAGAAAGCCAATAAATGTATCATCCAAAATGTCAAACTATTCAGTTAATGAATATTGCAATCTCTAAGAGCCAATATCAACATTTAGGGGATTCAGTTATGTGCGTAGAGGGCCACTACTAACCCTACATAATAACAATCCAGTAACATTTTCAGCTCACCTGTGATTTTCCTCGCTCTGCTGTAGGCTTGTGGAGCTGGCCCCTCAGTATTACCTGGGAAACCTGCCGTCAAGTGATGGTAAAGAGCTGCTGATGGAGCTGAGGCAGAGTCTGCAGCCCCATGGGTACGAACATGACGGAGGGTCAGACAAGCACAGCATGACTAACAGGACGGCAGAGACTCACAATCAGTCCAGCACGGAGCTCTGTGTTGTCCAATGAGATGGAGCTGCTCAGGAGAAGACACTCATCACACAGCTGTCACTTTATTGTTTGATCTGAGATTTGCTATTTTGTATGAATTAGTCTATGAAATCTCATTTGAGGTTTAATCATTTTGGACTTTTACTGAAAACACTAATGTACAATAATGTATTGTTAAGCTATCTTCTATACAGTGGCTTTAGAAAATATTCAAACCTTTTCATTTCCTTTGTGTTTTATAGTGCTATGTTTTGACTTTAAATTTTAAAATTTTATTTCAAATCTCTTTTTTATTTAATGAGGCATTTCTATGTTTCTAAATTATTCTACAAAAATAGTCTCAAAACGTGTTATCACTGTAACTGTGGAGTTTTATGTGGACACTGATGGGACAAAAATATATTTTTTAATTGAAAACAACAAAAACGGGAAAAAAGTGAGGTGGATGGAAAACGTTATCAAACCACCGATGGTTCATTTTTGTTAAAACCCTTGAAATTCCTATTAAATCAATATATGCTACTTCAGTGAGCTGAGAAACTGTTATAGTGTGAATTTTGACCTTTATAAAGATGCTGTTCATAGCAGTGGACTGATGAACAGATGGCTTCTCAGGGCTCAGTGTAATCTGTGATGAAACTGTAGCAGTGATGCACACAGCTTCTATTTTCAGCTTTTTGAAACACTTTGTATAATGTTTGGGTTTCCTGCTTAAATCTTCATTCTGCCTTTTTTTCACTCTGACTTTGTGTCAGTAATAAAAAATATCTGTGTAAAATGGATTTTTATGTCCTATTTAATATGATATAAATGTTATTGAGAATAAGCTTTAAATAAAAGTGTGGTTTTTCATGTTTGAAATATCTTGCCTGAGTGATTTCTCCCCTTATAGTTGCCTCAGTTAGCTTTACTGTATTTTCTCCTGCTAGTTTTCTGTAAAACTAATAATTCTGTGTTGTATTAAAGGCAATGTAAATCTTTATTTCTCAGTATTCGTGGTTTTGTCCAAGCTGAACTCAGGACATCAAGAGGAAGATGTTGCCATTGGGCATTGGCATACTATGTTTTGAATATAAAAGTTGGACCATGAGCAAGAGGACAATATTTCTCTAGATAAATTTTTTGTTCAAACCAGTGCATTTCAGCATGGACAGAAGCATGTTTGTGCGCTCTGAAGCTGAAACTTTGTCTTGCCAGAGGACTGAGCTGCCCAGTGTGTTGTTGTAAGGAAGCTACATAAAGCTTTTCTTTATACAGCAAAAAAAGTTACAAAGTGCTTCACAATTAAAAGCATCAAAAAGCATGATCTGAGTGACTTTAATTTTCTATATATAGACATAGCAATTTCAGAAATGTACTCAGGGGCTCCCCCATGTAGAGCCTGATAAGTATTAACCAAAATTTTACACTGATTTCTAAATTCCACTGGCAGGCAATGGAGAGAAACCAACGCTGGAGTAATGTGCTCCCTGCTCTTTGCTAGAAGATGGGCTGCAACATTTTAAACCATCTGCAGATGAGCTACAGCTCTTTGGCTGAGGTAGGAGTATAAAGAATTACAATAACCCAGTCATTTGGAAAGATAAAATATGTCTGATTTTTGAGATGTTTAGTAGCTGGAAAAACATGATTGTGTAAGTTTATTAGTGTTAACAGAGAATTCCAGAGAAGAGTATATTATGACACCTAAATTCTTAGAGTTCTGTTTTACATTAGAGAATAAAATGTCTTTTGAGACATCCAGCTTCTCATACAGCCCAGGCAGTCCTTTGGGTCTGACACTACAGTTGAGTGTCATCAGCATAAAAATGAAAAACTATATTAAAACAACGAATTAAAAGAACCAACAGTACCATATAAATAGAGGATGAAATAGGGCCAAGAACAGACCATTGAGGCACTCCATAACTCCAGATAACAGCATCAGGCATATCATCGCCGACCATCACATAAAACTGTCTATCAGCTAATTATGATATAAACCAGCCAAGAGCAGAATGAGAAAGTCCAATCCACTTTTGTAGCCTGTAAATGAGGATTCCATGAGACATTGTTTTGAAAGCTGAGCTCAGGTCCAAAAACACTAAAATTCAATACAACACTGAGCTTGCATTAAGGTGTCATTTAACATCCTCAGGAGAGCACTGTTTATGCTGTGTGTCTGACAAAAGACAGACTGAAACTTCTCAGAAATATTGTCTCTATGAAGTTATTCATAGAGATGGGTTCAAAGTAGTGTAGGTTGCAAGGTGGTGCTATATCTATGGATGGAGTATTGATTGATGCTCTGATAATAGTGATCTTATTGACAAAGAAATACAAAAATTGTTCAGAAAAGTGGGAACTGTAGAGGGGCCTGTAAATTGTAAAAAAAAAAAAAAAACCTGGGATTATTCTTGTTACCATCAATAAGTTTACTAAAATAAATTGCTCTCATCCTTGACTGAGGCATTAAAAGAAGTTAAAAGATCCTTCATGTGAAGATAATGAACTTGCACTTTGGACTTTTTCCACCTTTGTTCAGCTTTCTGACTCTCTGATTTTAATCAATCAACTAAAAGTATAAATTATCAACATTTATCATATTATTATACCTTACAAAGCTGATCTGGCAGTGTTAGCAAACAGTTGCCTTATCACACAGGCAGGTGGTTTGGTCTCCACCAACTCTGAAGAAAAATATCTGGCTCCTTAATGGGTAAATGCTCCACTATGCTCACAAGCTTATTGGTGCTGGGCAGATAGTGTGCAGAAGTTCATTGGGACTTTTTAGATAAAAACAGCTGCCGGATGTTGCTAGACACAAGCAAAACAAAACTGATAAGAGTGGCGTTTGCAGGCCAGAAAACCAAAACAATGAGCTAAAAAAAGCTTTGCCGAGGTGGGTGATAATTCTGTGTGTTCATCACTATGAGCCACAGTTTTCACATTACACACAGTCACTGGAACCATTGTTAATACAAAAATATTGATTAGTGCTGCTTTAAGTGTGAGTCAGCTGCAGTAGGTGATTTAGTTGCCCCTATGGTCTGCTGTGGCTATGACCTAGCAGCAGTAGCAAAAGGGCCAAAAGAGGTGGTCCTGGCAGCAAAAGGGTCATAGCTACAATTGAGGAGACTGGGGTCTTTTCTTCAGCCCATTCCACTAATTGTTAGACTATGAATGTTAAAGGTTTACAAGAATGCTGGTCTATGGTTATATGAACAGCATTTAAGGTACATTTTAATGTTGGGAAATACAATTTATTAACAACATAATTGAATAGTTAACTTAATGATAAATAATATAAATAACATACACAACATATGTCTTAAAATCTGGTTACAGCCCTGGTTGTCGGGATTACTTACTGTTTGTGTGCAAGTGATCACAACACATGTTGGAACTCCACTTTTATTCTAGATACTGTACATGCAACATGTTGTGTTACATCTGCACATATTGGTTTACACAGAACAGTATATCATCAGACATACTGGCGGTTCAGAGACTTAGAACAGGGACTCGGTGCAGTGCTTTAGAGGACATGCAGTATATGTACATGTTACTGCACAGTTGGACATGCATCAGAACAGAGGTTTCTTTGATAGGATCATCAGTGTTGAAGGCGACTATTGCTTGCGAAAAATATCTTTGATCGTTTCATCAGCGGAGGAGCTGCCGGCCATGGGCTGGTTCTTCAGAGCAGCGTGACTAATGGTTTGGTACACATCTCGTTCCGCTTGAACATCTTCAGCTCTGTCTCAGTCTGCATACGTATAGACTGAAGGTATAAAAATGCAAGATAACTGCCAGTATTGCACTACCAAAATGAAATGATGCTTAAATATTAAGTTTTTTTGCCAAACATTAAAGTAAGGTATTTTATAACACACCTCAAGGTCTCTCGTGAGAGCGTGGTTGGGTCCATGGGTGACAATGAGGATGCCGTAGGCCTTGCAAATCATGCCATGGCCCACCTCTATCTGCCCAGCATGCCAGTGGGCGACGCCTGCCTGCATGATGGCGATGCCCAACTGGGCGTTGTTGGGGTGGTACAACTTCCTGTTCAAGAGAGGGGAAAGAATAAAGAACAAGCAGTGGATCCAGTGAAGGATCAGTTCCCCTTCTGAAGCTGTATCAACTGTTTTTGTGAATCAGGAACATAAACTCAAGAGCAATAGATTAGTTTGCTGGTATATCAGGTCACCAAAGGTCACAGTATTAAAACAGTGTAAAACTGCAAGTTTATATATCAACATTATTCATGGGGAAATTTAGGGTTCAAGAGGTTAAAATCCCAGGTTGAGGATAACATGGATCTTTAAGTGTATTTGTATTTATTTGGTCCTAATATAAAAAAAAGAAAAATGGAGAAAGCTAAGTAAATATGGTAAACTAAAGGCTTAGGCAGGGTCTATGATACTTGGAAAAGCAATGCACTTGAATACTTTCAGATACTATCACCCAGAAGTAGTGATGGCAAAGTGAAGCTTTACGAACCAACGAAGCTTTCAACACAATTGTAGTGAAAAAAGGTTCATTTCTGAAATCCGAGCTTGATGGGGACCTCTGCTGGTTGAAGTTAGGGAAAGCGCTGCGTTGCAAAATTTTTCACAACCAACCAACGCAGGAATCTCTTTGCAGCAAAAATGAATGAATTGATAGATGAATAAATGAATTAATACAAGGATAAATAAATATGTTACATGCCAAACTTCAAGTAGCTGAAAAACAATAAAGATTTCATTCTGCCCTGTGGATTTCGACCCTTCCCTGTTTGTAATCAAGTAAAACTCGTGAATAGAGGGAGTAAATGAATGCACACACACACACACACACACACACACACACACACACACACACACTCACATACACCCGACATGTCGGTGTGTGTAACCAAGCTTTGGGCGTCTTTGGTCATGTGAGTTTGATAGAACAAAGCGAGCCTCAGTACAAAGCTTCACGGAAAATTGTTTCATTTGTTTTGACACATGCCTCGGAGCTTCAGTGTCACGGGTAACAATTCTACCCCAAGGAGAGCAGTGCCAGTATCTCATGGTGTAGGAACTCCCACATTTACTCATGTGACTATGGGTGGCATGTACTTCATGACGGCGTCACCTCAGATCTTGGCCCCAGGCCTTCCTGGGTGGAGTGTATGGGTTTCCATCCAGACCTCTGCTCTCATATCCCAAAGTTCAAGAGAAGTTGAAAGACAAATATACACGTGAACTTCTGCCGAAGGCCAAAGTGACTCCAAGCAGAGCAAAGCAGCAACGTCATCAGTGTTCTTTTCACTAGTTTTAGTGTTAGTTTTTTGATTTTACTTTTATAAAGAGAGTTTCATAGATTTAGAATTGGCATATAATGTCTCAATGTTTTGTTAAGTAATAAATTAAATTTACAAGTACAGTACTGCATACTTCTAAGTATGCAGTATTCATATGTATCGGTTATTTACGTCAATATTTTGTGAGAGACTTGATTTCATAGTCAATAATTTATAATCCACTACATTTATCTGATGGCTGCAGAACTGTGTGTTTATTGAAGCCTGATATATCTTATTCCTCTGTGCCACAGAGCTCCATTGTTGTCCCAAAAACTATTAAAAACACAAAACACATCAGTGAGCAACACGTGTTCCTTCATTACCATGAACACACAACTGCAGTTCATTTTGACTCAGTCCCACACACACCATCCTCCTGCCCCTAATACTCATGCTTCCAGGAGGCCAGAATGGGCTTGGAAGTGAGAGCCAAAGGCAGAGTAGGGAAATCTGAAAGTATTGAGAGGTGGACAAACTTTGCTGGTTTTGGTCTTTTCATAGGATTTGTTGACAACAAGAAAAATATAGACATAATCCAGCCTTATCCCTTCATATACTGGGTAATTAGGCTATAGAGAAATCTAAGGAGAATGACTACTTTACGGTTTCATTGGATTTTTGCATCAGAGTGATGAATTATATTTATCTGACAGGTATTTAATATGTTGGATTAGACAAAAACAAACACTTGTGTCTGGTCATTTTTTTCCTGAACAGTTTTTGAACCGGTTTTCCAGAAAAAAAAATGATTATGTTTATGATTATGATAAATAAAGTTCCAATAATATGATATACAAAAATGACATGTACTATGATAGAGGAGTTCCTCACCACCAACATCAGCTGCCAGGACCACCTCCTCTGGCCTGCTAGCAATGACACACGACTGGGAGCTGAAAGTCGACCTGGGGAAGCAACTGAAGTTCCCAAAAACTCCTGCCACAACAAGACAAAGCCAGACATGGTGCTGATCTCAGAAGTCTCCAAGCAGATCCTTCTCTTGGAACTCACCATTCCCTGGGAGGGCCGCACTGAAGAAGCCCACGAGAGGAAGAAGAAGTATGCTGAGCTAGTGGAAGAATGCTGAAGCAATGGGTGGCGAGTGGGTTGCGAGCCCAATGAGGTGGGACGCAGAGGGTTTGCAGGCCAGTCCCTCTGCAGGGCCTACAATATGCTGGGCATTACAGGGGCCCTCAGGCAGAGGGCCATCAAGATGGCCACTGGACAACAGAAGTTGCTTCATGGCGGCTGTGGATCAGAAGAGGAGAGCTGTGGGCGGGGTAACCCTAACTGGACTCAAGCTTGGGCTTGATCAACCTGGACTGGGTCGCCTGGGTGAGGGTGTCTGATTGTTGAAAGACCTGAAACACCTGATGACCCCGGGACACATCACCGATGATGTGTCCAGGTGTGTTACAAGATGATGTATTTAAAAAGATCCTTATGTCCCACTCCTAAATTACAGCCTGAAGTTTTACTTGTAAAATGTAAAATGACCTTCTGATATGTGATGAATTGTCAGAGTTGAATCGAGCCAGCAGCACACAGTCCTGGTTGAAATTATTGGCAGCCCTGAATTTTAAGGACTCTAGAAGTTAGAGCATCAGCATCATTCAAATACCTACATGATTATGGTAGTTTTGATTAGGGTAGGATTACATACAATATTACTTTCTCCTATTCAACTTCAAAGTACAGGGTTTATATTGAAATTTAAGGTGAAATAGGGAATTGCTATGCATATTATTGTGACATAAGGATTCTGCTCTGCAAGTTTGTGGTGACATGGTGACATTTTTTTTTGCAAATGTTTTGTATCCAAACATATCATGGTATGGGGAGTTTATACGCAAAATAATTGTAGAATAAGAAATTATTATCCAAACTTAAGGTGAAATGCATTTTGGTTCATATTTTCAGTGATTTGGGGAGTTGCTATGCAGTATGATGGCAATAGGGAGCACTGTTATGCAAATCTTTTACTAATATAGGGTTTTCCTATGAGGGTTGCTATGGGAATTTTGTGGGGAGTTTCTATTGAAATATATGACACATGGAGAGTTTTCTATAATCTTAACAATAATTCTTTACTGATCTTAATATATCTCTGGCAGAATCCGCAGTGTTGTTAGTGTAATCATGACTGTGTGTATTTGGGGTATCCCTCCACGACAAAGTGCTTTGTCATCACTCACATGTATCCCTCCACCATCCTGAGGGCGTAGTCTGCAGCCTCCGAGAAAGACTGCAGGTATGAAAGCACCTCACTGGCAACACTGAGCACACGCAGCTTATAGAGGTGAGTTTCAGCCAGGACATTCTCCTGCTTCTCCAGACACTCACGACACAACTTCGCCACCTGAGCGAGGACAGACAAAAGACAGGGCAGGGGTTTGTTGGAAAGACGAATGTGGAACAAATGCAGTGGAAAAACAATAAGAGATTAGGAAATGAAGAAAGCTGACAGCAGTGTGGTGTACCTCAGGGTAATTCTCCTGAACACGGGACTTCTCAATTTTCTCCAGACACTCTTTACTGAAGGCAGTCACCTCTTTCACCTTATCAGCCGAGGTCTGGGATTAAAACACATCAATAAAGAAAAAACAAGAAATTAGGACATAAAAAATATCTGTATTATGTGTGACTGTTCTTTATGGAGTAAAATCTCCCCTGTGTTCCCTCACTCACTTTCCCGCTCTCTGCGGCAGCCATCATCAGGTCGTCCTTGATGTGCTGGCTACAGTGCTTGCAGGTGCACTCAAAGTGGAAAAGCTCCCTGAGCTTCTCTTGGCGGTCAGAAGACAGGTTGAGGAAGTCCACGTAGCTGACTGTTAGCTCCTGGCCCTCCGGAATTTTCTCCAGAGCTCGCAGCTCGATCCTGGAGAGAGGAGGACAGGATGGGGTCTGGTTCTCAGGATATGATTAGACATGTTTTATGTATACATGCTTTTATCTGCACTATCTGGATGGAATGAATCAACTGCTACAGTACAAGCTGGCATTTACTGTATAACATGGGGGATTAGTAAAGAGTGTTTCTTTTTAGTTCAAATCTTGGGGGAGGTAACTACATGAAATAAATGAAAAGCAAAAAAGTAGACCGTGGTTGTGCGGTGCGTGTAGGGAGGGTCGAGCCTGTGCACGTCATAGCCCCGTGCTTGCGGGACCGCATTTGAGCACCTTGAGTAGAAATGCTCACTAGCAAGGATGCTTTTTCGCTTGTGGATACTGTGCGCTCGTATCACGTGCATACACCTGGTTTTTATGTGCGGGGGGTTTTGAGACTAATTAAACACCATAAAGACATTTCCTGTTTCCTGGTTTTGGTCAGCACATGGGATTTGCTGAGAATATAAAAATATAGAATATCACCAGTTATCCTTTAAGCCATAATTTTATGGTATGAAGTCAATACTTTACTTAATAGTCACTTACTCACATATTAGTGTCGATCATTGTATGTTATGCATCAAAGGAATGGTCGGACATTTTGGGAAATGCAGTTCTTTGCTGTTATCCTGAGAGTTGTATGAGCAGATTTATAACACTCTCATGAAGGTACAGTACATATGAAGCTGGGGCCAGGAGATGCTTAGCTTATCCTAGCAGAAAGACTGAAAGCAGGGGGAAACAGCTGGCCTGGCTCTGTCCAGACATAACAAAATCCACCTGGCAGCACCTCTAAAGCTCACTAATTAACACGTTACGTCTCATTTGTTAAATCCGTACAAAAGTGTAAAAACAAAAAGATGTGGTTTTACAGGGCTTTATGTGCTGGACTCCTTCTAGGAACTAGAAAGAAATAGTTTTAGCACATACACTTCAGGTTTTTGTATGGACAAAACAAATGAGATATAACATGCTAATTAGTGAGCTTTAGAGGTGCTGGTGGGCAGATTTATTTGATTATCAGGGATATTTATTATCTATTTATTATTAATTGGCATCATTATGATGTAAATGTACCAGATTTAGCCAAATGGCTCGTTTTCCTCTGGACAGGTTGATGTTAAAATAAATAAATAACATTAAATTTGATTAAGTGATTAATGTTATAATGTTATTATTTTATATTGATTATACATGTTAACTAAATGAATATTCTATAAGAGATAATAACTAATAGCTAATAGGTCATGTAACAATACTAAATAGTTTTTCCATGATTCCATGTTACCATCTTTATTAATACAGTTTCATGTCAAGGCACACCATCACTTGCATCAATGGAAAGGAAATTTGTGGCCCCAAAATAAATCTTGCTATATCTCTTTACCTACTCCACCTATTATGTAATAGATCAAATGGATTTAACACAGATTTTACAGCCTGGGCAGTGTTATGTGAGTCTGTGTCAGGTAGTTGTCATTAAAGCCACTACACACAGCCACGACATATGACTGGTTGAGAGGTGAACAGCTGTAATACGTACCTCCTCTGAGAGTGGAGAGCTGAACTCACAGCTGACTGGCTGCAAAGAAAATTGACAATCAATGAATGTATGCCTTCTTATGTGAGGACTGATATTGGACTTTTGTTTGAAACAGTAAAAAGTCAGTATGGGCCACATGATCTGTCACAATCAAGCTTCACTGTTGTATTTTATGTTGTGCTCACATAATACATATGCCTAAATAATGTGTTGAATTACATTATCACAAAGTAACTGACATGCACAAAACAGGGAGCCAGGTTGTACTTTTCCAGCACGATAATGGTGCTTCTGGCCTTCTGGGGACATAATATAGAAGCCATGTGAAAAAATGTCATTAGTCTGGATTCAGAGCCCCACGATCGTCTTAATATTGTTTCAGAGGCTATTCTTCCATTGCAATAATACAAATGCTGGGAGGAAACACTAACCATGAGTAATGCAAAATAATTTAAAACAGGAGGGGAACAAGACTAAAGTTGCTTTCAGGCAGCCATTGGTTTCAGCTACTGGCTACACTGATCCTATTACTGAGCTGTACCATGCAGTAGCTGCAGGTTGAGGCTCTCTACCTACTCTAATCCCATTATGTAGCTAAACTGACCAGGTTGTAGCTTAAAGTAGAGCAAATGGTTAGCAATATGACACAAGTAATAAAGCATGTTTTGCTAAATGATATCATGAACATATGATGGCCCAGACCAGATAATCAAATTTCGAAGCCGATTTTCAGTTCACTGGTGGTGAACTTATATACTGTAGCTCCTCTTTTGATTTCTGTGGTTGCCGAGGGCACATGGCAAGCCTTGGTGGCAAGTTGGAAAAACTGAACCATCGTATACTCAGAGGAAGGCGGCATAGCTGGGCTAGTTCACAAAAGGCTGTCACCCTCGCTGTCTTAAAGTACCTGCTGCTACCGTCTACATCAACGGTAGCAGCAGTGTGAGGCTGTATTTAGGCACAGTGGTGCAAATGCTACAAGCATGGTTACAAACTATACATCCACAAAAATATCAGCTATCTTTAACTTTACTTAAGTTGACATTGACATAATTATACATCAATCTTAAAAACCCTGCATTTGACATTTAGTTAATTTTACAGGAGCAGCAGCTTGGATACCTACTTGCCATGGTTGAGGATGACAGTGCAGTTTGGCCAGCAGTCATGGTTGACCAGACACAGGTTGGGGAAAAGACCCAGACCAACAGCCTGCAGGCCTCTCTGATCACTCATTGTGAATCCATTACACTTAATCTACAGAGACACACAGAGAGGGGAGGAGGGGGTAAGGGATGGAAGGACAGGGCATGGGAGAGACAAAGAACCTGGGTTTATTTCTAATGATTGTAGTATATGTATTGCCTACTGCTGTTTAAAAGTTAAATTTGCAATTTGCTGATATAATTCATGAAATGCTTGGGAATAATAATGTATAATGAAACATTCACACGAACAATGCCAAAGATGTGTGAGATGTAGTCAACAGAGTGTTGCTTTCTTCCATGAGACCAGTATTCCAGGAAGTTGTGCACGTCAGTCTTGAGCTGCTTGAGGTCTTCTTCAGGCAGGTCGGCTACGTGGTCCTCCAGCTGGTCCACTGAGATCAGCTGACTGTCTGACACAACGCCTGTGTCCTTGTGTATACGCCACAGCACACGAGCTGCCAGACTGTGCCGAGGAGAAAGGTAAAAGGGTTAGAGAGGTCACAGTCAAATTCAAAGCCAGATACAAACCTGTTAGTGTGTCCAGCACTGATTAAGTCCTATACGTACGACAAAAGAACACTTAAAGGAATAGGCTTATTTGTAGTCCATTAACATCTCTGTACCTTCTGATAATAAATCTCATTGATTGATTTGTTCTTTCATTTATCCTTAATTCCATGTGCAGGACAATCAAGACTCATAGGGATAACAGAATGTACAGAATGTTTGAATCTCTGGTAAGAGAAAGGCAGCATAAATATCTTCAAAATTCTCACATCAAATAAATATAAATCAACGTATCTCGCCATTTCAATCATAAAGAAGCTCAGACCCGTTCTTCCTCAGGTTCCTCCAACCTGATTTTCAGAGGGAGGCTGTTCCAAAGTAGGGCGTTAATCAGTGGTATGCGGTGACTTTTACAGATAGCAAGCCACTGGCATTAATATAACAGGACTACAAGTCTTAAGCCCCACTAGTGGCCTTTATGGGTCTCATTACACTTTTAACACTTTATTGTATTCAATAAAGTGTTTGGATGGACCAAACAAGATACTGATGTGTTAGCTAGCAGTGGTTAATTTATCCTGGGGCCTGCAGCCTGCAGAGATGAGAAGTGGGCTACAGAGGTCTGGTAAATCATTAATCATCCTCTGGGCACTATGAATGCCTGTACAAAATTTCATGGGAGTTCTCAATGTTTGAGACACCTTGTCATGACCAAAGTGTTGGTCAAATGGAAATGTTCGCCTGATAGTGGTAGTAGAGGAAAGGTTTTTATGTCACTCAAAATAATTGGCAGTCATACCCTGCGCACCATTCCCTATCAAATTTCATACCAATCTGGCCAGTAGCTGAGATATCTTGAGGCCAGTATGTAGTCTATATGAGTGCGCACTGGCCCTGGTGTTTAAAGTACTTCTTTATGTGGTCTCACTTTTGTTGTTCTGAGTGTACTGCGAACCATCCCATCCCATGAAGTTCACCACTTAAATATACATGTAATAGCTTGGATGAGGTTATCTTGTGCAGACTAACCTGCAAATTATTCCTAACATACAGTAGACCTTACACCACTAAGCAGTAAGGGCATAAACAAGGTAACACAGCATCAGGGTTGAGACAAGTAGAACACCTTGTTATACACAACAGGACCTTCACTTTCTATGGTTTTCTTCCTTGTAGTAAATAGAGAGTGACAGATTGTTATGCCCATTTACTGTGTGGAAAACAATATTAGTCCCATACAGCTTTCATTTCATTTGTGCAGCATCTTCTGGCAGGATAGACACTTTTCCTTACCGGACATTCTCACTGGGCGCCTTGCCGATCTTCCTGATGGCTCCACACTCCTGCTTATGTTCATCCCAGCATGCAGTTTGGCAGGTGCGGTCACAGTAGTTGGCAAACTTACACTGAGCACAGCGATGCAGTTTGGCCTGACGACGGAAACAGCTGTGGCACACCTGAGAGGCCAAACTGAGGAGCAAACAGAAAAATAGAAGCATAACAGCTGCACCAAAACATCCTTCATTTACATCTTTAAAAAAGACTGTACTGAGAGGTGTTGTGGAAGATATGAAATCCTGTGAGGATTTTGCAACAAAGAGGGTTTCACTGTTCAGAGAATAATACCAGAATACATTTTTTCCTTTTCCATGACAACAAAGCCCTACAATATATTGCATGGATTCCACAAGATGTTAGAAACATTCCTTTAAGATTCTCGTCCATGTTGACATGATTGCATCACATCATCTCTACTGATTTGTCGGCTGCACATTCATGCTGTCAGTCTCCTGTTCTACCACATCCCAAAAGTGCTTTATTGGATTCAGATCTTGTGACTGGGGAGGCCATTGAAGTACACTAAGCTCATTCTTATGTTCATGAAACCCATTTCAAACAAGATTTACTTTAGTAGCCTTTAGGAGATGGTAAACTGTGGCCATAAAGAGATGCACGTGGTCAGCAAAGATAGTCAGACAGATTGTGTAATTTAAACCATGATTGACTGGTATCAAGGGGCCCAAGGTGTGCCAAGAAAACATTCTCCACATCATTACACCACCAGCAACAGCCTAGACTGTTGACACAAGGCAGGTTGGGTCCAAATTCTGACCCAATCATCTGTCAGCTCCAACCGGTCTAGCCATTACCCTCTGACCTCTCTCATCAAAAAGGTATTTCTGTCCACAGAACTGCTGGTCATAGGATGTTTTTTGTTCATTGAACCACTCTGACTAAACTCTAGAGACTGTTTTCTGTGAAAATCCAAGGCGATCAGAAGTTTCAGGAATACTCAAACTCAAACCGGCCAATCTTGCACCAACAATCATTCCACGGTCAGAGTCACTGGGATCACATTTTTTTCCCCATTCTGATGTTTGATGTGAAAATTAACTGAAGCTCCTGACCTGTATCTGCTGGATTTTAAGCATTGCACTGCTGCCATATGATTGGCTGAATGGATAATTGCCTAAATAAGCTAAAGTACTGGTTTTCCTAATATAGTGCTCAGTGAGTAGAAAAAGCACCCAAAGCATCCCAAATTCTCAGTAAAATTATATGCACAATGTAATAAAATATAATTTTTGTTGTATACTTTGACTTTTTTATTTTTAAAATTAATTTATTCATTTTTTTATTTATTTGCAATGACAAATTTAGAAAATTATTGTTATTACTAATTTATAATACAGGAAAATAACAGGATTGTAACATGTCAGATATTTTGATTAAGCTGTGTTATATCTGTGGAATCCAACAGCTTTTGAAGTTGTTGATGTATGCTAACCAGCCACACTATGTGTTCACTTATGCTGATGGCATTATGGGAAAAGTAGTTAACACATAATTATTCTGTTTTGATACTGTTTTCACTTTTGGTCATCTTACCAATGTACATAATTTGTGGAATCTCTGCCTTGGAGATACATCTGAGAGAATCAGACAAGGCGAATCCTGTCCCTGAGGTGTTTCTTGATGTAAACTGCCCTTTTACACTCGGTGTTAGTGCAGATTCCAGTAAAAATCCTAAAACAGACAGCTGATGTGTAGCTGTGGTTTTGTGACTTAATTGCCAATGAATAAATACATACACACGAGTTGTACATACATATTATAACTGAACTACTAGTACAGTTCTTTCAGTATGTTTTCAAAAAAGTTAAGAAAAGCAAATCCAGAACTTTTCATTCTACAATTTTTCAGCTGCTTGGATGCCGACAAAAAACAGAGGCCTGTAGTGTGAGTGAACACACGGGTCTCCGCAGCAAGTAGCATGTGTCTGTGTGTGTAAACAGTTTATTCAACAGAGTCTACACACACACACACACACACACACACACACACACACACACACACACACACACACACACACACACACACACACACACATACATGAGCGTTGGTCTAGGATACTCATTGACATAATGCATTATCTAGCCCATTACCTTAACCTTAACCATCAAAACTGAATACCTAACCCTAACCCTAACCTAGACATAACCTTAACCTTAAAACAAAGTCTTAACCCTAAAACAGCCTGAAGGTGTGAGGACTGGCCAAAATGTCCTCATAATGCAGAAATGTCCCCACCACGATGGTTTCAAACTAAAATCTGTCCAAACAAACATAGCAAGACAAGTACAGACACACATGCACTAACTCTCATGGACAGCTACTGCTTTACATTAGACAGATCATCTTAGTGCATGTCTGCTGTGTTGGACACCCTCAGTGAGCCAACATCCCTTAGCTACTAGCTCCTATATGGCTCTAACACTATGCCACCAGATCTATTTCTAAAACCCAGCGCATAGACAAACCAGACTGCACTCAGTTTTAATACCCACACAACTATTTAGAAAAAAAGGGCAGAATAGTGTGTACACTGCATGTTGCTGAATGCAAAAACCACAGCTACTACTTGATTACTTATTGCAGCTTTAAAAAAACAAATGCAAGCCTATTCAACACATGAAAGCCCGTAAGTCCAGATGAGACATTACACATGAAAAGAACAAAATGAGCATCAAAAAACTTACATCTTAAAATAACATAATTAGGATAAGTCTTATATTCGTTAACATAGTTATTTATTAGACATTGTAGTCTAATTCATGAAAATATGTTAAACTTCAACAACTCTACTACTTCTACTTTGTGTGGATTGGTAATTACACATCTAAGCTGACAAAAATGATGGAGATTCCCAAGGCTTCATTCTCGGTCCCCTTCTTTTCAACACCTACATGTTCCCACTAGCTCAAATAAACAAAAAGAACAAAATAACTTAGCATAATTATGCACATGACATACAGATTTACCTAACATTATCACAAGGTGGATATGGTCCTATACAACCACTGAGTATGTGCTTTGGCACTGGATGTGCCAAAATTTCCCCGTTATAGGAATAGTTAATGATTTAGGGAAATACGCTCATTTGTTTATTTGATTAATGTTCGTTGAGATGATCAGTATTACTCTCATAGGGCCAGGAGTTAATACGCTTAGCTTAGCATAGAGACAACGGGGGAACAGTTCCTAGCTCCAGCAGGTAACTCGCGTAACAACAACTTGTCATTTTTAGACTTATAAGATATATTGTGGTAATCAGTGAACTTTAGAGGTGTATGTGTATTTTTGAACTTAGGATAGAGCCATGCTAGCTGCTTCCCCCTGGCTCCAGTCTTTATGCTAAGCTAAGCTAGTAGCCTGCTGACTCCATCTCCATAGTTAATGTACAGACATCAGAGTTGCTATTGTTGTTATCTTGGTGCAGTTATGGACTCAGACCTAAATTTGAACATTTATGTAAAAGCTTTAATGTAAATGGACTGCACTTATATAGCACTTATCTAGTCTTATTGACCACTTAAACCTATTTACACTACATGCCACATTCACCCATTTACAAAAACAGTCAAACAGCGCTTTTCTATACATACAGCGCTATCTATACATATACACACACTCACTCACACACCGATGATACATCGGTGGGCAATTGGCGGTTCAGTATCTTTCCCAATTGCGGACCGGAGGAGCCGGTGTTGACTCTTAAAAACCTCAGGCAGCTGCAGCTTATTCCGAATGCTGTTCTCCCAGTCCTCACTAAGACCAACAACATAGACCACATCAATCCAGTTCTCAGGTCTTTGCACAGGATTCCTGTACGTTAAAAAATTATTTTAATTTATTAAGCACTGAATTTGCTGCTATGTTATGATGCTTCCACACTTTTCAGGTCATCTAGGACAGTTCTGCTTTCTGTCCCCAGATCCAAAACTAAACATGGATAAGCATTGATCAGATTCACCACACACTGTATCTGGAACAAACTGCCACAAAACTTGGCTTTTTGTGTCTTTTGCTGAAAGTTGATATACAAATAAACCTTTTGCAGCTGTAACAACTCAATATTGAAATAATGTGTAACATGTTGCATATAAACAATATTTAAGAAGTATTACCCATGTCTTAAAGCTCATACAGACACAACAGACATCAATTTCCTGCTTGTAGAGAGAAGAAAATGTAATTTCTCTATTTATTCACACTACTGCTTGGATTTTAGACACTCTGGCTGAGACCCCATGTGAGGTCACTGAAATCTCTAAGAGTGATATTTTCTCAGCTTTTAATGTAAGAAATTAATTTGAAAGCTTGCAAGTTATCAGAACCCTTTTGGTAGAGCCTCCTTGCTCTGGAAAACTGAATCCAAAAGTATGTCATGCTCAATTTCACATGACACCTTGACAGCCTTCTTATTACTGGTGTCATGAGAATTTGGGGATCTAGAAATGAGGTCACAGCTCAGAGAAGGTCGAGGAAGCCTGACCTACTGTCCATAACATTCCTGCAGTGTGTCAGCCAAATCTGCAAAGACATGCACATTGAGAAAAGATCAGCCCTCCTACCTGTCCAACCAGACTAAAACTACAACAAACAAGAGACTTGTACCTGTCGAAGACCACAGCAGAAAAACTGGGCTCGGCGAAGACCACTTCCCCAGTGCTGAGCTCTTTTGTAGCCTTTAGGCCTCGGCCTTTCTTCCCTGCATCAAACAGTTTAGCACTCTCCATGTCCGCCACAGTCATTGTACTGGCCAAAAAAAACACAGAGGAGACGGAGAGGAAAGAGAAAGTGGCTGAGGGTGGGACAGACTGAGGGGTAATGCTGCAGGGAGTGGAGAGTTCTCATGAAATTCTCACCTACATTCAGGGACACTTGCCCCCTCTCTCCTTGGCCTCACCCCAGTTACAACCAAAAATAAATTCACCCCCTCTAAGGGTTATACCACCTCCCCAGAGTGGGACAGGGAGTGAGTAGTGGGAGATGAGAGGGGCTGGTGAAGAGCAGCAGGAGGTAGTAGAGGTAGAGGTGGTCTGTGGGTGTCGCCCCTTGTTTGGGTTGGTTCCTCCTGTGATATTTTGGTCCATAGCAGCTGTGACTGTCTGTCAGAGGCACATGTCAGGAAACAGAGATGCTCCAACAGATTCAGATTCTGCGTTTTTTTTTCTTTTCACGATACAGTTGATGTGGTCATATCTTGTCACAATCACCCAGCCAGTAAGCATGTAAAGCAGCATTAATTTTTTTTTTTTTTTTTTGGCCACTTGGGGCGAACAGAAAGAGCTGTAAATACAACGCTGACATATTATCACCATATAAAGATGATATGGTGAACTTGTTAGCAAAGGTTCCTATTTAAACATCCAGCAGCAATATTAGCATTCATGTGGAGTGGTGTTTTTGTCCACCTGATGAATATAAGTCTATTACTTACTCTCTTCTAGCTCTGTTTTTGGTCTCTACCAACTCTTGAGGGAAATATCTGGCTCTTTAGCTGCTAAATGCTCTACTATGTTCCCCAGCTAGTCTCTGACTGTGTCTGACTGTTGTTTGCTACTGAGAAAGTAATGCACAGTGGCTTTATCAGAGCTTTTTTACTGAAAAACTATTGATTAACAGCTATTGGCTGTTGGATTTTGTACAGGGGGCTGGCTCAGGTGTATGAGGCTAGCTACACTGAAGAGAGGGAGTGTGGTGCAAATGTGGTGTGATTGCACATGTGAAATGAGCTGCTACCTAGAGAGAATGGAGGAAGCCAACTCTTGGTGTCATTTGTTAATTGCTTTCAATATAATTTTGTCCATGTCTTCGATTCAATTAAATTAAATTTTATATATATAGTACCAAATCACAACAGAAGTTATCTCAGGGCACTTTTCATATAGAGCAGGTCTAAGTCTATGTCTATGTTAAACAAACTGCTAACAAAGGCTGCTGGTCCTGACAAAGCTTGATACTGAGGTCACAGAGGATGCTGGCCTGATGGACTACAAGGAAGACTGACCAAAAAAGCCCAGACTGAGTGGCTTACCGGAGGTAAGCCCCTTTCCTAACTAGTCCACTAGCCAACGCCACCTTTATGTTCACGTTCAGCCAGCAGCCCATAGGTTCACCTAAACAGACTACAGTAAATCCTCAGTAGGTGCATTTACATGGAGCCTAACATTCCAATTATAATCAGTTTAAAAGCCCAAACAAAATAAAAAAGCTCGACAATTTTGGGGAGCTTCTCCGAGATATCTGCGATGTGGTTGCTGAGCTACCAACAAAGCCTGTCTTTATCAGTCTGTTAAGTGTAGCATACTGACTTCAGTTAGCTTCTGTTTTCTGTTCTGTTAAATGGGGAAAAGCATGGAGTCATATTCAGCCCATTAAAAAGCATGCACTGCCAGGTATTTAGGTAGAGGCGTGCGTACTTACGAACAGATATCTGCTTGGGACTGGGTATTATTTCTAAACACAACTTAGGTAGGAAATAAGCTAATTAATGTTAGATGCCAAGGTATCAGGGGAAGACAAAAAGGCAGCACAGTGGTCATTTTGCTCAGGTGACCTGGTTTCCCAAAAGGATGGATCCTAGTATTTTTGCTGACTTCTTGATGGCAAAATGTTACCTTTAATTCCACAATTAGGCTGAAATTTGACCATAATTTAATGGATAGATTGTCATAAAGTGGTCCCCATAGATGAATCCTTTCTCATTGATGACCACATGGCCTTTCACTTATGACCACCCTTATAAGGGAAACCAACTTTACATTTTTGGCTCAGTGGCAAGGGAGCAAGAAACATACATTTAAATATGGATACACAATGAGGTCATTTTTAAATGTATGATTTATTATGGTTTATTACTAATGTGTAAGTATTAAATGATTTGTTGTCATGAAAAAATAACTACTATTTTTGAAAGCCTTTACAGTTATGAGATGCTGCATTGGTATTTCTCTCTTATAACTTTTATATGTACTACGATATTATTGTATGTAAGATTGTCAGACTTTTAACTTGGGCTTCAATGACATTTACGAAAAGACAAAAAATATTGAATAAAAAAGTAACATCAATATTGCTTTCAATCATTTATTTCTGAAATATACAGTATCAAATTTACAACACTGATTTGGATAACATCCTGAAGTAAGTATGTACAAAGCAATAATTTCCACATATAGCACAGTCCTACACATACAGTCCAAATTAAAGGACAAAACCAACATAAAATGTCTTAGTAAGGTGTTGGGCCAGCACGTGCTGCCAGAACATCTTCAATGCCACTGGCATTGATTCTACAAGCCTCTGGAACTGTACTGGAGGGATAGAACACCATTCTTCCAGAAAATATTCCCTGATTTGGTGTTTTGATGATCATGGTAGATAGCGCCATCTAACACGTTGGTCCAAGTACTCAAGGGTTGCTGTTTTTACTCAAAGTTAACCAGATAACTCAGTGAGCCTGCTTTATCAACCAGGCCAGTGGTATTTCAGGTTGGTATTGATGTTTGTTAAGCCTTGAGTATTATTCAGCCTCATATAGGTCTACTACTCTGACTTTGGAGTGATATGTTATCATTTATCATTAATTTCCCTCCAAACATGCACAGCGGTTAAAGGATAATTCTGTTTAAATATTAATTAGGTCTTATTTTTGTAGTTTGGCCATCATTTCTGTGTTTATTATTTGTCTCAAAAAACACAAGCACTGAGACAATCAGATAAACCAACATTTTAACCATATTATCTAATCCAGTGGCTCCCAACCTTTTTCGTCTGACATACTATCCCAGAGGGGACTGAGTGCCCCTTCATTGTACAAATTCGACAGATGGGATGGCTCCATAGAGAAAGCAAAGTGACTACATTTAATCTTGGCATATGTAAATAGTTACCCTGGAATTGTCATTTTTTTTCTCTTCAGTAGTCAGTCAAGTTTGTAAATGGACTGCACCTATATATCGCTTTTCTAGTCTCATTGACCACTCAATGTGCTTTATACAACGCGCCACATTGGTAGAGCACTTTTCTACACTTACAGTGCTTTTCTATACACACATGAATACACTCACACACCGATGATACATTGGGGGCAATTGTGTTCATACTACCACTGGCTGTTTGCTAAAAAGTTTTCAGGCACTCTCAATTGTAACAACACAGATCATTGGACCTGGTGGAGAAACAAAAACCTTGGTAAACTCTTGATGTGTCTTTTTTTGTTTCTTAAAACTTAGGTTACTTATATTATAGTTTTTGTTTTACAGTGTTGGTATCTCATAAAAGCTTTTATTTGTCATGGTGTTTCACTGCATGCATACCATATAACGATTTGATTCCAGTGGGTTGTCTATGTTTTGTGTCATATCCCTCCTTCCCTACCCACATTTCCTGTCTGTACCTCTACTATCACCACCTAATTAAGGGAAAAATGCCAAAAAAAACAAAAACAAAAAAACAACAGATAAAGGCTTTTACTTGGGTGTTTCCTCCCTATGCCAGTAACCTGGAATTAGTGTTCAATCTAAGAACAATCCTGAATAACACATATGGGTTTTATTATTTTTCACTTACTACATTTTTTAAAAACAAATTTGGGTGAAAAAACAAAACATTTGTGAATGTATGTCATGTGGTGTAAATTTGGTGGGCATGTCCCAAAACCATATTATGATTTTGACTTATGTCCTGGAGATGACATGTTATTGCCTGAAGCACCTGTTCATCTGCAAATGGCTTCCTCCTACATAGCAAATGTTTTGCTGAGATGTCCTGTGTTTCAATCATTGTTCACAGCTACGGTCTTGGCAATGGCCAGACCAGCTCTCTTGTTACTCACCACCATGTATTTTTCGAAAAGTGTTCAGTCACACTTTAAAAGGTGCTATATGTAAGTTTTTGCTATCACTACATAACCAACATTAGCATTCACAGCTGTTAACTTACCAGTCTGAAGAACTGTTGTGAGTTGAGCATCAAACTTTTACTCGCCAAGAGATGTCTCCAGTGGTGGAAAACAATGCCAGTTTTAACTGTTGTTTTGATTTCTATTTCTATCACTTCCTTTATTCTACTGAAGTTAGCATGCTAACCAGCTACCCAGATCCGTCCTGCCTAATTTGCTACAGTGAGTCACTGTAGCGTCCAGTCTGTCCTCAGTCCAACATGAGAGGATGAAGTAGTAGCACTGTCCAGAGGAAGTATTCTAACCTCCTGTCTTGTCTTGAAAACACAATGATGGCAACGATTGCTGAAGCCGTTGGTAAGTAAAGCTGTAAGTAAGCTGTTAATGCTAATATTTGCTATGTAGCGATATCAAAAACTTTAGTGAACCGATGTTTACTGAGACTGTCTAATTTTTCTACAAATGTACAACTTCATGTCTTGTAGCTTCTACTATGTCCAAATTGATTTTCTCTATCATTGCAGGCACTTAAATGTTACTGACAGCATGTTTGCTGGCCATAAAGTGAATAAACTTCAGTTCTGGAATGTTTTGAATGTAAATTTGATGAACTTGGTTTGAGCCATCACTTTACCAACAGAAGGCTGCAACCTACAACGTAAAGGTTGACACCGCATCTCGAGTCAACTATTAACTTATGCACCTATGCACTTAAGGTATAAATGATTACAGTTTCAATTAAAAACAAGGCACATAAAAGTAATATGGCCAATAGCTAAATGCCTCTAAGTAGTGCTGTGTCTAGAGGTCGTAGATGTCGATGTGAGCTCCTGATGTGTAGTTATCATCCAGCAGCAGCTTCATTAGTTTGGCACAGGACTCCTCACAGGTGAGCAGCTTGCCCTGAGCGAACATGTCTGAAAAGGACTTCCTGATGCTGGGATCAGCTGTTCTGGATCTGGCCACCATCTGCATGGCTGTGTCCAGAGGCCCTAATTCAATAAAGAGGACAGAATTATTTTTTTCTTTCTCCGTCTCTCTTTTTCTTTTTTTTTTTAGAAAAAAGGATTGAAAGACAAAAAAATAATGGTTGGAATGGACAGTGATAAAACTAATTAATGCAAATTACAAATTCCTCTAATATGGGAACCAAAAGTGGTCAAAGTTGAATTACTCAGACGGTAAATAATAATCATATGAATGATTGCAGGTAAAATATATAACCATGAAATTGTGAAATAATCCAATTAAGTTTGAAAACTTAGCTCATTATTAAGAAATGTTATCTCATCCTGCTTTTTTTTTAAAATAACAGTATGTTTATAGCATATAATTTTTAATTAATTCCAGTGGTTTTTATTTCATGCGCTTTTCCGAAGTTGGTTTCTACTTCACAATGGCATTTTCCAGTGAGTTTTTCTTTAATAATGATGATTTCATCATTTATCAATAACCCTTTGTCTACCAGTCAAGGCAAACAGGGCTGAGCCAATTATGTGATTGGCCGTTGCTTCGGTCAGAAAGAACAAACAGATGATTCTTAAGTTACTAATTTTGTTTTATTGCCCAAATAAAGACAAAGTGATTAATTTGTTTTAATTTGGTATATTTTTTCTTTAATCTAACTGAATTTTTTAAAATTCATATTTCTATTTTCAACTTAAATGTCAAATGCTGAATTATTTTATTGCTTATTTCAAATTGTTTTTTTTTTTTGATTCTGCGATTAAATATGAATTACTGAATTGCTCTTTAATTTGAACTAAAATACTTTAGTAATCAGTAAGTATTCTATTACCCCTTCATTATTGTACAGTTAAGTCAAGTAATAATGTCTCTTCAGGTCATCCTTACTTTCTCAACCTCAGGAGGCCTTTTTATCTCCACCAAGGAGGTTATGTTTTCACTTGTGTCTGTTTGTGGGTTCATTTGTCAGCAGGATTACGTAAAAAGTACAGAACCAATTTGCACCAAACTTGCTGGAGGGATGGGGCGTGGGCCAGGGAAGAACCCAATAAATTCTGTATTGGATCCAGATCTCTCTACTATGAATTTTGAATTTCTTTCACTGAAGTCTGGTGTATGTTATTTGACATTGTCTTGATGGAGTTCTGTAGCATCTGAGTGCCCTTCTAGTTTTCTCTGTTGGTTTGTTTGTTTATTTGTCAGCAGGGCTAAGCAAAACATACTGAAACAACTTTCACCAAACTTGCTGGAGGGATGGGACATGAGCTAGGGAAGAACCCATTAAATTTTGGTGCAGATCCAAGAATTTTCCTCTCTCTTTAACATTGCGAGATAGGAAGTTTTTCTACATTTGAATCAATTTCTAAGGAAACAATGTGTCGATCTTGATGTAGTAAATCAGAAATATTTATGGTGTTAAGCTCTTTGAATTTGTACAATTTGGTGCAGATCAAATAATCCAGATCTGGTGGATGAAAATGCTGAATCCTCATTATACACAGTCTACTATTTATGACTTACTATGCTTTATGCCAAATAAATTATTTATACTATCAAACTACTTCCTTTTCCCTTTTATTTTAATGAGCTATTTCTGAGCTAGACAGACATGTAGGATTGTTTGGCCTTGGCAGATGTATGCGCTCCACTGAGTGCCACTCTAGTTCATGGTTATTTTGATATTAAAGAGATGGAGGCAACTTTAAGATGTAGAAAAAACAAAAAAATGCTACATGTAAAATCTGGCATTACTATTCTGGCCTGATCCAGCATCACTACACCTTTAGGAAAAACACCCTCAATTTCTCTGACTCCGCTTAAGTCTCTAACTGACTGGCTACGATTCAATGTAATGAGCATTCCCCACCTGGAGAATAGTTGAGCACCCGGAGCTCCGGCTCCTCTTCTGCCAGCACCCTGAACATCATCTCTCGGGCAGCCTTGCCAGTGCAGTACAGCACCCAGGAGCGGAAAGGCTGCAGGGCGCACAGCGAGGAAATGTTGATAACAGTGCGTCGCAGACTTGGACGCTGTGGAAAAGCCTGCAGGACACTGGCGGTGAGGCACAGGGAGGAGCTGACGTTGAGAGACAGGTAGGAATCCACCTCGGCCATGTCGGTGAAGCTTTTGACATAGCGGGACACATCACCCAGAGAGGCTGGAAGGAGAGGGAGGGTGATGTTTCATACATAGCTAGTGAGGGTTCAACTAGTGTCATTTAAATGCCCTCAATAGGAGGCAATGAGATTAAATGATTAAAGCAGGGGTTCACTTATATCCTTTGGGGCCCCCAAAAGATTGGGCTCTGTTTGGAGCTAAATCATGATGATATGATAAGTCAGACACCTGACATTACACACACACACACACACACACACACATACACACATACATACATACATACATACATATATATATACACACATACATACATAAGTATCATGAAATGGAAACACTCAAGTCGAACGCGTCATATCTGTGTTGTACATCAGTGTAGCAGAGTAAATCTTATTTGATCTTATTTGCTTTATGTGATTTAAAATAGACTGAATCACTGAAATGAGCTGCTGTTCAGCAACGAAAACCAGATTGTCTTCATGGATCGTTCACGGACCCTGGTACAGTAATTGGCTCAGGTTTCCTCTTACCAGCGTTGTTGACCAGTATAATGTGATCTATATCCTCAGAAAAAGACTCTTTAGACTTCCTAACGACGCTTTCCAGTCCTTCTGTCTGACCCAGATCTGCCACCACACACTCGACCACCAGGCCCGACCTGCCTGCCTCCGATCCGACCAGCTCCGCCTGCAGAGCGTGCAGCTCGTCGCTGGAGCGTGCCACCAGGACAAGCACCGACCGCGGCTTCACCAGCCGAGACATCTCCCTCGCTATGGTCTGGCCAAAGCCTCTGGAGGCCCCGGTGATGATGCACAGCGCCCGGCCCAGATCCCTACCCTCGGTGGACGACATGACGCTGAGACACAGAAGGCGAGCGTGGGTAATATGTGTTAAGTGTCCCGAGCGAAGCGATTTTCACCCAATGGCCGTGGCGTGTTCTTCTTCTTGGATTTTATTAGCGGTATAAATCCACGTGCCTTGTCGCCCCCCCTCGGTTTTTACACTGATTCACACGCATTAGTGGTAGAACAAACATGGGATCACCAGATGAAAAATAAATACATAAATAAACCACAGACCTTCTGTCGTAATTATGACTAAGCACCTTCTGTTCATATCTCGTAATCATGCAATATGGGATAAGTCACAGTAACGAAACCGCCCGTTTCTTCTTTGTTGATCGCAATACGCTATATTTATCATATTGACTAGATATTTTGAATTTAATATGTGTATTAGTATAACAGGTTCAGAGAGTCGTTAATATTTATTTTTTACCCATTGCTTTTTCCAAGTCTATATAAATACGTCCCACTGTTGAATAACACGGATATATATTTCATATATGACCACACGTCTGTCCTTCAGTTAACTTTGACTAGTATCTGTATGTTTTCTAACACTGCTAATATTATTATAATGTTATTTCTGCCTCAGTGGAAATCATCCACAGTTAATGGGTGCGAATTAAAACAGTCAGAGTGAAGCAAATCCATTTGACATGCTGCATTACAGACCTAATCACCAGCTGTAAATAGGTCTGGGGACGTTGAACAGGACAGTTGGGTTTAGAAAAAGGATGACAAACATAGACTTGGCAGATTCTCCAGCCACGTAACGTCCAGTTATCTGGTGCTTTACTCGAGGGTCAGGTTGTGTTACAGTGGTAAAACCAGGTGGGTAAGAGCATTGGGCAGATGGAACATCAGGCAGTGAGTCACTAACTACAACAGGCAACAAGCAAGATTCATGGAAACTTCAACAGCAGGACATCTACGGCAAACACTATACAGTATAACCTGCTAGATTCATGATCTGAAAAACTCAGGAGGATCTTCTCCAAACATCACATCCCGGTGCATTTCAAGCCCAGTAACACTCTGAGGCAAAAACTTGTCCACCCTTAGAATGAATTTGAAATTTTCACTAGCACTGTGTGTTCAGTGGAATTATTTCTTTTGTGAATTTTGTGGGCACATAAAAGTGGGACTACTGTGTCTACATGGGTAGATGCCACTAGGAGTGAAATAGATGTTCTTGATGATTTGGGTGAAACGACTGTAGTTCATGTACTATATTGAAACCACCTCTCAGATCTTTTGCAGCCAAACACACAACCCCTGCTGAGTCACTGCAAATGGTTGACTGCATCTGTGGCTAATACTAAGATATAAAAACATCAACATCAAGATTTCAGCCAGGCAGGCTGCCGAATGAATTTTGAAAAAGTGTTTTGTGTAGGGTGCAGTCTGTGTAGTTGTACATACAAACTACCTCATCAGCAGCTCATCCTCGGTTTGTGCTGCGTGATCGCTGAGGTGACACAACACCCCCTGCTTTATTCAATACACACATGTAGCATTTAGTAAATATAATGTTAGAAAACTGTCTCCAACCACAGACTCACAGTGGTTTAGTTATGAGAGAATCAAGCTGCAAGCTAATGACCATCATTACACTCCTGGATGCTGTAGTTTTCCACTTTCTTTAAAAAAAAGCCAGTGTTATGTATTTCATGTATACATGAGAGTTATCTGTTCATTCAGGGATGCCCTTAACCTTTTGCCAATCCAAAGTGATATGCATTGGGAGCTTTCGTTGATCGGATGCCCCTATCAGCAGGATGACATCTTTTGTCAATGCCTTCCAAAACTGTTACAAATCACTGTTACAAAAATAAAAGCATTCTCTGCTTTTACACAGTTATGGTTAAGGTTTGGTTAAGTTTAGGCACAAACACAACTTGGTTAGGTTTAAGGAAAGTTCATTGTTTGGGTTAATGTAACTTTCTTTTGGGTTATATAACTTTCGCTGAGCAGTGGCAACAGCTGCCTCCACAGCCACAGGCAGTCAACACAGGATGCTGGCGCATTAAATTCTGTTGGGCTCTGAGTCATCTCCTACATCATCTTAATAAAAATCAGCAATCATGCTGTCCACCCATATCAAGACAGCATACAGCTAATCTGATTACCGTGACCAAAAACATATGAGCCCATAACAGTTGTGTGCTAAAATGTAGTTGCTAGGAGCTAGCTGCCTTTACACTGACTACTCAAGCCATGGCAACAGGCAGTCAGTGCGTCACCGATCATGTGAATATGTTCCCTCTAACGTTACGATCCACATCATCTTCACACGCCATGGAAACTCAATCGAGATCACTTAATCATGTGTAATAATTACTGTAGTCATTTATGTTTGCAATTATAGATTTTATTTTTGTGATGATAGATGTGTTTCAAAAAATAATCGTGTCTGAGATAGTGTATGGAGTCAGGGGGCGGAGTGTAAATGAGGCCAAACTCTCATGTCATGAGGACTGAAGGATGGCGACACCATTTGTTCTGGGAAGTGATGTAAGTTAGTCGAAGACAAAGAAACATTTGTTTATAGGAAGATAACATGTAAAGCTGAGGGAGTGTTCAGAGTTTAATATCCACCCTTGGAGGAGTTGCAAATACAGCATAAAAGTGTGCATTCAGAAAGTTGCTTCTTTGGTTTATTGTACGCTGTAAACCTACTATATCACTCATTTGATTGTGAGTGTTCATTAACTGATTTATTGAACAGTGTGGAAGGCGACCTGAGCTCATCTGGCCCAAGTGAGGTCCTTTTCTACCACAATAGTTAAGGTATGAATACAGTCTGAGGGCTGGTAGTCGGGAACTTAGCTCTGTTGATTGCAAGGCAGGTTACATATTGATGAGATAACGAGATAATGAGCTAACGAGCAACCGTACCGGTGAATTACGTAATTCATCGAAGGGGCTGATGAATGAAAGAAAGCAATTGGGATGCAGTTTGCTATAAAGGTGGTTACTATTAGTGGTAACATTACGACAAAAATAAACCCGGTCATGGAAGACTATGAGGTCGTTTGTGTAACTTAGTGTTAAATATGCTTCAGCTGAATAAAATCAACTCTTCTGACATTGGGATATTGAATTGCAGCCACAAATAGCAATGACAGAAAAATATCATTCCCAGACCAAACTCCACTTCAGCACAGTAACCAATGCCCAACATGTTTCTTGCAGTCACCTTCATTTTTGTTCTTGCAAACCATGAATTGACTCATTACTGCCACCCACTGCTGTGGACTGGGTCATTGGTGTCTTTCTTTTTTATGTCAGAAACTTTGTTCACACCTTGTTGCTTGGGAGAACACAATGGTATCTCACAGCTGGCACTTTGGCTGGTGGACATACCCTACTATTTTATAAAAAGTACAATTTAATGGCCAAAACAACGGTGAAATTGATACATTATTTTTATTGCTTGTAAATGTAACTCTTGTTTTTTATGAGAAAGAATTTCTTTTCTTGGTCACCTGGAGGCAGACGAGATCTGCAACAAGCTGACAGACACAACCCATATATATTATCACTCCTTTAAAATATTCAATCTATTTTATCTCTGATTTTTAGTGTCTGCTGTTTGCTGCTGAGCAGGTAGTTTACATTGGGTTTTTCAGAGTTTTTCAATGAAGACAGCTGCCTGCTACTGCTGCTTGAAATTGAAATAGCTAAAAGTGTTTAAAAATCTCTGCAGAGCTGTTGGCTGATAATTTTATCACATTACATTCAATAAATTCAGTCATTTTTAATATACTTGATTAACTGGGCTCCAATTTGCCAGTTTACATCATGACAAGTTATTTTTTGTAACATTTTCTTCAAGGAATTATAGCATAATTGACATGGATAATGGCCTATGTACATGTTTAATGTAGTTACTGAAAAATGTACATACTGTATGTATGCACAACCCCAGGTGAGAGCCAGCTGATGGCAGGAGTCTCTGAAAGAGAACAGAATTCAGACTATACAATGTTCAGATCAACTTGAGTTTCTCTTTGTACGTGTGTGTGTGTATGTGTGTGTGTGTGTGTGTGTATATACTGTATGTATAGGAACTGGAAGTGTTTGAGCATAAGGCTGGTAATATAATTTTCTGTTATGACATACAAATGCCATGAACACACCAAAACCAACAATGTATTAGTCCAACTCTCAAAGCTTTTTGACTTCCCTGCCCTGTATGTGGCTCTCATCCCCAAGCCCATTGGTTCTTACTGGAGATGCAAATTTTAAAAATGGGTCAAAATATATAGTCTTATTCTTAAAAAGCCTCATTCATTTCTTAAAACAGCTGGACACTGTAGTTTTTATCAAATGTTACTCAAACAGGATGAGATAGTGTTCTCATATGGGACCATTTTCACGGGTGGACTAATCCATATTTGGTGCTCTGGTGAGTACTTAGTGCAGCAAGACAGTCTATGTCAAAATAAACTACGGTGTCTGTGTTCATGGTAATGAAGGAACATGTAACCCAGTGCAACAATTTGGCTCACTGATGTGTTTTTAATATTTTCTGGACAACAATGGAGCTCTACAGCACAGAGGAAAAAGAAATATCCGGCTTTAATACTCAGTTGGCGGATACGTTCATTGTTGGTTTTGATGTCTTCATGGGATTTATTGACAATAAGAAATATATATAACTGAGTGACAGGAGGTAAGATTTCATTGATTCATTTTTCTCATCCACATTTCCATATTCTGGGCTGTAATATGTGTCTCTAACTTTTAGCGTAACCACACAGAGTGATGATCTGTTCAGATAACAGTACCACTCTCAGTGTGTGTTTCCTCTGTTTTTGGGGGCATTTATTTGATACACTAGGGTAGAAAAAGTCATTTCACTGGACTGTTGTGATCCTATTTTCAGATAAACCACATAGCTGCATATGTGCACAATTTAGAAAATACGTTTGTTTTATATAACCCACTGAAATGACCCCTGACATTTCAAGTAAAAGAGAGACAGACATGAAAGGCTTTTTTCTGTTTATTTCACTGGAGTTATAAACAAAAACTATTAATGTTTTCACAAAAAGCTATTTAATTTCAGTCGTCTTGAATATTTGAATCACACCTTCATAATGAAATCAGAGACTTTAACATTTATTAAATATCCAACATATTCACTTATATCTACAGTAAATGAGCAATGTTGGTAAAAAGTCCATCAGGTCATACACCATCAAAATTTGCAATTCTAGGTGTGTGAAAAAGAGTCTGTGATTCTGTATCACTGAAACATAAAAATCATAAAATGTCTAATACACTTATAATAACCACAATATTAACCAGTTATTGTTGGGGAAATATAGATAAAATCTGAATTTAAGTCGATTTAATCATGTCCTGGTGATAAAATGGAAAAATTCTGAATATATAATTTTGTCAATATCATCAAAAGTAATCAATTCCCTCATGAAGCCATCCATGAATGTTTATAACCAACAGCCTACTTTCTACATTCCTGCTTAGTGCCCTTAGATGCTCTGTAGTTTATTTCAAAACTCTACTTTCACTGCAGTTTCTAAATCCCTCATCCAGCATGCATTGAAACCCATTTTCACCTCAACCTCTACATGTGGATAATATTAAGTTATAATTTAAAATATTAATTAAACAGTAAACATACAAAACAGAAACTACCAATCCTATTTGAAACATGACAGAAGCATAAATTATAGGACTCGATATTTGTAATTTTGGATGATAGAGGAATGTAAGAAATTCATCACTTCTGGTACATTACAAAAAAGGAATGTTAACAAATCCAAAGTTTGAAATAATGACAGTAAAACTATAGTTGACAACAACATCTCATGATTAGGTCCTTACTCCCAAAAACAAAACCAGCTGTGAGTGTTTGTATGTGCTGATAGATGTAGCAGACGTTGAAGGCTGAACTACATGTTTGATTCACTGTGAGCACGTTTATCATTTTCAAAATCACTATCCTGGGAGATGAGCTTGTACGGTTTCTTCCTTTCCTTCTCCTCCAGCACTGAGTTTCCCATCTCCACATCTCTGCTGCGGAGCTCGTGTCGAGACAAGAACTCAACGATGCCGGCCCCGATCGAATCCCCCAAAACATTAGTGGTGGTACGCAGCCGGTCCCTATACCCCAGCAGAAAACAAAAAGAGAATAAATGAGAAAAAAGCGGGAAAACATTTTTGGTACACAGATAACTTAGTTGTATGCAACCGAAATGTGGTCAAATCATATTCACAAGTCACATAACAAAGCGATGATTAAGGTTTGAAAGATTAAAGTTTAAAGTCTAAGCTGTGTTACTGAAAATAAAAATTCAAATTTGTCTGTCATAATTGCTTCATACTTATAATATCCATCCATCCATCCATCCATCCATCCATTTTCTACCGCTGAGCTGGAGTCGGGTCACAGTGGCAGCAGGTTAATCAAGGTAGCCCAGACGTCACTCTCCCAAGAAACGTTTTCTAGTTACTGCTGAGGGACCCCAAGGTGTTCCCAGGCTCGATGAAATATATAGTCTCTACAGCGTGTTTTGGGTATACCCCGCGGTCTCCTACCAGTTGCACGTGCCTGAAAAACCAATGGAAGGTGCCCAGGACACGTCCTAACCAGATGCCCAAGCCATGTCAACTGGCTCCTTTCGACGCGAAGGAGCAGAAGCTCTACTTCAAGCTCCCTCCGGATGTCTGAGCTCCTAACCCTATCTATAAGGGCAAGCCCAGCCACCTTACAGAGGAAAGCCATTTCAGCTGCTCAAATCTGCGATCTCAATCTTTCGGTCTCTACCCAAAACTCACGACCATAGGTGAGGGTTGGAACGTAGATTGACTGGTAAATTGAAAGTTTTGCTTTCTGTCTCAACTACCTCTTTACCACAAAGTGTAAATGGGATTTTGTTGATTTTGAAGCGTAAATCGGATTTTTTTCATTCCAGTAGCCTCTGTAACTCAGTACACTCTCCCATGGAGGGTTTATTTTACAGGTCTTTTTGAAAAAATTGGACATGTTCCTGGGGGTGAGGATCCATATTCATTCTTAAAGTTTTGTTTGGCACTTTATGCCTTAATTATATGGCAGTTGTATAGAGATGACAGGAAATGAGGGACAGAGATGCAACAAGGTTCCTGGATGGATTTGAACTGGGGACGCTGCAGTTCCTGGTTGGTGTCTTAACTCCTAAACCATTGGGGGCCTCCCTGTGATCCATATTCAAAGAGAAATATGTATCTGTTACAACACCGCTATTAAAAATGTAATTAAAAACTATTAAAAAAACTATTATCACAACAAAGTTAAAGGAATAGCGTAAGATTTTGGGGAATACAGTTATTCACTTGCCAAGAGTCAGATGAGAAGATTGATGCCACTCTCATGTCTGTACACTAACTATGAAGCTACAGCCAGCACATCATTAGCTTAGCATAGCATAAAGACTGAAAATGTGGGTAGTGCCTGCGTAGAGTGTGCAGGAGGCAGGATAGAAATGTCATCAACATGCCCACTCGCTCGCTTTGAATTCTCTTTACAATGACCGGCTCAATCCACACATTGGCTCAATCGGACATTACACAAACTTTTCACTACTGAACTGGTAGGGTAAAGACCATTTAATATCCAGTCCAACTGATTCGGACATTTTCGTTCTCACATACAGCTCCTCCAGGTAATATCTAATTAAGTTCAGAGTTGCATTGCATTTGTGAAAGCAGCTTACATTAGACCAGACTTATTTAAACCTCCTTTATGAAACTTAATTTTCTGAAAGTAAGCCTGATTCTCTGGAGTAAACCTGGCTTAACTGGTAATCTTGCTTTATGAAAACACTCCTCTGGTTTAGAACACACACACTTTTGTTAGAGGCTATACTTTCTTCTATTCAGTCTGATCAGGGCCTGGGTTAGCAAAACTTCATGACAACAGGCCATTCATATTTGGTCCATCCTAGTTAAAGGAGAGAAGGGTTTCTTCTTATTACCCCAGTTAGCTGAGTAATTTCTAATTGAAATGATTAATTTGGGAAACCTAATTATGTTTCTATGTTAAAACTCATTGCAAAAAATATTCAATACAAAACGGAAGATGTAGAACATGCCTCCAGGGAGACAGGAGAAGTGTGTCACTAGGTGGTAGTAGATACAGCGCTGCTTTTGACATTTAAAACGACAGAGATGATTCATGTAGGGATGTGAGATACAGTTACAGTACTTCATAGAACAATGTGTCACAAATTTGTGTTTGAATGGATATTATACTCTATTATTCTTCACAGGTTTATAATACAGCAAGCTACTCACAGAAACCAATCAACTGCAATGATAAGAGTGATGTCATCAGTAGGAAGTCCAACAGAGGTTAGTACAATCACCATGGTGACCAGGCCTGCCTGAGGGATGCCAGCAGCTCCAATACTGGCTGCAGTTGCTGTAATACTTGATTGAAGAGAAACGCATAAACAGATTAAACAATACCTGTTATTGCTGAGACTTTTCTTCTTGATAACAACAAGTCTTGGCTATTATTCTCCTCTTTTTTTAAATTCCTACCTTATGGTGATGATCTGACCAAAGTTCATCTCCATATTGTTGACCTGAGCAATGAAGATGGCTGCCAGCGCTTCATACAGAGCTGTTCCGTCCATGTTGATGGTGGCACCCACAGGCAGCACAAAACGTGTGATTCGCTTATCAATTCTGTTGTTTTCCTCCAGGCATTTGAAGGTAACAGGGAGGGTGGCTGAGCTGGGAGATGAAAGAATGGAAACAGGCTAAAGAAAAAACAGTTTGAAGGAACAGTCTTACATTTTAGGAAATATGCTTTACCGATAGAAATTATGAATCATTTTTCTTGAATCGTTTCTTTCAGCTCAGTTCAAAGATTTTTAGATACTGAACATTCAAATGAACTTCAGTGTACATATATCATTAAGAAATCATATTCTTAATGCTGCGATGTTTGGTGCTGAAGGTTAATAGCTA
Organism: Xiphias gladius; assembly: GCF_016859285.1. Lineage (NCBI taxonomy): Eukaryota > Metazoa > Chordata > Actinopteri > Istiophoriformes > Xiphiidae > Xiphias > Xiphias gladius. The sequence goes on from NC_053419.1 coordinate 1,847,975, forward strand.
CTGATTCAGTCAGTGACAATGGTGCTTCAGTGTCGTCCGTTCAGTTTAATATTTGTTTTGACATGTACTGAACACCTCTAATATCCATGTTTGCATTAGACTCATTCAAACAAAAAATTGTGTTCTTCACTGTGTGTTGTCTGGTTCATGTTTAGCTTAGCTCAACACAGACTGGAAACAAGAGGAAACAGCTTCCAACAGCTCCAATGTTTTTTATTAGATTAAATGTTGCCAGAATTTTGCTAAAATCCTGGTGAGGCATGGGTAGTGATGTAAAGGTGAACCCATACATATTTGAAAACTAATACAGCACTCACTTGGGCAAGTAATGCTAACTTTAGTAACTAATACTACTTCTGGCCCCAGCCAATCGAGTTCCTGAGGCCTTGAACTGTTTTACTTAGTGAAATAAGACATAACAGCTTTTTTGAAACTACAAAATTCAGAAGCCTGCCACCATAGAAATGGGCGTAATGTTGTAATTGTTCAAACTGGGACAACAGGGAATGCTTTCAAAATGTCTCAAAATTATTCGCAGTCTTACACTCCAAAAGTGACCAGTAAGTGAAGTAATCGTGTGACCGATGAAAAAAGAGAACTTGAGAAAGAAGTTCAAACCCTATGTACTTTCACTGTTTGGAGGCAAACCCCACAGTTCTGACATCTGCAGGGGCCCTGTGTGACAATCCAACAAGCATACTGACAATTTTAGCAAACAGGACAGGTTCAAGTCAAAGTTAAAAAGTTAAAAGGTCTATTTTTCAACTTTTGACAGAGCTAGGCTAATTGTTTTCACCTGCTTCCAGTCTTTGTGCTAAAAACTGCGCTAGATGCTATTCTAACTCTAAGTTTGAATGCAAACAGGTATAGTTCCCCTAAATGCTAAGCTGTTTGTTTCAGGGAATAATTGTGATTCATTTGTTGAAATGTGGTAGTGTTGGACACAACTCACCTGGAGGAGGTTCCTAGGGCTGTTACCAGAGCTTGCAGGAGCCCAGCAATGAAAATAAAGGGGTTCTGCCGAGTGATGACAAAATAAAGAGTGGGAAGGATAAGAACAGCATGGATCATTAAGCCGATGATGACTGTGATGGTATACATGCCCAGCTGGCCGCCCATCTGTGTCAGATCATCCATCTCCACAATCTTTCCTGCTATGAGGAAAAGGATACCAATAGGAGCATACCTGACAAGAGGAGAGGAACAGTGAGTTATTGAACAAGTGTGATGGTAACATTTGTTCAACAGGAAACACCTTCCTTGAAAGTGAAGCCTTACCACATGATGATGGCAACCAGGCGCATGATCGCCTCATTGAGGCTGTCGAAGAAATCCCTCAGGAGCTGGCCCTGCTCCTTCATATTGCCAATTATTAGACCAAAGCACATGGAGAAGACCACCAGCCCGAGGGCATTGACCCCATTCACCTGACCCGGCACTGGGATCACTTCCTCCCGGGTGATCTCCATCACCTCCTGGGTGCCATTAGTTGAGTTGAAGAGGGTGTCATTCACTGTCACTGTCACATGGACTGCTCGTTTTCCATATTTGGTTTTGAACTGGAGAATGACAGAGTTAAAGTAATGAGGTTGTACCAGTGGAGTTCAGCAAGGCTGAAACAGACCACTGTACTAGACTCAACCTTCAGAACCAGGTAGAAGTACTTTGTGTTACACTACTGTTTCATAAATGTTCTACTGGGGACTGGGGCAAAAAAATTCCTAGTAGCTTTAATGGCCCCCTGACCTTTGCTGTAGTGGCACCATCAGGTCAAAAAGGAAATGGGTGTTGGTCAAAAACCAGAAACCCTTGACCAACACTTTGGTTTTCTGTCAAGGATTTCTGGTTTCTGGTGACCTAAAAGCCTTTCCTATAGCACTACTCCCAGGTCAACCTCTTCTTTTTCAATAAGAGATCAAAGTGGATTATGAATTTTGCTAGGATATTCATGGCCCTCAGGGAATTTATCTACTGGTGATCATTAACTGGTGCTCTTCCCCAACAGGGCATAGGGATATTGACATATTTATGCTGGGTTTTTGTTCATTTTCAAGGCAGACTGAGATTGGATCCAGGCCTAAAATTAATATGAATAATGACAATGCATACTGACTTGGTTGTAATGGTCAATATATTTGTCATACACTGTGCAACTTTTTTCAGTTCAGTACACATTATTGAACCAGTTAATTCACTCTTATGTGCTCGACACAGTCTAAATTGAGTTAATTATGGAATATAAATTGCAAGTTGAATCTTTAAAACTGAGGCAGTGTGTTGGTTGTGCACTATGGTCTGAACTATGCAAGTCAAATTACCCTTGGCTAGGATCATTGTTATGGCAAAAATTAGACACCAGAGATGTCAGAGCCTCACATATTCTATCATTAAGATCCCTGTTTGGTAGCAATATAATGTTTAGTTTTTCAAAATAAATTATATATATAAATTATTATTATAATAAATTATTATTATATAAAGCTACACTATTTTTTTTAATCAAATTAACTAAGTGTGATGATAAAGGTGCTGCTCTTTGTGATGAACCTACAGAGAATAGTCACTCAACTTTGCAGTTAGCCTCAGCTCTGCAGGTTCTATTCAATTTTGGATAATTTTGCTTTTCAGGGTTGCATATATTCCAGTCTTATCAACCTTGTTTCCTTGTTTACTGTACGCTGCCTGCCCAGCGCCAAAGAGCAGACAAAGAGCCAGATATTTTCCCAAGGACTTGGTGGAAACTAAACCACGGCTAAAAAAGATGACATATATATTCATCAAGTGGTCAAAAAAATGACTTCAAACAAATGCTAATGTTGCTCTGTGTCTGCTCGAAGTGTAAATAGGTAAATGTTTGCTAACACCAGCCAACCTGTTGTGACTTGCTAGCTACCTACTGTAACTGAGACTAGACTGAGAATATAAAGACTGGTGTGGGTAAGGGAGATTTTTACAGTCTTCAGTTTTTCAGGGAATCTGCATTGTGGAAGGTGTGGAGAGGTAGATTGGTCAAGGGTCTGCACCTTAGTGTCTGAGTGTATGTCTGTCAGGAGAAATGAGCTAAATGGTAAGGGCAGGGAGACAAAGAGAGAGTTTTGGGACTATTGCTTTGTGATCAAGTTGGGTCTTCTCTGAAAATGTTTTTTTGGTTGGGCAGGGGCATACTTGAATTAGGTTGGGTCAGCCCAGAGCTAATTTTCAGGCCCAATGTTCCAACCATAGCCTTTCCTCTAGTACACCATTTGGATAAAATTTCCACTTGTGCACAAGTGAAAAAAGTCAGACTAAAAAGGGCAGATTGTTGAGCCCATTCATGCTCTTCAGAGGATAAACTCTATGTAAAATATCAACTTTGCTGTCTACTTTTGCTAGATATGACATGATCTTAAAGGCAGAGCATCATTACATTTGTTTAGAACACTCAGGCTGCCAAGGGTTGTAAAGAATAGTAAAAAGGTCTGTATGTTGTTAGATCCATTATTTCGTGGGGTGTAATGAACACTGCAGAGCTATGATATACTTGCCAAAAGATTACCTGTTGTAAGACTTCATGGGTGCAAATTAGTGCAGATTTAGTAAATAGGTAATTGTAAAGCTCACCTGCTGTGTGCAGGCTTGGACCAAGTTTGGTGGAAACATATTTCTGAAATGAGAAATCACAGTGATTAAGAGATGATGTTGGCCATTTACTGTAAAACATTATGAATATCATTGTTCTCACTTCCTTACTTATATGCAGGCTACCTGATCAGATCTAAGAAGGCATCAGCAGGACTGACTTGCTCTATTGTCTGCTGCTTTCCAAACTCATCTTTTGATCCTTTTCCTGGGTGGATGATGAGGACTATTATGATACCAATGAAGACTGCAATGAAGGTTGTGGTCATGTAGTAAATCACGGCTCTCATGCCCATCTTTCCTGAGGCTTTGCTGTCCAAAGCTGCCATTCCTAATAGACAGAAGGTGGAAATGCAGTTTATGTCTGAGTGTTAAGACATGTAAAAATATTCTTTACAAACAAGAAAGCTCTGTCGGCACCAATTCATGTGGTGAAGTTTTCTCTGTCCAGTGTGTTTCTTCTTAATCCTTAGGCATATTATGAATTAATTATGTAACTGTGTCAGGTAGTTCTTTACCACCACATATTCCATTAATATCTTTAAATAGACACTTTGGAGTGGATTATTATGTGTCCAGGCAATGGAGACTGTCAACAATTTTAAACAACAGCATTCACAAATTTTTGTTGAAGGTTTTCCTGTTATAAAATATTATGAAGCAAATTTTAGACATTTTGTGCTTGTGTGTTGGGCTATCAACTATTTTAGCACATTATGACTCATATGTATATGAGTTTAAAACAGTGATTAGCATCAAATGGTTTACAAGAGCAACTCTGCACTAAATCTTGTACAGAGGAAAGACATTGTTGCACACCCCAACCAAACCCAACTGTGATGCAGCATTGCACTATGAGGCACTGTGAAGAACTATACTTAATTGTGAAGGTGAGAAAAGACCGTGACAGAAGGGCCTGAGTGTAGTTAGTCACTCCTTAACATATACTCTAGAAAATCACAAAGACCTTGTATAAAAAATAACCAAGTTCCTCTCTTGAGGTAGACCTGTTAACAAACTCCTACTAGATTTTCTATGATTTTTGTGACATATTAAACAGACAATAAAGATTCAGTGTCTTTGCTGCTCGGAAACCCATTTTGAATCTATTAGTACTTTCACACATGCATTTCAACCCTGAACTTATCTAGAATTTACTTCGAGGAGCTGTATTTGAGAACACAAATGTAAAAATAAGTTGGACTGGACTTTTTAGAATTCACAGCAAGCGAATCGGATTGTTTCTATTACATTTCTAACATGTGATTGGCACAAAACCGGAAGAATACAAACATCCAAGGGTGTATATTGCTTTCCACTCTTTTGTTGATATTGCAGATATGTCTAGATACATGTAGTATGTATATAAACGCAAAAACAGTCATCATTACAGGTGAGTCGGTAGCCTCATCTGCCCGTTTCGATGTGCTGTAAACTGTTGTGTTGGGTTCTTTCACAGACAGTAAAGATACCCTTTACTAGAACATTATCGGTAGTTAAGTTTCCATGCGTGACTCACAGTTACACTTGTGCCAAGTAGCAGAGCATGTAACCCGGAACCATACTGAGCCCTCCCTATGACATAATCAACAAGTTAAATGACAAACTGATTGTATTACACCACATCCCCTTTAATTTAAGCTCAAAGTGAACCTTAGCTGTGGCCTCTGTTAAATTCAAATAACACACTGAGCAGTCACAATCCTCATTTTCTTTTTTTTTTTCAAATAACAAAATCACATTTCCACATTCCCATAACACTGCAGTCACTCATTTAAACTTAACATTTATGCCGGCCCCATACTGAAGGAATTTTAAATATCAAACATGACATTTACAAGATATACTGTATTTACGACATGAAATCCTGTAGTGTGAAAGGAACAGTGATGGAATATTGAGCAGAAACCCGCAAAAGCCAATGAGAGCGAGCTGACTAGGAAGCGTCACCAACCGAATGTTGCGTACTAACAATAAAACTAACAAATAAACTAACCTCCAACACACGCTGCAAAATATATAAGCCGTGAATTCATCCATTGTTTTTTCATTTTGTTTTTCGGTGCAAAGCATAGCATACACAAGATGATGAAGGTCCGCGTCCATGTTTGTTTTGCTCTATAGTCACGCTTGATCACGCAAGTTTCTGTGAGATTACAAGTCCCTGGAATCGCCACTCCGAAATCGTTCAGTATAAATGCCAGGTGTTTGGTCCTGCGTTTTAACTGAATTGTCTGTGTGTGTGTGTGTGTGTGTGTGTGTTCTAACTATTAAAATATTAAAAATAAGCTAAATCTGTTGTTATGTCTGTGGTCTCCCATGTTTTTAAAATCGGTTAAGATTTGAAAATCCTATAGTGTGCACCAAGCCTAAGACTACGTTTACCTCCCTCAATAAACTATATAAACAGTTGGACTTTTTTTTTTGTTCAGTATCACAGGTTAAGTCTCTGTAGTTTTGTTATTTCTCTATTTCTCATGATGCCAGGTGTGCTCTGAGATTTTGTTGCTGGAGTCCCTTAAACTGCTTGTTAGGTGTCCACTTCCGGTAGGTAATCATGTTGATTCTCACCCTGAAACTCTGGTGCGTGAGGTGGTGACGATTCCTCCTCCTCCTTCCCCCGTGTGGTCCGCTGACCAGGTAAAACCGTGGGCTGTGGTGTATGGATCTCACTGTGCCCTGTGCTTTTCCATTAGAGATCCAAACCTGGTCTACAGGTGACAGCTTTGCAAGATCCCTTGCTCTGTGCCTCCTATTGAAACATTTTGCATCCATCCATCTTTTCACCCTCTGCTTATGATGGAGTGTTTGCAGGTCTGGGAGAGCCGGCTGCAATCTATGTTTATATACTGTATCACGTTTCTTTTTGGGACAAAATATGTTTTAAATCGTTTTTTAACTGTATCATATCGCTGGCAACGCTCCCTCGTTAAGTCCAGCCCTTGTAGCATGTTGTCAGTCTCATTCCTCATGCAGTATAATAGTGTATTTACTTGTTTAGCATCAGAAGAATTGTTCAAATTACTTGCCAAGCTGAAATGCTTGAATGTACTAATCCACTTCACCCACAAGGTTTCTGGTGTTTAAATGTTGAAAGTCGACGTCAGAGGTGCCGGGGAATGGTGGGCTGCCTGCGAGCTTGTCGGCTCGTCTTCTGTGCGTTTTTGTGTGTGTATGTGTGTTTGTGTGTGTTTCTTGCCGTGCATCGTCTTTCCTCTGGTATGTAGGTCAAAGCAGCTCTGCTTCCGACACCATGTTGTGTTGGGTTCTTTCACAAGACAATAAAAACTACTTTGAGTTAAACTTACAGAGTTGAACAATCAGCAGTTAAGCAGGGACGCTGGATGTCAGTCAGAGTTTGGGGCGCTAGCATTGACTGATGTTAGATAGCTGCTGCTGCTCTGATCTCTCCACCTCAGGGTTGCTTGAGTGACAGGAGTCTGCCGCTGCCAGCAGGGAGACGACTGTGTTCAGTATGGACTTTTGCTGTTTGGCTTTACAGCCATTATTAAAGAAATCAGATATTATTTTTTGAGACATAATGAAGTGCGGTAGTGATACCTAACCCATCATTACTGTTCAGTAATATCTGTGATCCTTCGTGCCTAGCTACATGTTGCTCTGCGTTTGTGCATTAGATACACAGAAAAAACATTGAATGTTCTAAAACGAAATCAACTATAATAATAAAATAAAAAAGGGTGGATTTCAACCACTTAATGAATTACCATCTTTAATAGACTGCTTATGATCAAAAAAATAAAAGTTTTTTATTGATTTGTTTAGTGAAATTTTTTGTCTTGCAGTTACAGTCCCCTGCCAATAGGGGATGCGGCACCCCCTTCAGGACCCCTACTACCCTTCAGTTAAGTTTCCATGCGTGACTCACAGTTACACTTCAGCCAAGTAACAGAGCCTGTAACTCAGACCCATACTAAGCCTGTCCCATGACATCATCAACAGGTTAAATGCCAAATTGATTACATTACACCACATAAACAAAACACTGCGATTCCCGCAGCATACTTTTTGCATCATGTCGTGCCTCATATGAGGCAACATATGAGAAAGTGGCTTATGACCCACAAATGCTGCTTAAGTGCCACCTCAGCTGATCGTCTGTTACTGTTTATGGATCTCAGTGATTGTCAGTGAAAACTTCCAAAGAGGCAGAATGAATAATATTGGGCGGGATTAATTATTTTGAATGTCTAGTGTTTTGGAAGTTTGCAGAGTCAATGGTAGGTGGTTGGCAGTTTCAAGGCTTGGATGGGCAAGAAACTGTCCCAGTTGAATCCCTACAAAAGATGAGCAACCATACAAAATATTGGGTTTTTGAAAAAATGGCAAAAACGTAAGGACAGAAGTTAACTAAGATTTCCGAGGTGCATTTCAGTGGAAACAGCCTGTATTGCTGCAAACCGAAAATTATGTTACATGTGTAGCTAACTGCAAGCTGAACCCAAAGATTAAGTTTTGTAGAAATCCGATAACACAATCTGCAGCCTAAATCTTTCAGTTTTAAATTCTGGGTCAATTTTTGATGAAGTCAGCAACTACGGGGCAATGTTTTGTTCCCTCCTGACAGATGAGGTGTTATCTACAGCTATGAATCCAGGAGTCTTCCTAGAGTACTTGGAAAGTTGTAAATATGTTGGCACTGAACACATCAATAAAATGTTCACTGACAATACATTTCAGATGTTTTCCACCAAAATTACTACCGTATTAATAAACTTGTAATAATAATTAAATCAAATTAAATGAAATACTTTTGTTGTTTTAACCACAGATAAGACTTAGGATGCGAGCCATGGGCTCTTGTGTGCCAGTCATGCGCTTTGTATTCCCACTATCCCCCAACCATTTCGCACTTTACTCATTCAAAAAACTGTTGCCTCTGTAGTGAGCAAATATGCTTACCACCATAGTGTAATTGGGACAACAGTTGAGTCATATATATAGTTTTTTTCTAGGAGACAGAGTTATCCAAGATTAATTACAAGATAGGAAATATGATGTCAAAACATACTGTATTGCTGCTACAGAACTTAATTTTAGCCACATTAGCTCCGTGGCTGTAGGGATGGCAAAGGTCGATGGTCATCTAGCATCGTCAACAGGTCAAAATGTGTGAAAAATTTGAGTTTGCTCATGGTAATGGATCTGTTGACATGTAAGCTCAGTAGCTGTTTTGATTTAGGATTTCTTATCCATGTCCGCTTGAAAGTTAGTCTGAAAGTTAATTTTTAATCTTGAAAAGAAATTAGCAGTGAGACCAAACCATCCTTAAATTAGCATTTCCAAGGTCAAGAATGAACTTACTTAATTTTCAGTAATGTTTCAGTATAGTCAAAACTTCAAGGAGGGTATGAAAACGAGTCCCTAAAAGGCTTATTTTAAAGTCATTATCATTTCTGTGTAAATCTGTGGTCAGTCCACTGCACGGTAACATACAAATAACACCACAGGATGGAGGATGGCATTAGTCCAAGTAGGTTTCATGTCATGTGTTTACTGTCAAACTGCACGGGTGTCATTTTAGATTGTGACCTCTTCAGATTGATATCAGATATTGTTCACAAAACACTGTTTGAACAGAAAAACAAAAAAATCAGATCTCATAAATAAATCACAATGTAGCATTAAAACTTGCTGTGTGAGTGGAACTGAAGCCATATGACAGAATTTTCCCCTGTCACAGCCACTTTGTTAGACCAATTTTTTTCTTTTTGACTGCACCCTTTTTGGCTGCTTAGTCACCATTTCATTTACGATTCACTTAAACAGCAGAGATGCAGTGTAGTGGCTGAGGAAGACATGAACCCAAAGTGACAACTGACCAAAAAGCTGAGAGATCAGATGAAGTAAGCATCAGAGATGCTTTGCTACAAGCAGAAACTGCAGGAGCTACTTATGGTGCGACAAGTTCCTCCTTTTGGTGGTATTGCTTGGTGGCAGGGTGGTCAGAGCAATGTTGGGAACCCCTTCTGCATCTTCAGCAGTATCTCAGGGTCACAAGCGTTTTGCCCCTTAGCCTTTATGCCTCGCCTGAGTGGGGCAGGGAAGACTGACTAGCCTTATCCTACAGAAGGGTTCCATCTGTGGGCTCTCATCAGCCACAACCATCTTGAACTGGTCTCGGCCTCTGCAGCAGTCTCCTCAGTGGCTTTCCTAAGTTGTTTGGATTTCAAACCAAACTTCTGCAAGAAAGAGCGCACTGATGTTGCTGAGAACCTGCGGCAGCCAACTTCCATGAGGAATACGGCTGCGTGCCACCCTTTGACAAAAGCCTCACTGATTAAGTCCAATTAAGGGGGGGGGGGGCTCTTGGCAGTCGTTCTTGCTGTAGGAGCCTTGTCACCTTCCCTTCGGAAGTAGATAACTTCAGATGGTGATGCCTGGTGTTTTCATGGCTTTGACCCTCTGCAGGTCCTTCCATTTGGGGATTTCTGTAAGGACCTTGTCATGCCTGTATCTGTGTCGGCCTTTTCCCAGTTCTTTAGGATATCCAGTCAAGATGTTATTCAGGGTGCAGATAGTTGCTCCACATTGCTTGCAGGATAGATCTTCTACTTTGCCCCAGATCTTTAGGTTGTTTGGGGTTGGTAAGAAGTCGGCCACAGTGCACAGGAGGAAGGTCAACTCACCCTAGTCGGTACCCCAGAGTTCCTTCCAGGACTGTGATCTCTCAAGAGCCTGATCCCAAAGCATCCGCTGCCCCTTACTGACGAGCCCTGCCACTTTCATGCAGAAGTTCTCTTCCGCTGCCTCTCAGACCCTCTGCACCATGAGACCTCTCTTGCCTTTGGCATTGGCCTTGCTCCATAGCTTGGTGTCCTGGTTTTTCCAGTAGGCTTCTGCTTCTTTCACTGCTTGCTGGGGCTTCCACTTCCTGCCACACTTGCTGGTCTCGTTAGCGTGTCTGACTTGCCCATCCTTATACAGTAGCACTGTGCTGGCTGCTCTTGCCTTGGTGGCTTTGAATTCTTCCACAACTAATGAGCTGGAGGTCTATCTGTACAGGTTGACTGAGCTGATAATTGGGGGAACACCCAGCCACCTTTGCACAAATTTGCTGCCCAATCACTCCATTGCTTCCATTTGAGTCATGGGGAAGTCATTTAGCAGGAATAGCGATTGCAGTCTGGGTATGATGCCATACTGGAAAAACCACACGTTGAACTTTCCGAGCAGCTGGTTGTTATCAGTCACCTTGTACCAGGTGTTTATTTGAGCCATGGTGTCCTTGACGTTGCCGCTGACCTTCAGAGTGCTGTCATATTTCTTTCCAAGGAATCAGATTCCTTGTTCCTGGATTGTAAGAATCTTTGACCTTGGATAGTAAAGATGTTTTTGGACATCTTTCCCTTTCAGGATACTCAGGCTCCTAGATGTTCATGGGTTAAATTGCATCTGTATCCATGTCACCCTTTTTTCCAGCAATTTTAAGATTCACTGTGTTTTCCTGGATCGATGGAGTCGTTACAGTTATTTCGTCCATGAAAGCTCTGCAGGCTGGATGTCTTGTATAGTCATGTGCTTTTGGCCCTCTACATTGCATTCCTCCCAGCTTCCATGGCAGCTACAAACAGAGTGACAGATATTGTGCATCCCGCCATGATCACCTTCTCGAGCCTCTGCCATTTGGTGGTGAAATTTCCCACGGTGAACCTCATCTTCAGTAAATCCATGTGTGACGTCATGAGCTTGACTACTTCTGATGGTACTTGGTAGTGCTCTAATGCATACTGGATCAGCTGGTGTGGTACACTTGGGTAGGCTTTGGCAAGATCTAGCCATACAACTGAGAGTGTGCTGTTGTTACTCTTTGTCTGTTTGATGATCTGGATGACTAATAGGATGTTACTCTTCCGTCAATGATGGACCAGTATATTTTTCCTTCAACGTCTAGCAGGGAGATATCTCGTAACCGACTGAGTCTCAATGAGTTCAGTTCTTTGGAAACAAAGCAGCCCTCATGGAGTGTCCAAAGCCAGGGTTCCTGCTTCTTCTACCAGAGTGTCCGTAACTGCTTCGATAACCTCTTCAAAAGCTTAGGGCAGTTTTTGTAGAACTTGTAAGTGGTGCCGGATGGTCCTGGAGCAGATCCTGCTTGAGCTTTTTCCACTTCCGCCCTTATTTCATCAAGAGTGAAGTCTGCCATGTCAAAGCGGATGAGTGGTTTTAATGTCGGCAGCTGAAAAGGACAGTCACCGAGCTGAATATTTCTGCTTGGATCGCAAGTAGCTGCTACTACACTATCTTCCACTTCTTCCTTTAGAACATATCAGTCTCCCACGCTTTGGCTTTCCAAGAAGTTCAGCTGTGAAATAGAAAGGGGTTGTTAAAGAGGGCTTTCTTCTGCCGACCTTACTGTATCTGCCTTTTACGGATTGTCATCATCCTGCAAAGTTGGAGTAGTCTCTGCCACCTTTTCTTGAGCACCATTAGTTCTTTCCACAATTTTCTCCTCTGAACCTGTCTGCTACTTGGACCTGCTGGTAGCTTCACAGTTTTGCCTTCCTTCACACCAAAGGCATCTTGGTATGTCTGATGCACACCTTATACCATGGTCTTTAACTTCTTGGTTGCATCACCTTTCAAGATGTTGTCTAGGATGATACTCAAATATTCATCCAGTTGTGCCCATCTGAAATCTGTTCCTGGTGGTAAATTCAGCCGTGGTCTCTTCTCAAAGTCCTCTGGACTTTCAGATCCACCTCCTCTCCTTGTACTCTGAGCAGGTTGAGCAGAGAGGTCCAGGGCACTGTGGTTTGCCTCCTGGCCCTGGTCCTCCACCGACTGACAAGCAATGCTGATAAACTCAGAGATGACTATCATCTAATATCCACCATGTTCATAACACATGAACTTAAAAGACTACTGTAAAGCAACTATAACATAATTTTGAATAAACAGAACAAAGTGAATGTTAAAAAGTCCTATATCTATTGACAGATCAGTTACATGTACAGTATGACATTATGTGTGAATGTGTTGTACCTGTTATTAGACTGGAGATCAGTAAGGGCAGAACGAGCATCTGAAGCATTCTCATTAGCAGTTCTCCAGGGAAGGAGAAGTACTTTACTTCTCGATAGGTCATCTTATAGGGGCGGATTGCGAATCCCAGAACAATACCTGCAGAGAGAGCAACAGGATGTGCCTGTATATTATGTGTATGTGTGTCCACATTGTATTAACAAGCACTGACTGAATGAGGTCTGGGACATTTCCATTTAGCTTGCAAAGGCATACACACCTACAATAACTGCCCCAACTGTAAAGAGCACAAAGGCATTCTTCTTGAGGAAAGCCTGGACGTCCTCTTTGGAGATCTCCTCCACTTTCCTTTTAGCCTTCATGGTACGTATGTGAATGCCCTCCCTGATACGCTGCATCCTGCTGTAAGAAACCAACATATGTCGATTACTGAAAATGGAAGGTGCTGGACTCAACAGCAGGCTGGTGAACTCATGTCAAGCTCAGCTGAGTGCAGTATTTATCAAGGAATATTTAGGTTTAAAGGAATAGTATGGATCTTTTAAAGTTTGCCTTAATACAATACTCATGTCTATATGTATATTGAAAGAGTTAAGTTGCTGTAATTATCCCTGTTTTTAATACTGGCTGTGAAGTGATCCCTTACAATGTGAGATAGAGGACATAGTGGACAAAATCAACAGTCCTTCGTCTGGGCCAAAACACATTCTAAAGTTCATCTGAACTGACTAAAATTAATTTTCATTCCTTTTAGTGCAAAATTCCCTCTTTAGGTTTGCATTGACAGCATTTCTTTGCTGAGCCTGTGGAGGGATAATTCATGGTAGACATGGTATGTTTCTGGAACCACTCTACTACCCAAGGTTTGCTCAGACAGAATGTTAAATGAATTTTTGCCTTGCTGTAGTGGGTGTTCAGACAGAAATTATTCCCTGTGTTAAAAGTTCAAGGGGCTGTGGTGATGCATGTTTTTTAAGGTACCAGTGAGATGATGACCAATGATCTAGGAAGTCCAGTTTGATTAGTAGATCCCTGACTTTAAAAGTTTAACCAATGCCCAAATGCTATGGTGCTTTATAATATTAAGAGGAAGGATTTTACTGTTCTGGAAAGTTACATCGGCAGTCATTTTATCTTTCATTGTGAAAACTGCAAGGTAAACAGTAGAAATACGGCACATAGTAATCACCCAGGAATGTGCCCTTAAGTGGATTTGATTGTCCAACACAGCACCTTGCCAGATGATGTCACATAACTCTGATGAAAGCTGAGCCAGCTTCAGCTTTTTTGCTGGATTTTTATGTCAGAGCCCTCTGTGTTGGCCCGATTTAAATGAATGACTGGGCTGCGTTCAGCTAGCTCAATTACTTTGGTGAACCATTTTTGTTGATGCAGTTCCCACCCCATGGAATAGCGCGGTTTGACAGAGTTGGATGGAACCACCAAAACAACACAGAGATTGGAAGACTGGAACTTTTATTGTGAACAAAAAGAGAAGCTTGGTTTGTGTACCCTGGTTGTCATGAATAGTCCAACAATAGAAACTGTGTGTACAGTTTATGTGATGGCCACAAGGGCGCACTAGTCCATTACTTTCCATCATTCATCCTCCACTGGAATTAATTACTTCTGGTCTTTGGTAATCTGAAAATGCTTGAAGTTGTACATGCGTTGTAATATTGACCTGAATGTGGACTATATGTGAAATTAAATTTTTGGGCTTTATTTGGATGATCCCAAAGAAACTGGCAATGAGCATATTAATTTAATTGATTTCCTTTGAGTAATTAAGAAAGGACAAAGATGAGACATGTAGCTGTCCACGTGACATAAATTCAGTGGCTCAGAGTTGCGTGTGCGAGGGAGCCCATTTTACTATCCCTCCACTGCTGCTCAGCAAGGACACAGTCAGGAGAAACACAAAGAAGTAAATTCTTGCTAAAATGACTTTAACTTTGGAGGAAACCCACTTTATTGGTCTAGCTCAGACAACTGAAGCCTGACTTTAGCTTCAGCTAAACTTTAGAAAGCTTTTTTGCTGAGAACGAAGACTGTGGATTTCATCCCCTATCTCTTTCATATACATTTAAGTCACAAGTATGAACAAAAGGATCAATTACATTGACCAATAACTCTTTACATGTTTGAATGGGTATGTGAGTATTGTATTAACATAGACTTGAAAAAATACAAACACAGCCTTTAATATGCACACGTTACTTAGATTTTCATCTTAGATTTAACTATAAACAAAAATTTATGAAATAAAGGTTTTGTTTTACATTTAATCTCAAGTAGAACATGATATGACATTATGAAAATTTACTCTACTACAAATGCTCTATTTAAAGGGTCAGTTCATCTCAATAAAAACATATTTTTTCCATTACCTCTCATGGCTTCTAGTCATGGTGATAGTTTTGGCTTTATTTGCCCAGATTTTGAAATAATTGTGTCAGAGATTTTCACTATCGAGTTTTCAATTTTTGCCATTTTAATTTTTCACTGTTGTGGACGCTATAAATGACATTCCATTCACACCCATTGTATTGGGGTGGAGGCAGATGTTCAAGAGGCAGATATCTCAAAACCTGGAGAAATAAAACCAAAATTATCTGCATATTATTTTTCCTAATTTAGGTGAACTAATCCATTAATATCCATATTTTCATCTTCTTTTACCATCTTCAACTGATCATATAGTATATTTTATTCCTCCTTTCTATGGAAAAGTCAGCCATGGATACAATAACTATTAGATTAATCCAATTCTTTGCTATACAGGAAAACATTGTCATCACCTTATCTATCACCCAGTGCAATTAAAACAACTAGTGATCCCAGACATGTTACTACAGAACAAAAAGAGAGGTTGTTCATCACATACCTCTTTGGACTGGTGTTTGCTCTTCAGTTAACACTGTTGATGGTTGACGTGGCAGGCCTTTGAAGCAGCAGCAGAGCAGGGTAAGAAGTGCAGGAGTTTTGTTGGAGCTTCTGGGATTCAGGAGGACAGAGTGACTGGGAGATGAAACTCTAAAATGAAGCACTCTGAGTGTACAGGAAAGAGTGCTCTCCTGCAACTACTGTAATTGGAAACAATGGGAGGGGAGACGAAGAGACGAAGAAGAGAGACAGAAAGAGGGAGGGAGCGAGACTAAGAGGACAAATTAGAAAATGGTCCTCCCATAATAACACTGTTAGCCCTGTGACACAGTTTCAGGTAAAACCCAGATGTATAAAAAACTTTGTTGAGAGATGTTATGAAAATAATCATTGAATTATTTGCTTGGGGAACGATCCATCTAAAATAAGATTACTTACTCACCTCTCATCTCATCCTCTCCTATTTTCTTTTTCTCATCTCAGATCTTCCTTGCTATCCTTTGTATTCTTAAAATTTTTACTTGCTGTAATTGATTCTTTACATTGTAGAGACACATAAAGAATTGTTTCTGGCGTAAAACATGAACCAAGTCCAATTGATATGTATCATCTCACTTGGGACGTGTTATAGTTTAAAGTAATTCCACAGAGTAAATGACACACCACAATTAGCAGAAAAAAGTAGAACTCTGCTGTAATAAGTGACCTCACTGTATGGAAAAATATTCCCTGGTGATGTTGAATATAATTAGTGAAGAATACCCCTCAAATCAGGTCACATACCCTTTTACAAACACTATTCCCCAGTCACTGTCACTCTAATGAATGAGAAATCTCTTTAGACATTTGTTAGCAATGCAAACAACCTCAGAGGGGCCTACTTGTGTCAGTACTTGTACATTATAAATTATAAATAAATTTAAAATGTATTATTTCTCATTCTGCCTGTTTACATCTAAAAATGAGTTAAAGATGAGCTGTGAAGAGCTAAAACAATTTATAATCAAATCCCAATTATCTAATTTTTTATGTCCACATATCCACAACAGGAATATGCTCTGTTTGAGGAAGACACTATATTTCAATGATAACATCGGAGACCAGTTGTTGTAGGAAGTATTTGGAGGCTCTCCTTGTGTAAAAGTAAAAATACCATAATGTAAGAGCGCCTGCCCCGCATTCACAATTATACTTAAAGCTGCACTATTCAATATTTTTGTAGTAACACTGGATGAAATGACCATGTGTCATGTGAAAGGGGTCACTCGCACTGAGAAACCCACAGAGGACTATTATCCAACTCTGTATTTTCTCTCGGCTGTATGAGGTGTTATAGCGTCTTTTAGCTCATTGTGTTGGTTTTTCAGTGTGCAAATTCAACTCTCATCAACCTTGTTTCACTAAAAAAAGCTCTAAAAAGCCACTGTACCCGACCTAGAAAACAGTGGACAGACACATTTAGAGACCAGCTGGTGAACATGATGGGAGCATTTAACAGCTGAAGAGCGAGATATTTCCCTTGGGAGTTGCTAGAGACCAAAAACAGAGTTAAAAGAGAGGGAATACTGGACTTGTTGGGTGGTTGTGGTTATGCGATTCTTATCTGTGCAATGATGTCGATGGAAGTGTGCTGTTACACGCTGTACTGGAATCAAATTCCATCAGCTTAGCTGTGTGATTTAATTTAATGACCTGATTACATTTCAAGCTCCACTTTTGTCTATAATGTTTTTATTGTACGATTCAGTGATTATAGAGCCACTGGGCATTTAGATGACTAATATCATATATACTGTTAGATGGGGGTGAAACTCTATTTATTTCAGTTTTAATGAGTGAAAAGTCTATGGTTAGGAACACTGTAAAGGGTGAAAAACTGACTGCAAAAATGAATGAGTGCAGCATATCCTCATATTCACATTTCTAATCTTAAAACACTGAATATTAACCGAACAATCAAGGTATTCAGCCCTTGAATACCTTGAAAAACACTGCAGTATGTTGACTCCTCCACTCCCCTCTCCCTAGGAGTGCGTTCTTTCACAGGCTTTTTATCTTATACGCAAATAACTGCAGAAAAGTTGTGTTGAAATTTTCTGATGACTCACTGTCAGTCTCTTGCATGATAACAAATCTGAACATGGACCAGTTGCTGATGACGTGTAATGAGTTTTATTCAAAGGTAAATGATCCACACAGTAATGACGGTCAAACCTGCCTGAATGGAGAGTTTATATAGTATTTTAATGGTCAAAAGTCTGCAACAAATTTGTAAATAATCAAATCTCCAAAACCATCTGAAAGGTGGTGAACCGGGGGGCTTCACTATTTTACTTCCCATTATTTTATTGCAGTTAATTTAGTTTTTCTCTTAATTGTGTTTTTAAATTTTGTTTTAATGCATATATATGTATGTAAAGCAATTTGAAATGACTTATGATGAATAAAGATGCCACAGAGAAGCCTGGTACAAAAATTTGATTTTGACTCAAGGCCCCTCTAAAAGACAGGACCTTAACATTGGATAAAAATGCAGGATGTCCATGAGTTTATATTGTGCTTTAGCAGTGCAAATTTCTGAATAACTTTGAAATGAATCAAATAACCAAAAACCAGTTCACAGGCAGTGGACTTGGGGCTTTTAGGGACCCTAGGGCCTGAAGAACGCCTGACCCAGTGACTCATAGTACACGTAGGATGTGCTTTGTCATGGCATCAGTTTGTGACTGTGTACAGAGTTAACCCAGCATGATTCCAGGCATGAGGTTTTCTGAAGTTGTTCAGATTCAAGTCCTCATAAGGTGTTGTTGTCAGTGTGTGCTCATAAAACATTCCTTTATTTAAAAACTTCAAAACTTTCATCAATATTAACCAAACTTAATAGCAGCAAAGCAGTCAAATATAGCTGAAAATTACAGGTATAACTTTAAATAAAGCTTGGTAATTTTTGTCAAGTTTGCCAGACCATTTGAGCTAATTGCCAACCCTTATATTCTAATTTATAACAGATATGAGATATTATTATATCAGGCTCATTGCCTGATTTAATTGTATC
Source organism: Xiphias gladius (assembly GCF_016859285.1). Classification (NCBI taxonomy): domain Eukaryota; kingdom Metazoa; phylum Chordata; class Actinopteri; order Istiophoriformes; family Xiphiidae; genus Xiphias; species Xiphias gladius. Next base: position 1,866,540 of record NC_053419.1, read on the forward strand.
ACACTGAACACTATAGCAAATTTCTTAAACCCAAGAGAAATTACCAGACATGTATGCAGTTTCCTTGCTGTTCAACTGCCAAGGACTAATGCGTCTCATACTTTTCTCTGGACCCCCACAAGTTTAACCGGTCTTATGAGGATATTCTGACCTCTACTGGCTTCAGATTCATTTATTGATAGTATGATTCAGTGATAGTTGCAGGTCATAGTAGTTAATTTATTTAAAACTATTTAAAATGATTTATAACTAAATTAAAGTGGTTGTGTCCCCTCTGACTGCTGCATGGGGCTGGGTCCCGCTTCAGTGGAGGGCCATGGTCCCATATTTCTTGTAATATCTTCTGTTGCCATATAGAACAGATTAGGCACTGTCCTTTATTTTTTTCCCCCCTTCACTTTCACACATTTTTTCCATTTAGTGAGCAATGCAAATGCAAAGCAGTTACTATTTAAGTGCACATCAAACACAACTCTCTAAATGTAGTAACAAAATGAGCTGTGCCAGTTCACCTGAAAGAAATTTTTAAAAATGCAAGTGTATTTGGGCTCAGGGTCATAGCTTCTATTGAGGACAGTAACATCATGGCTTCTGTATTTTTTTATTTATTTATGTATTCATTTTTTTAGGGGGATTACTGGATTCAGCAACTTGGGGGCAATTCACTTTCCACAATTTAAAAGAAAACACAGTGACACAGTGGGTATTTTATAGGCTATTTACAATATATTTTCACTCGACATGTAGATGTGACTTAAGGCAAGTACATAAATTAATATCTAACACTTTGAGTGTTTCCCAAACAGAATTCCAAGTGGACTGGGCTTTGAAACAGCATTTGGACCTTCTGTTGCATATTGGGAAATAACATTTATAGAAAATATATTCTAACAATTATTTGAATAAACAAGATATTAAATATTAAAAGAATTAAACCAGCTTATTTACCACACAAAGCTGGCACGAACTCCGTGATTTCCCCACTCTTTCGTGTGCCTCTGAACGCATCACGATCACGAGCGGGAGAATAAAACAGCAGCCAAAACAAAACGTCAGCTCTGCGTACGTTCGAAATGACAGGCACGTAGCCAATCAGATTCAATTTGACGTAATTTACGTACACGCGGCTACGTGCCCGGTTGCATGAAAAGCGCAGTGTAGTCAATGTTCTCTTGTGCTGTCGTTTATTTTTCATCTGCCCATGTGTGTTACCTCGTGTTTAAAGGCTTCTGGACCTGTGCGACAGTCTTAGTGTGCTTTGTGGCAAGAGTACACCCAATCGGAATATGTGATATGCAGGACTACGCGCTTACGATTTGTGAGCAAGCTGCTAGCTACTTTTAGCTTTTTAAGCTCAGCTGGCAACGTTACGCTGGCTTTTACCCTTACCAAATACGGGTAGTAAGATAACTAGTTGAATAGCTGGACAACTGCTGTTCTTGCTGTTCGGTTACTTGCCTGAGGAAATACTCAACTTAGAAAGTAATCCCACCAAGTTCCAAACGGGTCACCTGACAGAAAGGGAAGAGTTTGGTTTATCTGGTGACCTTCCTAGTGACAGCAGGGTGTGTGTGTGTGTGTTCTTGACTCCCCGACTTTTGTGAATGGACACTAACTTCATCTGAAGAAGTCTGACATGACCTGGTCTATCAACTGCGTAGCAACAGTATCGAGCAGGACCCTTACTCAGCACGTACAACTGGACGTTTAGTTTAGTTTAGTTTAGTTTAGTTTAGTTTTAGTTTAGTTTATGGTTGCGTGTTCACTCATAAGAATGACCCGCCGTTCAGTGGTGAACTTGGTGTGCCTTGGGAATCGAGCTGTTAGCCTGCTGTATGGAAACTCCTTTCGCCCCCTCCACACTTCGGTATGCAACTCTTCATCACAGCCGAAAGCTGGATTCAAACCGGGAAAAGTAGCAGTGGTTACAAAGACTACGCGATATGAGTTTGAACAGCAGCGGTATCGGTATGCAGGGCTCTCTGAAGAGGATTTAAAACAGCTGGTAAGACTGCATTTCACTCTGAGCATGCTTGTGATTCCCCCAGGCCAAACAAACACCTACATTTTACCTGTCACCTGAGTTTTTGAGTTTTGCAATGCCTGTGTTTTGCAGCTTGCTATGAAGGGCTCCAGCTACAGTGGCCTGCTAGAAAGACACAATATCCACACTAACAATGTGGAACATATTGTGAAGAGCCTGCGGTAAGATGTGGCCCGTCACAGAAAGACAGCCGTGTTCCTCAGAGGCAGACAGGGAAGGTTTGCTGATTTGCAGCTGGGACACAATTTGCAAAAGTCTGTTTAATAATTAAATGTTTTCAGGAGAGAAGGCATTGACGTACGAGTCGTGAAGAGAGGAGAATATGATGAAAAAGTAGTGCGATGGGCAGATGCCATTCTCTCTGCTGGAGGTAGGAATTTAAATTATTTGGTCATTTGCGTTCGCAAGTTTTGTACTGTTTCATTCCAGGAATGTCAGAATTTGTAAATGTAGGCTTTTATGGTCATTGCCACTACTATTTTTTTTTTTTTTTGAATTAAGTGAATAAAAGAATCTTCCTTAGACACCAACTTTTTGGGCAAAGAGTCACATGAACAAAGGCTTCAGACAACAGATGCAAATACACAGTACAAGTTCTCTAACTGCAGTTTGTTTTGTTAGGTGATGGGACAATGCTACTTGTTGCCAGTAAGGTTTTAAGCAAGGACAAACCAGTTATTGGAGTAAACACTGACCCTGAGAGGTAAAACACTGAACTGAACACTGTTCAAAAGTGGGTTGGATTGTTTAATGGTTAAAGAGCAAATGGATCACTTGTTGTATTGTAGCTCTTTGAAAAGTAATGGACAAAACTTGTTAGGAAGCTTAATCCACACTAACAGGCCTCTTATATTCAGCTGAGTTCATTATATTCTTTTTCACCTGAAGGTCAGAAGGTCATCTGTGCCTTCCTGTACGGTACACTACTGCCTTCCCAGAGGCACTGGAGAAACTCTGTCGTGGTGAGTTCAGGTGAGTAAATACCCACAAATGATCTGAGTACTTTTTTGCTTCCTTCTAGTGAACATGATGCCCTGTTTCCTTATGTGTGCTCTGTCATTTAACTTCCATCTTTTTTTTTTTTCCAGCTCATTAGTGAAAACCTACACATGAGTTACTTTGTAAGCTATTGCCAAAAAATCTATACTAGTAATTTGAAGAGTCATGCAGAAAATCGCTGATTGTCTGAAAATTGGTGAACACCTTTGGGCTGTTGCTCTTTCATTAGCTTAAAGTTCAAGTCAAGTTTAAACCTGTGTTGTCTGGAATACGTCACATGGTGTCTAAAACCCCCTGTTTTAAAACTGCTATGTCTTCAGTCTCTGTGGAATAGCCTAAATTCAGTTACTGTGTCCTGTATAAATCATCTAACGCTACTAGAGGTCACGATATCTGAGGTTTATACTGGACCTATTGCTCAGGGTGGATTTGTGCAAGTCAGAGTTTTGTAAAAGTCGCCAGTAGGAATTGATCTAGTGATTATCAGATGATTAAAGATATCTTGATGTTTGGGTTAATACCTAAATACTTTTGATAGTTACGTATAGCTGTTTCACCAACATTTTATTTACTATATTTTTATGTAGTCAGGTCCTGACTACACATCGAAATACTACCTAACCTAGTTTTCAGCCAGATTTATCTCAGTTTAAACCTTGACACTTCAGTGTCTTTTGACCTGCAAATCACAAAATCAGTTGCTATCGCTACTGTTTTTAAAAAAAAAAAAAACTTTCATTATGTATGGGGGCAACTCTCACATGGCAGCCTGTTTTGAATTTAATACATTAATTGTGTTGGTCTCAAACATCTTTTAAAAGCAGAGAGGGCATTATTGATTGTCTGATGAAATGAGGCCAGTTCATTGATAATCCAGTTCATTGATAATCCACTCCTCTTTGCTTTGCAGGACACGAAGCAAAGAGGACACATGAGCCAAATTATTGAGTCATCTGAACCTACAGTATAAATAACATTTCACAAAGAAAAAAAAACAATCATCTCGACAGAGCTTTTTAGCATTTTAGCTCATTGTTTTTGTTTTACAGCATACTTACTCTATGGTTCAATCTCAGTGCTCTCATTGACCCTGTTTCTTGGAGAAGCAGGCAGCTGTAAGAAGGCAGCTCTTTGGCCCTGTTCATACCTGGTATAAACATGTGTCTTGGGTGAGCCGATCACAAGTACACAGCTCTAACTACAGGTGTGAATGCATCCAGGGGGCATTGAGGATGCACTGAGATCCGATTACTCAGACCACGTCCGGAGGTGGTCTGAGCCACATATAACCACATTCTTTTAGCAGTGTGTACACAAATATGTCCCGGGCCACGTTGAATGACTGCCTATTCAGCTGACATCCTCTGCCTAAGTGGATGTATGTACTGATTCGCAAACAAATACAAGTTGTAAAAATCGCATTAAATGGCTTTATCCGCAACATCTGACAATTTCGAAAAGCCCAGAGAGATATATTACGAGTACATCAAACATCTTGGGTGGTTTGTCTGGAACATGCCAAGGAATAGACCCAGTCTGTATTTTTTTTGATGTCTTATTCTTTTAATTTCTAGCCGATTAGGTTCGGGAACATTGCTGCCTCATGCTGGTTTAAAAACAACGCATTTGGTCTTTGCAAACAGAAATGATTTACATGTTTATTTGCATAAAGAATGGGGAGGTGAGATCCGATCAGAAGTGATCACTCGAGACGCATGTGGAGACGCATTCTAATGCCCGATGTGAACTGACGTACTTAGAGCTGTCCACTTTTCACCCAAAACGCATGTTAATGCCCAGTATGAACGGTGCTTGTGCTAAGTGTTTGGCCTCATTCAGACCAACTTGAGCCCTGCGTGACAAAACACAGGACTCTCATTCATTTGAATGGAGCCAGTTTGTTGACCCAGCAGGAGGGGAAAAACAGAGGCCCCCGGCAAAACAATGCAGCGTTGTCTGGGAAAAAAATTAAACCACGCTCAACTTCTGCTGCAATGCAACATGATGCGATCCAGCAAGTCGCTGCATTGGCCAGTCAACTGCATGCAAGTACACATTCCTGGTAGATTACTTTGTAATGTGAACGAAGTAGTTCTACTGTTAACCTTGAGATCATTGTGACAAAAATAAAATAATTTCCGCTGTGATAACTTTCCAGAGTTGTAAAATCCTGTCTCTGAGTATTGTAAACCATTGTGCAATGTTTTGGCATCTTCTAAGCTTCTTAAGTTCACCAGTGTCTTAAACAACACGCCACCATCATTGGGACCATGTGTCTGTCTCAAAGTGGCTTAAGTGCTTTGGAAGTATAGTCCTGGTTAAAATTATTGGCACTCTTGAATTTTAAGTAGACAATTTAGAATATCTTCAGAAATGAATGCCTATTAAACAATTTTGTATATTCAAAATATTTTAATTAAATGTCCAAGGTTACTGAACAAAAGGTTTAAAAAAACAAAACAAACAAACTTGCATAATAGTGAAATAATACAAACACAAAATGTAACCCCATACACAATTGTTGGTACCCGTTACTAATATTTGGTTGCAGAACCTTTGGCAACAATGACAGCCTCTAAACGTTTCTTTTAGCCATCAAGAAGCTCCTTGCACCTGTCTGCTGGTAGTTTCTGCCACTCTTCCGCTGTTATGCATTCAAGCTCTTAAATTTGTAGGAGTCCTTTTTGCAATGCAGCTCTCTCAAAGGATTACAATGGGATTTAGGTCAGGATTCGTTGATGGCCAGTTTAAAACAGTCCATCTTTTCCTCTCCCAGAAAGACTGGCTCATCTATGAAAGTTTCTGCAAACATTAGTCTTGCCTTTTAGTGCATTTCTTTCAATAGTGGTGTCCTCCTTGGCCTTCGCCCATGGAGCTCTACTTTTTTTAGGATGTGGCGTATGGAACAGTCTGAAACCGCCACTCATGACTGCTCCAGGTCAGCCTGAACCTCTTTAGATCTCTTGCGTGGTGTTTTTTCCACAAGCCGCATCAACCTTTTGCATTCTTCTCTTTGAGTTTCTTCATAGCACCAGGTCCCTAAAACATCTTGACAACATTAGGAACTGTTGAAACAGGGATTTCAAGATCTTTGGTGATTGCCTTGTAGCCTTTGGAAATTTGAAAAAAGAAAAATGTTTTATGATAATAGCTTTTCTGATGCTCTCAGGCAGGTCTCTTGTCTTCCCCATTGTGAAAAAAAAACAATCACCCCTTTTTTTTTATGCAGTAAAACCATCATTCATTGGTGAATTCAGGCCATCTGACCACTCAAAATTAAGCACAGGTGAGTCTTATTGGTTTTTTATTTTGTTTTGAGGAAATAATTTAAATTCATCAAAAGGGTACCAATTATTGTGTCAAGCATACATTTTATATCTTTATTTTTCTTTTTCAGAATATGAAAGCTTTTTTTTTTTTTTTTTTGCTGTTAAGTAATTTTGGACATTTTATTAAATATTCTGCATTTAAAAAAATGGTTAATTTGCATTTATTTTTGAAGATATTCTAAATTTTGTACTTAACATTTAGGGGTGTCAGTAATTTCAACAAGGACTGTATACTTTAACTTTTTTTAATTTTATTTTATGGAAGAAAGTAATTTTCATGGCCTAATACCAGACAGTGTCTCAATGAGCATCACAGAAAATAATGTAAAAAAGGACCATCGAAAAATTTGTGGGTAAATTTATAATGCAGTTTGCTAGAATGTTCAAAATAACTAGTGTAGTATTTTGTTCCACATTATGAAAAACTAAGACAGTTAATAAACCTTCAGCTTGTACATCTGTGACCTCTCAGATACAATTTTAACTCGATTGTTTAGAAAAAAAATTATATATAATATATAATATAATATAATATATATATATATATATATATATATATATTAAAAAAAAAAAAAAAAAAAAAAGGAAAATAAATGTCATGCTATCACTGCATTCACTGTTTGCTTCAGAGCTTAACCAAACTATTTAACAGATGACCACTGTTTAGTTTGAGCCTAACGTTGCTTTGAGACAGCACATCTTGTCCCCTCACCTCTCCTTTGCTGTGTTCAGGTGGCTCTGGCGTCAGAGGATCCGTTTGCATTTAGAGGGCACAGGAATCAATCCCACACCGGTGGATCTGCACGAACAGCAGCTGAGCCTGGAGCAGCACAGCCAAGCCCATCGTATCACCACCATGGACAGCCAGCGAAGTATAACTCCAACACCTAGCATGTGTACCTGTCCCAATCCTTCTGTCTGTCTGTCTGTGTCCTCCTGTGTGATTCACTGTTACTTTTGCAGTAGTAGAAATATGTGCATTATGAATAGACTGTTTTATATAGCAGGAGTTTGATGACTATGTATCTGTAAATTTGTTTTTGTTCTCCAGTTGTTGTTTTACTAATTCAGTAAGATTTCTCAGGGACAGGGACACTACATGAGAGCTTCTCCAAGCCCAGTCTCCTCCCAATCAGAAGCCTGAATGAAATCTTCATTGGAGAATCTCTGTCCTCCAGGTACTTTAGTCAACTAAATGGATGCACGTAACTCCATTTGAAGTGATGTACCTGTGTCTCTATGCATGTTGTATCCCTCATTAATCCCCAGCCCCTCACGACCACCCTGCTCTTCCCTCCAGCACTCATCAGGGAAATCTCTGTCCACCACAGGGTGAAGTTAAAAACCTTCAAACACCATGTTAACCTCTTGCTTCATAGGGCTTCCTACTATGAGATCTCTGTGGATGACGGCCCATGGGAAAAGCAGAAGAGTTCAGGACTCAGCATTTGTACAGGAACAGGATCCAAAGCCTGGTACACAGAAGTATAGTCAATTTTCAGCTTTACATCAAGTTGACACATCGCTCAGGGTTAATATTAGTACCTAAGAGACAGTATTTTAGTTAATCTTAACAGCAGCACAAGACTTCGAAAGCTAAAAAATAACCTAAAGGCCCAATCGACCAGGTCGAAATTGTGCACAACTTGCAGACACTTGAAGAACATACTAATTTTGATCTTAGTCTTACCAGTAATGCATCTGAAATGTTTGCTCTGAGGGTGGTGCTAGAGGAAATGTCAGGGGGTCATTAAAAAGGAGTTTACTTCCTTGAGAGTATGAAGATGATCATAACATTTCAAGGCAATTTTCTCTTTAGATAGAGATCTTTTCTATTTCCAAGATGCTCCATGGGTTTTCTTCTAGCTCCACTCTTAGGCCTAAATGCTATTTTTCCTAGTATAGCATTCTTCCATAAGCACCCGTTGCCTTCAAATCTCAATCTAACAGCTCACTGTGGCTGTTTGTTCTTCTACCATTCCTCCCTGCAGTATTTAAAACTGATCCACTGACCAAATTAAAAATGTACAAATGAAACATAAAGGAAAAGTTTGACATTTTGGGAATATGCGTATCACTTTCTTGCCGGGAGTTGGTTGAGCAGATTTAGTGGTATACAGTAGACTAAGTATGAAATTTACTGTATACCACTAGTATGAAGGTAAAACCAGGAGATGCTTATCTTAGCTTAGCATAATGACTGGAAGCAGGGGAAACAGCTAGCCTGGCTCTGTCCAAAGCGAACAAAATCCATCAACCAGCACCTCTAAAGATGACTAATTAACATGCTTGTCTCGCCCAACTTTCAGTCTTTATGCTAAGCTAAAATATCTCTCCTGGCTCTTGTTTCATACTTAACTGATAGACATGAGTGGTATCGATGCATGTTTTCCAAAATGTCAACTATTCCTTTAATTCAGTATCTATTTTTAGAATTAACCAGTCATACCTTGTAGGCTTTTAAGGGGCCTGTAGAAAACAAGAGAGATAAAATAGCATTAATATACACTGTGACATGTGCAGAGTAACACTTGCACTGGCTCACAAGCCCAACAGTGTTTTATGAGTAGTGAGAGAGAAGCGGTGTAGTTTGTGAAATTGGGAGTGTCAGGAATACATACATAACATACATACAGTATGTTCCTAAAATTGTGTATGTATGTAAACAGCATTGATCTCTATGGAACAATGCTTATCTGCCATTAGAGATCTGGTTTGTGTATTTAGAAGACATCTAACATCTCAGGTTGAGGGCTGACAAAGTGTCAATAGCCATTCTGTACTCAACTCAATTTCCTTAGGATTATGTGGAATTTGAGAGAGCAATAAAAGGAAAAGTTTTAATTAAAAAAAATCATTTGAAATAATAATATTCCTGTTTTTCCGTCCTAAATGGAATGAAGCCCTAAACCAACAACCATATTTTCAAATTAAGTTACTATTGAGATCCTTGTCAGTTCTTATTCACCACAGTACATAGTAATAGGACATCCCATGTGTTAGCCTGTGTCAATCCACTTTCCAGCTCTTTCATGATTTTCTGTCTTGGTGTCCACAGGTCATATAACATCAACAAACTTGCTGAACAAGCTGTGGAGGAAGTTTTAAAAATAGGTATGTCTGTGTGCAGGCTTTGACAAAATCTCTTTTTAATCAAATAGTCTAAAGTAAACTAGGTTTCTCCAAAAATGTTAACTTCACTGACAACATGTCTTTTTTTTTTTTTTCAGGAAAGTTCCTAACAGGTCTTGATATCCCACTTAATCATGAATTCGTTGAAAAAGGTGAGTTGATAGTCCTCCAATGTTTATTATTGACTTGTACATTTAAGGCACTTTTGATTTATATGATGATGGTATCTGTGTATGTACAGTCACTGATGAATACAACGAGTCTCTGGTGTTCAGGCCAGGCGACAAACGCATGTTCTACAGCATAAGGGAGCCCATTGTCAACAGAGTGTTCTCCAGCAGTCGGCAGAGAGGCTTCGCCAACAAGTCAGTAGACGTTTCTCAGCCTCACAACAAAAGCCAAAAAAGAGTTCAAAGCTGTAAAGATGTAGCTTCTGAACCTGTTTTGAACTCTGCTCCCTCAGGGTCTGTGTCCGCTCTCGGTGTTGGGATGCCTGCATGGTGGTCGATGGTGGGACTTCCTTCGAGTTCAACGATGGTGCCATTGCTACAATCAGCATGAGTGAGGAGGATCAGCTGCGGACAGTGGTTCTAGAAAACTGAGATGAGTCCAGAGCACATGACTTTCTCTCCAGCCAACGGTGTTCAAAGGGATGTGGTCAAAGGGAAGAACCAGTTTTTAGCTTTTAGCCTCTACAATTGTTGAACATTTTTATACCTGATTAAAAAGGTATCAATGTTACTATTGTTTTATTAAATGTGTGCATTGTGCATTTTTCCAAATGAGATATTTTCGGATCAAATTTTTTGTGTTTTTTATCTCTATCCCACTATCCCCATGTTCTAACATGATGTTCCACTAGGTTATAATGACTATAAAGCCTTTTGTATATACAAGCAGCATTTTCGTAATTACTTGCTACTATTAGCTGTACCAAATCAACAGTGAGTCTCTAAGCTGAGGAAGAGACGAAAAGAGATGAAAGCTCAGGTATAAGGTGAGCACATTGACTGACTGATTGTAAACATGTCTCTCACATTAGATTTTTGGTCCATTTTGGTCAGCGCAGTGACTTCTGTCATTCATTCTGTCAATAAAATTAATACATAGCTTTGATGATGATGCATTTCTATCTGGGGATCAGACTGAGATGGACAGAACATTGATGATCATTGATTATTGACTGAACGAATAAGGCTGAAGTTATTTTATTTTCATATTAAACCCCCTCACCTCAAAAGACAGTGATGTGGATGCAAGATAATGACATAAAATGACAAAAAAAACTTAGTTTAACCACAAAAATTATTTGATACATATTTGAGTTATTTTGACAACAGAAGTTGACAACTTTGAAGTTCAAATGAAAAATGTAACTCTTAATATGTTTATGTGCAGTATTATTCAACCCCCAGCTTCAGTACTCTGTGGCACATCCTGTAGCCTTTATAACTGCTAACAAAAGTTTGTCTTAGTTGTTCTAAGTTGCTAAGGGCCCTTGATGAAATGTTGGGTTTTCTTCCACAGCCAGGCAGGTTTGCAGCTGTTTCATAAGATTTAAACTTCCTTATAATGCTCCCATTGGTGTCTCTTGGAATATTAAATATTTTGGAAATCTTGTTACACCCAAGGCCCCTAAGGTGTGATGAAATAATCTCCTCTCTCAGCTTTTGTGGAGGCTCCTTTGTCTTTCCCGCGATTGCAACTCACCTTGAATACCTTCAAGGGTGGGGTTTATATTTTTTATATATATACAATGAAGGATTATTGTAGAGTTCCCAAAGGCTTAATTATGTTTCAACTCCACTTTAGGCCATAAGAACTGTCAGCCAGCTTTGAAAACAACTATTATCTAGGGGTTGAATAATTGTGACATAGTTATCTTAACAAAATATACTGTTACACCCAAATACTACATCATGCATTTTCTGTGTTGATTTTATGTATCACTGAACTTATAAAGAAGTCATCTGAAGCAGAATCTTGCTCTATAAATCCTTAAAATCTTTGGGGGGTTGAATATTTCTGATTACACTTGTACATACGCACACACACACATCAGCATCTCTAAATGTGTGACAGCCATTCCATTCCAGTGTCTGTTGAATTCCAACACAAGCCAATTCTGGCTTTACTGGCAGAGGGATACAGTGAGCGTCAGGTTGCTTCCATCCTTACAATTTCTAAGACGGTGGTTCATAGGAACAAGGTCAAGCAGCAGACATAGGGGACAATAAAGCTACAGACCGGCAGAGGGCGAAAAACGACTCTCCACTGACCGGGATGACCGTCAACTCATTTAAATATCACTCAGCAACCGTAGGATGACATCAAGTGACCTACAAAAAGAATGGCAAATGGCAGCTGGGGTGAAGTGCACGGCGAGAACGGTTCGAAACAGGCTCCTAGGGGCAGGGTGAGATGGTGAGACGGAGACCTGGAGAGGCCTACAAGCCACAGTGTCTCACACCCACTGTGAAATTTGGTGGAGGATCAGTGATGAGCTGGGGGTGCTTCAGCATGGCTGGAATCGGGCAGAAGCGTCTTTGTGAAGGACGTATGGATAAAGCCACGTACAAGGTTATCCTGGAAGAGAACTTGCTTCTTTCTTCTGACTATGTTCCCCAACTCTGTGGATTTGTTTTTCCAGCAGACAATGCTCCATGCCACACAGCTAGGTCAATCAAGATGTGGATGAAGGACTACCAGATCAAGATCATGGCCACAAACCTCTGGAATGTGATCAAGAGGAAGATGGCTGGTCACAACCCATCAAACAAAGCTGAGCTGCTTGAATTTTTTGCACCAGGAGTGGCATAAAGTCACCCAACAGCAATGTGAAAGACTGGTGGAGAGCATGCCAGGACGCATGAAAGCTGTGATTGAAAATCAGAGTTATTCCACCAAATATTGATTTCTGAACTCTTCCTTAGTTAAAACATTAGTATTGTGTTGTTTAAAAATGAATATGGATTTGTTTTCTTTGCATTATTTGAGGTCTGAAAACACTGCATCTTTTGTTATTTTGACCATTTGTCAGTTTCTGAAAATAAATGCTCTAAAGGACAATATTTTTTATTAGGAATTTGGGAGAAATGCCAGTAGCTCATAGAATAAAACAAAAATGTTCATTTTACTCAAACACATATCTATAGATAGCGATAGCTATAAATATAAAGGTAAATTATTTTTGGAAGTGCTACTGAAACAGCATGTGCCTGGGGCTGACATGTCTAATATTTCCGGAACACAAACAACATAGTTTAAACTATATCTTGACGCAAAGACACTAAATGCTTTGAGAATTTGTTTAGTGAGTCGGAAATGTTAAAACGACAGTTTGATGTACACACTAGTGTAGTTGTACTGTTTTCAAGTAGGTCACTTGTAATTCCACTTCATCAGTACCACATTGTTGCTGCACTTTTTAACACCTCCCAGCCCTTGATTCTGAATCGGGATGTGTTCTTTCTGGGCACAAAATTTCTGCTGCATTGAAGGTTCCCAAGAGCACAGAGGCCTCCATAATTCTTAAATGGCAGAAGCTTGGAACAATCAGGACTCTTCTTAGAGCTGCCCCACCAACCAACTGAACAATTGGGAGGGGGGATGCTTGATAAGAAGAGGTGACAAAGAACCGAATGGTCAGCCTGGCTGAGCTCCAGAGTTCCTGTGTGAAGATGGGAGAAACGTCCAGAAGTACAACCATCACTCCAATGTTCGGGCATTTATGGCAGTTTGTCAGTTTTCCCAAAAATCAAGTGCGAACGCATTTGAAATGATGCAATTCGTTTGAATGTGTTATTTACTTGGTGTAGAACCCACAATGCTTTCACACACTGCTTCTCAGATTCTTTTGTGTCATGATTGTTCACTCAGGATGACTTTGCTCACTAGTGACCTTTTATTCTAGCAAACAACATAACTAGCTTAGTTTACTGTCCATAGGGCATGCAAGAGGTCAAGCTGATAGTCAAGTTTTAAAGCACCCTCTAATCAATCACAAGGCAAACTATTTCAAATGGTATGTTTTGCTTTTAGAGCAAATTTTGAATTTGAACAGGCCATTACAGTTCAAATATTGACTTTTCCCCCCAGGTTCAAACGAATGTTCGAATAAAAAAAAAAAAAAAAAAAAGAAAGAAAAAGAAAGAAGGGACAGCCCTCTTCTGAATGCACTGTATTTCCAAGGTCAAGAATAACTTCCATGCTTAACAATCACGAAGACTTAAAAGCCCAATTAAACACATGAAAACAAGATGGGACACAGAACAGTTTATGTAATTCAGTGGTTTACTCGTTAAGACTCAGAAGGGAAATTAATAAAAATTAAAACTTGTATTCCATTTAAGTTCTGTCTGTATGACATTTGAATGAAATGGTAATCTAGAGCAATGACACATGTATACTGACATAATGAGATCAGTATAAAAAGCAGCTGCTGTCCAGCTGAAGAAAGTTCAAAACGTACAACTGTACAACCTGGTCAGCAGTGAACACATCTACACTGTTCAGCTGCTGATCATTTACAGCAACTCAGTGAGACCTTGAGCCTGCATATAAAAGTTTCTTTTTGACAAGGTGGTTCGTTAGAAATATCAACAGTTGATTTGGAGATTCAAGATCCAGATACATCGTTTTACATAAAAACCTATTCTGATTAAAATCAACTCTTCTCTCATTATTACAGCTGAGAAAAGAAGATTTTACCATCATATTAAAAGATGTCTGAGGAATCAACTGTCCCAAATATTTATAGACATTCTGTTAATACATTCCAACATGAACTGGATTCAACATTCAAATCTGACTTCCTAAACAAAGAATGGCATTTCCCTACAGGCTTGCACTTTCAGTACTTAAAAACATGGTCCAGTATGTGACTTTCAGTACTGTTAGTGCCAGCCAACACTAAAAGCATATTCTGTAGCAGCAAGGAATGCTGAAACATGACTCCATCCCTGCACAACAAGCTGGACTTCCTGTATGTGTTTTGGAGTCCTGCAGCATGAGACACTCAGCAACAAAGGCGGGAGACGTGGTGGTTACAGTTTGAACCTCAGTCGACACCTCCTGTTCCACATAGTGCGGTCGCTGAAGGAACCGATGAGCCTGCTGGCAGGTGTGGGCCGGGCGATGCCAGAGAACGGCCGGGAGTTGATGCAGACGCGAGGCATCTCTTTCTTCAGAGAGGGCAGGTGGCTGTCGTGTACAAGGCCGAAAATATCCAGGAGGCACAGCATGGGGAACGTCTTGCCTAGGTCACTGGAGGTATGACGCAAGTTAGGTTTGGATTTCTTGAACTCAAAGTAACAGAAGCAGGGACAGCAGCAGGGGAACTTACGTGAGAGCAGCAAGGTGAATGTGGTAGCAGCGACTCAGGGACAGATGCAGCAGATACTTGAGTTGTGCGAGGACTGGGAAACTGTCAGCCATTAGCAGAGTGCTGTCACTGTAACACAGAGGGACCACGGTGACCAACGTAGGACAGAGCTGGAGATGCTTAAAGCTGCGTTCATTTATTATTTTTTTGGCCACTAGGGGGTGGATGAACAATCAGAAAGCACAGGATAGTATACCCCAGTAACACTGTTTAGAAAACAGTGGCCGATTTACACATGTAGCAGACAGAGCACAATTTGCATCAATGGAAGTTGTGTTGACTGTAAGTCCAATATTCATTCTCCTTTTAGCTCTGTTTGTAATATTCCCAAAGTGCACATTGTACACAAAGTCCACTTTAAGTGTGTGCACCAGAATTTCTCAAGCATCTGAAGCAGACTGGACAGCGTAATGAATGATTTCAACTGCTCATGAGGAATGGAATCTTACCTTAAATCTAGAGTTTGAATATGAGGGCATCTCACCACCAGCAACTTCACATCTGTAAACAGAGATACTACACTGTTATGTCAGATCTCGACTCTCATGTGACTGTAATAAAGTGTTTCTGAACAGTCTAAACACAGCTGCAGTATCAAGAGACACACTGTACATATCTGCCATACCATGTTTGAGCCACACTGAAGGTCCATGGGCATGCAGCTTTCACAACTGTTTTTCAGTTAATTTAGCATGCTGTAGTAACTTTACAATATATCACAAGATCCTATAAAAGTGCTCAAAATTATCTCAATATAATAATATAAGTGGGCAAGCAAGAAAGCCAGATTATAGAATCCTTTTTTTGCAGTTACATAATAAATTTGACAACAGCATATAAAAAGGTCTGATGCATGCTGAAGCCTTTAGACCGCCTTAGGCCTAATATTCTTGTTAATGCCAAATATTGCATTTTTTTTTCCAGGTTATGAAGCACAAGTCACTCTCATACAGTGCCTGGATTACATTCAAATGAACAAAGACTGCAGTAAATCCGTAAGTATTTGGATATTGGCGGAATTTTCATATTTTGGCCTCTGTACACCATCACAATGGATATGAAACGAAGGCATCAAGATGCGACTCAAGTGTAGACTTTCAGCTTTGATTCAAGGGGTTTAACAAAAATATCACATTAACTGTTTAGGATATACAGCCATTTTTATACATAGTCCCTCATTTTCAGAGGCTCAAAAGTAATTGGGATATTGATCCGTTTCATGACCAGGTGCAGCCTGTTTCCTTGTTATCTCATTACAAATTTAGCAGGTAAAAAAAGGTCTGGAGTTGATTCCAAGTGTTGAATTTCCTTTTGGTAGCTGTTCATGGAAACTGTCAATATGCGGTCCTAAGGAGGTGTTGATACAAATGAAGGCGGCCATCATTAGGCTGACAAAACAAAACCCCATCTGACAGATGGCAGAAACTTTAGGAGTTGCCAATTCAACAATTTGGTACATTCTTAAAAAGAAGGAATGCACTGGCGAGCTTAGCAACACCAAAAGGCCTGGAAGACCACAGAACCCAGTGTCAAAGTCTACAATTAAGAGACGCCTTCATGAATGTTAATACAGAGGGTTTATCAAGGTGCAAACCACTGGTAACACTCAAGAACATTAAGGCCAGATTAGACTTTGCCAGAAACCCTCTAAAAAAGCCTGGAGAGTTCTGGAACAAGATTCTTTGGACAGATGAAACCAAGATTAACTAGTACCAGAATGATGGGAAGAGAAGAGTATGGAGAAGGAAAGGAACGGCTCATGATCCAAAGCCACCACATCATCTATCAAACATGGTGGAGGCAGTGTTATGACATGGGCATGTATGGCTGCCAATGGAACTGAGTCACTGTTTTTTTTTTTTATTGATGATGTGACTGCTGATGAAAGTAGCAGGATGAATTCTGAAGTATATAGTTCTATATTATCTGCTCAGATTCAGCCATATGATATGAAACTGGTAGGACAGTGTGTCACAGTACAGATGGATAATGACCCAAAACATACTGCGAAAGCAACACAAGAGCTTCTCTAGGCAAAGAAATAAAATATTCTTCAATGGTCAAGTAGGTCGACCCAATTGAGAAGCTTTTCACTTACTGAAGACAAAACTGAGGGCAGAAAGACCCATAAACAAGCAGCAATTGAAGGCGGCTGCAGTAAAGGCCTGGCAAAGCAACTCAAGGGAGGACACTATAACGTCCCCTTAAATGTCAATGATCCGAATCAGCAGTCTAGAAGCCCTGTGTTGACTTGCATTTTGTCGGTCGAATAATTGCGTTATGTTTTAAGTGTGCATCACAATCCATAAGAGAACCACCGCCATGATCGACAGATGAGGTGGTGGCTTTGAGTCATGAACTGCCCCCCCCCTCCTCTTTCCATCACTTTGATAAAAGGTTGTTTTTTGTTTCATCCGTTACAGAACTTTGTTCCACAAACGCTACCACTGTCTCTTTGCATGTTTTGTTGAGCTTTACCAGGGGTTTGCATCCTATGGTGAATCCTATGGGGTTATCGTGTTTTCAAGTGTTTTCTTGATCACTGACAAGGAAACATGACCGCCTACATCCTGGAGAGCATTCTTGACTTGCTGTGCAGTCATAAAGGGCTTTTTCCCCTTCACCATGCAAATGATTTTCATCCACAAGGTTTGTGCTCCTTGGTCTACCAGATTATTTGCCATTTTCTAGTTGTCCTGTGAACACCTGCTTTTTTAGATTTTACCCAACTAGCTTTGATATCTCTGATGTATTTTTAGTTTTTCTTGGAGCTTGATCTTCACTTGCACGGTCACCTCTTCACTCCTCACATTGACAGACAACCCCACCTCTATCGAAATGGCAACACTCAATTTTAAATTAACTCAGCCACATATGAGCTTGTTTTGTGCATGAATTAACGAAACGACACAGCTGGCCGTGAAACATCTAGCAGCCAAGTGTCCAATTACTTATAAACCCATAAACTTTGAGCACTGTGGTTTAAGGGGCTCTCTCCCCCACACAGTTCTTTCTGTACTGATGTATACCTACTTGAATTAAAGCTGACACTTGGCACTTATCCATTATTTTATCTGAAATCGAATGTAATGAAGATTAGAGCTTGAAGACCAAAAGATTTGTAACTGTCCAAATACTTATGGTCTAGACTGTATCTGCAATAAGCTAATAGGCTGATTTATCGACCTAGCTCTATTCTTAATGCATTGTGATGATCAGATGTGATACTGATTTGAACATCCCCCACTTACCGTCTAGTGTGAGGCTGTCTCTGTAACCGCTGAGGTTGAGGTGAGTAACACTGGAGCTTAGATTATTGACAACACTCTTCACATGATTAGTGTTGAATTCACACCATGATATGTTCAACTGCTCTATACTACACAGAAAAACAAACAAAAACCAAAACCAAACACAGCATTAGTAAACCACAGAGATGGTGGATGAATAAAAAAATCACCTGTTGTCATTTGGATAACAGGGTTTTGACAGATGAAATGTACTGAGCAGCTGACCTGGAGCAGGATGTGAACATGTCAGCTAGAGCAGGAGCAGAGAAGCCAGAGCAGCCGCTCAGGTTGAGCTGCAGCAGGTTTGGGTTCCTGGCCAGAGAGCTGAGAGAGAGAGAGAGAGGACGGACAAAATATCATATATCATCCAAGTGAATCTGTTATAAAGATAGGATCACAGGCTCTCTCTCTCTCACACACACACACACACACACACACACACACACACACACCAGGAGCAGTTAAGGGTTGAGTACCTTGCTCAAGGACACTTTGACACACTCTCTGGTGGAGAGTGGAACCTCCCTATTACTAGACGATCGCGCTACCTCCTGATCCACGCCGCCCATATCAATATTTACTGATCACATTATAACACTGTGTTGCAGATTTATAGAAGTTTTGTTGTATTTATTAAGAACACATCACTAAGTATTCCAAGAGAATGGAGTCAGCAACACGTCTCCCACCTCTGATGAGGCTAAGCAGTGGTGGCAATGGAATGAGGAGAGCTGGAGAGTTGAAAACTTACTTGATGATGGTGTCTGAGAGCTGCAGACCCTCCAGGCTCAGATACTCTAGCAACTTGCAATGACATATGATGTTCTCCAGAGCTGAGGTGGGGATGATTGAGCTGGACAGGTCCATCTGAACTATCTGCAGTGGGCTGAACAAGGGAAGAGACATAGACAAAAAAGGGACACGTTACCATCAAGTTCCCCCTTTCTCTCTCTCCCTTTTTTAAACTTTTAAAACCCCTTCAGATTTGTTAGTTATTTCCTCTTTCAGGAGAGGGCTGTGAAATGTTTCATTTGATAAGACAAAAAGAAAACAACAAAATAACCCTTACATGGGTAGGTAGTCTCCATTAGCTCTGTAGGTAACACAATGATGAAATGGGTAATTAAGGTCTGTGTTGTAGACAGTTTACACAAATGTAGCAAGACAAACTACACTAGTAAATGGCCTTTAAAGGGCAAACTGTTTGAAAACATAACTTCAGTTACAGTACTAACAGAATCAAACTTTAAACAGCATCAAAAAACATTAACAACATATATTGAGTTGTGTTAGTCAATCATTACATTCATTTGGCAGACACTTATGTGAAAAGTGATTTGGATTTTTTTCACTATATACTGAGTGGCAGCTATATCACACATGATGTTGTAAAAATCAAAAGGCACGTGTTACCCTATCCATTCATTCTATTTTTTGTCCTGTCAACAAATCCCATGAAAGACCAAAACAAACTATGTGTTTGTCCTTCACTCAGTAATTTGTGACCTCCCTACTCTGTCTGTAGCACTCGGCTCCAAGTCTGTTGGTTCTCAAAAAAAGATGCAAATCTTTAAAAACTCCTCAAAAATATGTAGTTACATAAAAGACTCAGTAATTCCCTAAAACAGCTTGATACTAGTTTTCAGGAAACCGTATTCAGACAGGAGGAAATTGTGCTCATGTTGGGGACTATTAGTGGATTAATCCACATTTGGTGTTCTAGTGAGTATTTGTGGCAGCAAGACAGTGTCTGTGGGACTGAGTTAAAATAAACTACAGTGTGTGTTCAGGGTTATGAAGAAACATGTTGACAATAGGAAACATATAGAATATCACCAGAGTTATTCTTTGAATTAACATATCCGATCTGAAGCATTTACCAGCCTGACATGTGCAGACTAGAATAAAATCTGCATGGAGCATCACTATCTGCTGAACTCACCCTGTGCCTGTGAATTGCAGCTCTTCCAAGAAGGAGCGAGGGCAGCGCAGCCTGCGGACCCCAGTTTTCAGGACCTGTTGCAAAGCCACACCCATGTGGGTCAACCCCTCCAGATCGACGCTGTGCCACAGAGACTCATCAAACCTGGGACAGAAACACAGACAGGGTGTTGTCATAAAGTCAATTTCTATATGTAATGAGATGGAAAACTATTACAGTGTGTTGACAGTACCAGGAAGGACTTAAAAAACTGTGCCTTGTCATGAGGAGACAAGGTTAGGACCAATTTCCATCTCCTGTCTGACTGGTCTTATATCATTTCTCTGCAAGGTTATGCTGTCTTATCATTTTACCTGGGATCAGAATTCAATTTTTTGAATTCTCAGGACCAAAATTTAAATGTAGTGTGTCCCAAGAACCCGAGCTCATGAAGGTGAAATTCATTGCCGTAATAACCATTAGGATGCCATCAATAAAGGCAGAAAATTCAACTACAATACACGTTTTTGTAGAATCTTGTTTATATTTTTGAGCAAATACAACAACAGGAATGGGAAGCACTATATCAGGGCCAAGCGAAGAAGGAAGAATATTTTGCACCTGCGTCACCCTCGAAAAAACAAAACAAAACAAAAAAAAAAAAACCACTCGTGCAACGTAGTGATTGGAGACTCACGCTAAGCAATGCCAGCGCTTGCAAACTATCGACACCCTGAGGAGGTCCTGCAGAGGGAGGTAGAAGAGTATTTTGAGAAGCAGCTCATCTGGTAGGTGGTCCCATGAAATGCCTGCTGAGGGAAATAACGAAGGAAAGAGAGCAAAGTATGACGGTTTATCATACTAACACAAACTACAAACACACCGCAGCTGCTTAAAGGAGGTCAGAAAGAAGTGTCCTACCTGACGTGGATTCTCTCTTTCTCCTCGATCTCCTGGCCAGGACAAACTGGTTGCAGTCGTTCTCTTTCCCCTTGCTGATGAGCCGCTGGTGCTTGTGTCGGGGTGACCACTGCTGGATGAGCTCTGTTGGAGTGCACTCTGTGTCCAGGCCCTCAGTGAAGCCGCATCTGGACTTGCGTTTGTTGATCCTCTTGGACTGAGACAACATGGAGCCCTGAAGACTCAGGCAGGGCAGATCCTGCAGAGACATGCTGGGTGGAAGGAGAAACCACTCAAAAACTCGTTTTAAAAATGTTGACGAGGTTACACAACGCTTTCTCTTGTCTTTATATAGCAACAGCTCAGAGGAAGATTCGTTAGCGACCTAGCTTCCCCCAAACAACTTCTCTGCCCGCCATATTGAGGCAGCTATCAGCGCTGGGACCGCGCAAATTCTAAATGCAAAGGACGATGCAAATACTTTGTCACCTCTATTTCGGGAGATATGCCTTCAGAGTTAGACTGGCTTTTTATTCTCTTAATCTGTGTCTAGTTTACACTTTATAACACCGGGAAGGAAGCACAGATAGACGTGAACGGGGGCCTGGCTGAGATAAAAGCGCGGTATCGATTATTAATAGCTTCAGTTTTATGCTAAAGCTGCTCAGAATGGCGATTTATAAAAAGCACAAGTAACGCTACAGACTTCCAAGTTACTTAACCTTTAGTCCGGGAGATAAGTGGTATTTTTTGAATTTTAAGACAACTTATATAACTAACTAGGCTCGTTAGTGTTGGCTCATTTTCACATAGATGACACGCTGACTGTTACCTTAACGTTACCACTCCTGCAACTATTTTACATGAACGAAGTATGAAAACATTCGTGGCCATACCTGTCTGCTGCCATCTCCTCCGGTTCAGAGCTTAATCATGCAGCTTGGATGTGCAAAGCTGATGACTCCTGCACCCCGAAGTAGCTGCCAGTTTTCTCTGCAGCACTCCAACCGCGACACTTTAAACTCACCGTCAGCAGCGCGGCGCCCTGTATTCCCCACGTCACTGACGTGTCTTCGCGTCGTACGTCTTGCGTCAGTGTCGCTAAGTGGACGAAACTGCGAGCAAGGAGACGAAAGCGGGGTGCTTTTTTTTGACGAGCGTAGCTAGATGGCAATGCGGTAGCGCTGGCGCCATCTTGGACTGAAAACGTTAATAGGAACAGCACAGAACTTACAGACAATATCACTGAGAAAGAGAATTCCAAGTGGAATAAAAGAAAACAATGTTCGGGAATAAAAAAAAACAATGTTCGGCTTTTACCAGTTTATCCATTTGCATTTTTGCTGTCTCTCTAATACTTGTATCATCATGCTCCTAGCATTGTATGTTCAGGTGTACATTTATCCTGTATGTAAGAAAGTGTGTGTGTGTGTGTGTGTGTGTGTGTGTGTGTGTGTGTGTGTGTGTGTTTGTGTATGAGTGGCCTGACAGCGATCAGGATTATAGTGTTTCATGTGGCTGTAGCAGTGTAACATTCAATGAAACAACAAATCCTGTGTCCCTTTAAAGAATTCTGTCTATTGGGTTGTTATTATAGTGTATAATTCTAATTATTTACTATTAGTCTTTCCTGTATTTTCCTGAAATTTGGATAAATTTGCACGTTTAATGATTTATTCTTAAAAAAAATGATCAAAAAGAACCCACTGATTTCTTGCCACAGTTTTAATGCTAACGAGACAGTCAAATCGAGTAATTCTTTTTAGCTGGGTGCTAAGACTTATTGATAACTTAAACTTCATATATAAACAAGTCCACAGACATCCATTGTATTTATTTTTCAGTACAGTCCAAACTCCACTGATATTTTAAAATGCTCATTGTTACATACTGATAAACTTTACCAACTTTACATAAGCTCATTATGATGAAATACAGTCTATGAGTTATTTACATATACTGCATTAAAGTCTATGGAAGCCCATTCATTCTCATTATATTTATATGTTGGTACCTGTAGACACTACAAACTGTAGGCTTCTCAGATTTTACAGTCATATGGTGACTATTGCACACTGACTCATTAAGATGCACAGTATGTGAGTGACATACTGTAATGTATTTAAGTCTAATGCTGAAGTGTTTTAAAGCTCCCGTTCACTCCCATTGCACTCAAAGGTCAATGGATTTCTTATGATTATAAAGTCAAAAAAATCATGCCAATCACCAGAGTTTGAACAGTTCAAACTTTGTAATTTCTTTGATAGGTTTGATAGTTTTAGTCGCCTTCAGTTCAAAATGGTTGGGGCGTAGCTCTGCTGCTGCGTGCTGTTGTTGCAATGGAACAACCAATTAGTTTTCACTAATCATCTAAATTCTTTGTGGTGTGTGTAGCATTCCAGTCTTGCTAATTTTTTTCCTGCCTTTTTCACAGCAGTGCTTAGAGAAGAATCTGTATTTTTGCCATTCAAATTTGATTATGTTCATAGAAAAACATCTGTCATCTGAGCAGGGGAAACTATACATCTTCATCTATCCGAAAAAATCAGGGGGATCTTCCACAAACATAACATCCCAGTTCATTTCAAGCCCAGTAACACTCTGAGGCAAAAACTTGTCCACCCTAAGAACAAAATACCCAGACACAAGCAGAGCAATGTAGTTTACGCAGTCCAATGCAGCGAGGAGTGCACAGACCTGTACATTGGCGAAACTAAACAACCGCTACATAAGCGCATGGCATAACACAGGAGAAGCAGTTCCTCAGGTCAGGACTCAGCAGTCCACCTGCATCTTAAGGACAAAGGACACTCTTTTCAGGACACTGATGTACACATTTTGGCCAGAGAAGACCGATGGTTTGAAAGAGGAATGAAAGAAGCCATTTTTGTCAATCCTTGTCTTGCATCATACGATTGGTTGCTGGGCACGCACATCAACACAACATTCAGTCATTGCATAGAGTGCTGAGCAGTTTGGCGAAAGGATCATCCCATTACTCTATCTTGTAGTAATTAACACAAAAAAAAGAAAGAAAGAAAAAAGAAACAGGGGCTGGCTTCCATCGTTCATGTTAAGGAGCCAGCTCGCTCATGATTGACACATCACTTTCCCACTTCACACAATGGTGCACAGACAACTCCAGGTGACACATTGTACTGGACTGAACCCCACACTCCATTCACAGAAAAACTTTGAACATGTTGACAGCTTTGTCTATCAGGGATAAATTCAGTCGTGACCAACACACTGCTGATGTCCATACATGATCCTAGCAAAGATGTCATGTCACCTGTACACTCACAGCACTCTCTCTCTCTCTATTATATATATAAATTTCAGCACCAGGGAGTTCAAATAATGTGAATGCTCTCATTTCCTGTAATCAGCAATACAACCAGGATATTTGAAGTGATACAAAACAGTGTGAAATATTTAGACTTGACCTCTTTGGTTATATTCTTCCTGGTTTTTGGCAGAGATCTTCTTAGGATTGTTTCCAAATTTTCCACCAAGTAGCATATGGATCCATATTTTAGGACAATTTTCCAGCTTGGTGCTTTTGTCCAAAAACAATATGTCATGATCTTCTATATAGTCTTTTCTGGTAATCAATTGCAAGCTATAATGTTTTTAATATGACAACATTCTTGAATGAAAAGATTAAGACTACATTGTTTTTTGGCTTAAGACACAAGACTGATTCAAGAGATTTTGTAATTCCAAGGTATGAAGCTGATGAAATTAATATATTGTCCTATATGGGTCTTCTTATGAGATCTCGTGATTGTAGTTGAAGGTGAGATGTAGGGAATTAATAGTGTTCAGCAATAGAAAATGAATCAAATGTGATCTTGAGTTGTGGATGAAAAGCATTTAAACAGTTCAAAATCCTAGAAAAGTCTGATGGTCTGGCCAGAACAAGGATATTATCATCAAACTGACACCAAACTGCTCCTGATAATGGTTCTCAACTGAAAGCTTTAGACTAGTACAATGCCTTTGAGCTTTTTGGAGTAATCTTACTCTTATATGTGATAAATATCAGTGGATCTCCTCTTTAGAGTTATTTACAGTAATGTATTGTAGATATAATTTAAAAGTCCTGTGCAACATTTTGGTAACAAAAATAACGCAGTACAGGGCATAATTTTTCCAATGAACTGGCAGTCACATTGTGTCATCATTTTTCCATTAGTATCAGCTATTTGTTATTGCCCTCTAACCCCCCCAGAATTCTCATAGACCATTCATTTGGGGGTTAAATGAATGGTTCTGCTGTGGGTGCTGCTGTGCAAGGATGTGTCAGCACTTGTTATACTTACAAAGGATTAATAATTATTTCTCTCAGTGCTTTCAAAAGCTTTTTTTTCCAGAGCAAACCAAGTAGTGGCTGCTAAAATAAACTCTAAGAATTAAATATTTAAGGTCTAATACATATTCTATATTTTTCTTATATTAAAATCCAACCAGTGAATGCCACTGACTTAAGAGTCAGAGTCTGTCCATGAGTTGTGGATTAAGTTGATCTTCACGGTTTGATCAAGGGATCCAATAATAACAACTCACTTGGTAGTTTGTCCTTGACACGGGACTTTCATGTTGTGACTGGGACATAGTTTTCATACCTTTCATGAGTAAAGATATCAATTGTAACAATGTAAACCTGGGAAAATGGGCTACGTACAATGGTATTTACTAGAAACACAGACAAAAGATTAGACTGTGTTGTGGAAGATTTTCTTCAAAAGACTCTGAACACAATTAAACACACGGCACACTGATAGGGTTAAAGTGAAATATATTGTAAGTTACAATATAGGAGACAGACAAACATTATCAAAAGAAGTCAAAGGAGAGTCTCAATAGAAAGAGTCTTACAATCCTGTTTATAGTGTTTTTTTGAGACAAAGAACGTAGTCCCACTTGGTTATCTTTACTTCAACACAAACACATATTCCAATAAGATAGAAACATAAATAATGTTCTCGCTCTGCCCTTGCACTGGTCATAAATTGAAGCTCAGACAGACACAGCTTGGCTTATTGACCATTTATGGTAAGGCTACAGGCTGCCCCATAGGTAAGTACTGCCAGGCAATCACGTAGTTCACCATCTTCTTCATTGGGAAGAAGAGTAGCTGGATTCCACACATTGCATCTCTCCAAAGTAACATGTGGCAAACTCAAGATGTTGTAATTATAAATAGTGGAAGCAGGAATACAATGAGCCGCTTTGGCCGCCAAAGCAGCTCAATGGCAGCCACAGGATGTGGAACCAGAATCTTCAAAGGTCTGTAAGCTACCAAAGAAGAAGATGCTGTTAGCGCCACTGCAGTTGCAGCTACTGCTCTGGAGGAAGGAGGAAGTCCTCTCACAGCTGGCGAAAGTCTTTGAGAATAGTAAGCAACAGGCTTAAATTTGTCACCGTGTTTCTGCAGCAGAACAGGACTGTAAAAAAACATTTTTCTCATCAACCGCTAGGCTGAAGTCTTTTGACATATCAGGAATGCCTAAAGCAGGCGCAGAAGCCAAAGCTTCCTTCAGTTTTTCAAAAGAGTCAGTCCCTGCAATGCCAAATATTTCAGTAGGGGGTTTGTAGCAATGATGCAGTTTTCTTCAGATGTGAAGAACACCGATAAATCATCCACATACTGAATCAAAGTGCTTCCTTTGGGAAAACCAAAACCTGCCATATTTTCCTGCCACGCGGCCGAATAAACAGAGTAGGACTCCCTGCGCAAGATGCATCCAGCAGTACTTTTTTTCTTTAAAGGTAAACGTGAACCAGTATTGTGATGCTGGATCAACTGAAACACTAAAGAGAGCATTGACCAAATCTATCACAGTGAACCTTTTTGCATTGCCCGACACAGAGGACAAAGTTGTGGCTGGGTTGGGTACAACTGGTGCTCGAGTAAACACAGCCTCATTTACAGCGCGCAGGTCATGAACAAGTCGCCAGGATTTGCTATCAGCCTTTTTCATTGGATAAAGTGGGGTATTACAGGGTGATGTTGGGGCTGGAAGAACGATTTCATCTTTTCAACGTTGCTCAGTGATGGGAGTCATGCTTTCTTCTGCATCAGGTCTCAGAGGATACTGTCACTTATTGGGCCGATAATCGGATTTAGTAACCACAACCAATGGAGTTGCAGCCTTGATCAGACCCATATCATACTTATGAATGGCCCACAGCTGGTTAGGAACTCCTTGCAACACTAGATGTTTTTTTTTGACTCAAGACTGTCCAAAACAAAATTATGGATGATGGGAGAAAATGGATCAAATTCTGACAATTGGACCGTTCTGTGGGCACTCAATGTGCAGCAGAAAGGATGGACAATGGTTCCCCTCCTGCAGTTCATGATTATGCTAGGACTACACCAGTGTCACAACAAGACACATCCATGGTTTGCAATGCTACTTCCACATCATGATCTGAAAATGCTAATGATCTAGCAAGAACAACATGAGGGATGCCAGTCCTCCAGAACACTTTCCTCTGCATCTCAATTATATCGACAAGCAAAGAAACAAAATCCTCTGTGACCACGATGCCATTTCCTCGTAACTATTCTTCATCTGTTTGTTAATCCCATTCTTTTTCAAACTTTTCATTTGCACTTTCACGTGTTTCATGAGTCATCCACTTGTAAGTGCATGGATCATGTCTCACAAATACTTCACCACTATGGGCTTCAACAAAATCACACAACTCTTGTGTAACGGAAGAGGAATCAATGTTCCAACAGTAACCATATCTGGAGCCATTGAGGAGTGGCATACCATAACAGCCGAAAGTTCATTGGTACCAAACCATTCTCGGTACAAACAATAGTCAATGCCAAAGCACACAACAAATCTCTACCCGCCAAATTCACTAGAGAGTCTGGACTGACAAATGAGTGATGTATATTTGGAAAATCAAAATCTTTGCATTCGACCGGACATGTCACTTCACACTTTAAAGGCGTTCTTGAAACACCAATTCATGTCTTTTTTTTTGAGACATCTGAAAAGCTTCTGTTGTTGACCTGAACGACAACTCAGTGGCTCCACTGTCAGCCAGCATTTCATAGGTGGTACTGTGAACTTTGATCTTAGACATTGGGAGATCTTCAGACTTATAACAGAGAGAAAGATAGAACAATTCAGTATCTTCACAGTCATTTGTTTGAGATTTTTCACTCTCCTCCTGACAAGTGGTATCAGGAGTTGAGACCTGTGTAGATAGTCATGGCATTTGTGATGGTTGATTCCTGTCTCCAAATGGTCTATTCACAGACAAATTGCCAGCTGCTGGGCTTGACATTCCTTGTTCACCATCCCACACCTCTGGTATTGTGGCTCTGCAGTTTCTAGCAATGTGGCCGACTTGATGGTATCTCCAGCAAACATCAGTTTCCTCTCTGTTGTCATAGGGGAATCTCTTACCTC
Source organism: Xiphias gladius (assembly GCF_016859285.1). Classification (NCBI taxonomy): domain Eukaryota; kingdom Metazoa; phylum Chordata; class Actinopteri; order Istiophoriformes; family Xiphiidae; genus Xiphias; species Xiphias gladius. The sequence continues at coordinate 1,894,977 of NC_053419.1, forward strand.
TCCCTCATCCACGCCCTCTACCTCTTCCTCTGTTTTTGCCTCTGGCTCTTGCAGGTGGAGCATAGTAGGCCAGCTGAACCATCTGAAGCTTTTCTACTGTTGCTTTGGATTTTTTTTTTGTTGGTGCTTTTCATCTTGAACAATAGCCTCAGCATGTGAACACTATTTTTTAACATCACTTAATGTAGCACTTTGCCATTATTCTTAGGCTCTGGAAGCTTATCAATGATTGCCTGTCCTTCTGTTATTTTCCATGGGCTATGAACATGCTGAACACCCTCAGTTCCAATACGTAATTCTATCATTGGACGAAGGAATGAGCTTTCCTAACTGTGCAGTGGCAGACATGGGCTCCAATATTGGGATTGACTCTTTGGCTGGTATACAGTTTCTGCCCTTGTTGTGCCTAGGCCAGTTGAGTTAAATTGCACTCCTTTCTGCATAGTTATCCATGGCTCCATGGCATCTCTTGAGGTATTTGCATAGATATCTTTAAGGCTTGGTCCAACAATCCAGTATATGGTAGAGGTGTATCTCCAGCAGGTGGCATTGCAGTAGCTCCTTTGCTTTCTTCCCCTGCAGTTTCACTTTCAACCTGTGGGTGGAGTGTATTCCCTGGCGAGTGCTGTTGTAGATGTTGATGCCCACCAGGGGGAGCTCCATCTCCCTGTTGTGGAGGATGTGTTCTTACAGGGCAGTCAATTTTATCAAATTTATGAACACTGACTAGAACTGTTTTAGGGCGGCTTATGATCATCTGATCTGTGTGACAGACCTTTCGACCAATGGCATCCCAGACCCCAAGACACTCTACTATATACTCGTAATTCCAGTCAGTAGGCCCTGTGGGATTAGGAGGATCTATAAATTGATGCAATAATGTCATAAAGGAGTTTTCAAAAAAAACATCTTGTGGCCCTCTTGATTCAAACCCTGCTACATGATCACAAAATGGTGTAGTATTTTAAGTTGAGCCTGTGACATCTTCAACATCTTCAGCTCTAGGCGTCATCTGCATCATTTTATCACACATAACTTTAGCTGGACCCTGGAGGTTTTTCTGTTGGCTGCTTTTGGCACCCATGGCGATCCTGTTAGATAAAAGGTATATTAGGACTTATTTATTACTCTTATTATTATTATTATTATTATTAAATAATCCCAAACGCTATTTTTATAATTGTGAAGCGTCTCAACTCTGCTTACCAAGAGACACTCACTCATCTTTAGCAACAAAAGCCTCTATATAACTGCTCTTCAACACGTTTTTTTTTTTCCCCAAGACAAAATAACTGCTCAGCACAACCCTTCAAGGCAAACAGTTACACACTATTTTAATAATCTATTCACCTATTGTCATAGTTTCAACATACACACACCACCAAGAGAACCAAAAAACACAACAATCGTCACTCTCTCGATGCACACACACACACACACACACACACACACACACACACACACACACACACACACACACACACACACACACACACACACACAGTAACTTAGAGCTACACAGCTGCAGCCTTGTCTCTCTCTTCTCCTTCTCTCAGTCACACGCACACATAATTCTCATACACACAAAGAATGGGTGGGGGGGTGTTGTTCAAACATTTCTCTAGCGTTGACCAGCACTGCTAAAGATAACATCCAGTAGCTGCCAGTGTTTCCAGCCCTGAAATTCTTAAGTGGAAATCTGCCCTGGCAACCAATGGATAAGTATCTCTAGGCGGGAATCCCTCTCCCCCTATTTCACTGAAGGGATCTGTATAGGCGGGAGGACACCTCCGCGTATTTTCTGTGCTCTTTAAGGCCAGAGAACCCCATGTTTCTCTCCCTTTTTCAGGCAAATCCCCTCAAGGAATTCCCTGTTCCAACAAACAATAAAACTTCAACCAATCAGTGTGTGCTTTAAACCTAAACCCATAAACTTTATAATTCAAGAAAGAATTAAAAAAAAAATCTTCACACAAACAATAAATACCAATTAATTCTCTATATACCATATATATATTAAAAAAATGTGATCACTTACTGTGATCTCTCATAAAAAAACCCCTTGTGAGGTTTGAGGATTCTCACTCCATGTCCCGGCCAGGGAATGATGTCCATCTAGAAGACAGCCACAGGATAATGATCTCAGTGGGACCTCCAAAATGTCCTGGAATATTTTCTACCAAATACTCTGAACACAATTAAACACACGAAACACTGATAGGTTTAAAGTGAAATTTATTGTAAGCTACAATATAGGAGACAAACAAACATTATCAAAATAAGTCAAAGGAGAGTCTCTCAATAGAAAGAGTCTTACAATCCTCTTTATAGTTTTTCTTGAGACAAAGTACTTAGTCCCAATTGGTTATCTTTAATTCAACGCAAACACATCATCCAATAAGATAGAAACATATATAATGTTCATGCGCTGCCCATGCACTGGCCATAAATTGAACCTCAGACACAGCATAGCTTGGCTTATTGACCATTTATCGTAAGTCCCCCTGGACTCATAAAACATCTGTCTAAGGCCCCTGTGAGAGACCTTGAAACTTCTATAAGTGAATCACCAAAAGTGAAGAAAAATGATAAACCAACTTTTCCTTAACAACTGAACCACAAAAAATGTCATAAGTTCTGCATTCAAAACAAAGCATGTAGCAAGCATTACCTTGGCATGTCCATTTTTTCCTCTTGTACCTCTTCCAGCCATTTCAGTGATCTACAGGGACTTTCTTTTACCAGAGCAATTAATCTCCTGGGAAGAGCACTGCCTAAGGTAACGGTCAGAAGCTAAACCAAATTCAAAATCAGCCTCAGGTTGATTCAAACTTTGCCACAGGCTGCTATTTAATGACACAGATGGTTGAAAGAGACTAAACATGAGTCGACAACATTATTTACAAACGCTTTAGTAGTGAAAGCTCTTGAGACAGAATTTTTTAAGAGCTATTCATTTTTAACATATGCAAGATATATTATAAATGTACATCGATCTGTGTCATTTTCAGCCATACTCACAAAGACTGCTGTCAGCACCTGTATTCTTCAGTGGCAAAAATACTGCTATTTGGTGTTCTTATTCTCATATAACTTACACTGCACAGATTTCTAACAATGAATAGCAGAATGGACAGGGTTACAATTTGTAATATGAACTCCAAACGTATGACTCCATCAACAGTGACATTAACAATTAAAAGCTGCACTCCAAAGCTTGCATGAGATCATGACACCAGCTGTTCTTTTTTGTGGAATCACCTGTGTGGGCCAGAATCAAGACTCTGTGGTTATTTCCCCATGAGACACCTGAGACCACTGAGTGAAACACAAACTGTGGTGATATCTCTCTCCGTCACCTCATGGGACTTAAAGATATACACAGATATACTGTGTAATAATGAATAGCCTCTTTGGAGACTCAAGTGTGGAGCAATCAGCGCGAGGATCTTGGTTACCTATAGGTAATGTCACCTTGTGTATGGAGCCCCAGATAGCGATTTCACCCGGAGAGCCGACAGAGGGCCAACAGGGATCTCCACATTACAAATGTACAGTCACTTACTGACATCAGTGTCATTTCTTTGCAGCACTACGTGGTCGTGCATGCTGTGGTGACATGTGCCCAACTCCTCACTCCAGAAGCTCTCCGGAGACTGCTGTGGCGGTCTTGTAGTGAGCAACTAATGCAGCCAATTATTCAATTCTACTGAGGCAGACTGATTCAATGAAATTACAGCACTATGGCTCTCTGACATGTACCAAAAAAAAAGCACTCAGAGTAGTTGATCTTATTAAGGATTTCAGTACATTTGCACAGGTACGCCCTGGAGGTGGTGAGAGGAACCACAGTGCCAGTATATCTCATGTACACTATATGGAAACCTAATCTCAAAATGATGACTACTTGTCTCATAATTTTCTCTTAGTATGCTAATTCTTTGACTTACAACAAGCATTTCTTCTTCTTTTGTTTTATTCTTTTGTTTTCTTTGAATTCCAAAGAGACTCAGAGAATTTTAACCGAGTTATTACGACCGAAAACAGTATCAAGAATGTGTCATTGCTTTTTTTTTTTTTTCTTTTTTCTGAAAATAGACCGGAAGTGTTGCTTCTGGTGCTGTTGACGGAACAGGGTGAGGGAGCGGAGGCTGGAGCCCACACAGACGGGAAGATCGAGCCTCGCATTGTCCGCAGTCAAACAGGTTTGTGCTTTCTGCTGCTTTTATTCAGCCGGTTTCGCCAGAGGTGAAGAAAAAAAAAAAGATAGCTTCGTGGAGGTATCCGATCGGATTAAACAGCGACGATGAATTAGCTTCCTACAGCCACACAAACGGCCGTCAGATGTGCACATGATTTGATATTGTCAATCACGTCTGGGGGTCGGTGTTTAAAATGATCAGTGCGTCGCATTTAAACACGGGTGGTACAGAGCTGCAGATGTTGTGTTAAGATAGTGTTCTTTCTCCCGATAGTGCAATGATACTGGACCTCCCATTCAGCAGAGGACAGGATGAACCCGGCCTGTCGTTTGTTGCACAGCCATCTTTTCCCACTGTCATCTTATCTTTCATGAAGCTTTAGAAAAACACTACAGTAGATGTTAGCGACCGCACCGCGCCTATTACGGACGTGTTGTTGAGGCGTTTGTGTGTGTGAAGACTGAGATGTGAGGCCTGTTATTGCAGCGGTAATGCACTGGGAGGCTTTTCTGTCACCACTGCCCCGCTTCCACTAGCCCAGTATGGCACGATTTAGCCGCGCCATGGCGTTCGCAGGCGTTCTACCGCGGCCTCCGGGCGTATCTGTCTGTCTGCCGGTCCGTTGGTGGTGAAACAATGGGACTTCAGTCCAATTATGACAGAAGTTGAAAGGAAGGAAACAACCCCTTCCTTGTTGAGTGCTTTTATAACATGACGTAAAAACAGGAAATCAATCCACACCCTCGCTATTTACTTTATCTTCATAAAATGATTATTATTTGATTTAGCTTATGGTGCTCACAGCATTGAAAATGACATTTAACATCAGCAACACTGTCTAGGTCATAAATACTGTGACTGTTGTTACAGTTTTTCTTGGTGAGAAAAATGTTGATGTGATGTCTGTGGGTCATCCAGAGTTACCAGTGCATTGATTCCCGAAAGACAAGATAGTCTGGAATTTTTTATGTAATTTGTACTGACGCAATGTGTGCATCGCAACCAAATTTGCATTTATTATTGACTGTTATGCAGAATTGGTTTATTATCATTTATAATTCGGGTTTTTGTTAGGCTACTGTCTGACAAAGTGACACTGTCCGTCTGACCGAATGTCAGTCACTCCTAATGCACGAACGGTTAGCCTCCCCACCCCCTCCTTCCTCCAGCCAAGCCGAAGGGAAGAGGCCATCGGCACAGATTCGCAGGAACGTTCCAGCGGGCGACGTAGAGAAACAGCCAACAGAAATGAAAAAAAAAAAAAAACCGCCTTATGCTCCTTCGCGAACAGCAACTTACACCAAACAAAGGGGGCAACCAAACACAAAACCAAGGAGGAGGAGTGAGTTGTAAAGAATAAGGTCAAACCAGAGACGAAGCTCCAGTAAACACTGGAGCTGTTATTACCTTATGGAGAGAGGTGTGAATCTTTTCTATTGGACAGGTAATCACCCCTGCTTAATTTCTGTTTTGCTGCATATTTTTAAAGTTCTTGGTCTAACCATGCTAGGTGAGTGTGTGAGTCCCGTATCAGGAGATAGCTTATATGTTATGTTAAAGTTAAAAGCTACCGGTACAGCCCAGCTATCTCCCAGTGCTAAGGCTAAGCCACTAGTTAGCTTTGCTGTAGTGGGACATGGCTGAAAGCTTTTAATTGATTGATGCTTTGTCATGCATCCCATTGGTCTTGCAGACGGGCTTTGACCTCATCATTTCAATGTGTTTCTGTATTCTCATCGCTAAATGTCCTAATTATTAGCCTTACAGTTTGGCATTACATTGACCCCCACTTGCTGTTATGGGATGCTGTGGCAGTGCTGCTAAGGTCATGTTCTTTGTACTAACAGGTAATATTTGTGGCAAAGTATCTACTTCTGATGGCTAGAATGAGCATTTAGCTAACATGGCGGTATCCGTCAATGCAACGTCCGAGCATTTTATCAGAATAATTTCCTCTGTGTGTATCTGGCTCTCATAAATCTGTAGTTCTGGGGCTATGGTAAATTTACATAACATGCTCTGACTGGACAGTTGTTTTCTGATGCAGAGAATTGGGAGCCAGAGACTGCGCGATTTGTTTACAGTTCCTCCCCATCGTGTAATGGAGTGGTAAACAACTTTGTGCTTCTGTTTCCGCCGGACTCATGATGATCGTGATTGGCCCTCACCTGGCGGTGGCTGCCACTGCGTCAGCGGACATTTGCATAAAGTGGAGCCTTTCTCAGCTCTCCCCTGTGGTGTAGCTGGTTCTTTTTGAGTCTGTAGAGCTCGTCGGGGGGGGGGGTGTCATTCATAATGACTAGCAGCCGTCACCATACCAACTTTTTGAATCCGTATGTGTGAACAGCCCGTTAGCTGGGTGCAGCCGCTTCAAATGCGGGACTGAAGCAGGTATATCGACAGTTTTGTGTGACCTGACACTAACAACCATTTGTACAGACCTGATTTTATTTTTTGTGAACAGGATAGACACATTTTATAATGTATGTTTTCTTGCAGATATAAGGTAGGTGCTGTCTTTTTTTCCCCCTCTGGCCGTGTATAGATTCGACATGCGATTTCTAATTTTGGTATTCTTTCCAGACACCAGAGAGAATGGTTTTCCTTAGCCAAGGACAGCAAGTATGTGACACATACCCTGCCCCTCCCCCCAAAAAGCCCATCATCTGCTTTATAACAGCTGAACCGGGAAAAATATCAAACTAATTGTTTTGTTGCACTGACACAAGCACGCAGTTGAGGTTCCGGCCAGTTTCCACTGATGTGGCCAACTAGCTAGCTCGCAAGCAAAAGATAACTTTCTAATCTAATGTAAAGCTTTGTGCTAGTTGTCTAGGGAAAATTATAATAATAATTATCAAAACAAACACTTGTGTGATGCATTAACTGTATTTATTGAAACATCAGACATTAAAATCTTGCATTTGTTTAAGTGCACTGGTGGGATGAGATGATGGCATCACGTCATTGCACTCTGGATTAAGCCATAAAAGAAATCGGTGTCATAAAACCTTGGGCATGCATATTAGCAGTATAACCGGCAGAAAAAAAGTGTTTTTATCTTATTTTGGGGCAAAGTCACCAAACGGTTTAAGCAGTTTTAATGAGATTTGACAGGTGATTCTATACATGCAGTCTTTATGTCCCAGTTACCATTGAAAGTGCAGTCATGGCTTTCTCCCCATTCATTTAGATAGGGACCTGATCTTGTTTGCCCAAAATAACTCCCCGGGGGCGTTGCCAAAATTGCTGCCGAGTGGTTAGACTTGCCTATAAGGACTTTGTTGAAGAACACCTGTGAAGTGTCTACAATCACCCACCACATTTCACAAACTACATTATTGCCATATCAAACTGACCTCTGTATACAGTGCATTCAGAAAGCATTCAAACCCCGTCACTTTTTTCACATTTTGTTCCATCACCACAGAGGATCTCTGGAGCTCAGTCAGAGTGACCATCGGGTTCTTGGTCACCTCTCTTAACACGGCCCTTCTCCCCCAATTGATCAGTTTGGCTGGGCAGCCAGCTCTAGGAAGATGCCTGGTTGTTCCAAACTTCTTCCATCGAAGTATTTGGATGCCACTGTGCTCTTGGAAACCTTCAATGCAGCTGAATGTTTTTTATTGGCTTCGCCAGATCTTTACCACCGGTGGACTCCAGTCAATGTTTAGAAACATTTCAAAGATGATCTAGAGAAATGGGAGGCACCTGAGCTAAATTTCAAGTGTCATTGAAAAGGGTCTGAATACTTATGTCAATGTGATATTTCAGTTTCTCCTTTTTAATAAATTAGCCAAAAATTCTGTATTTTGCTTTGTCATTATGGTGTATTGAGTGTAGCTTGATGAGGGGAAAAAATGAAATTAAATGATTTTAGCATACGGCTACAACATAACAAAATGTGGAAAAAGTGAAGGGGTCTGAATATTTTTTAAATGAGCTGTACTTGCATATCATTTAATTTGTTACTCTTTTTAACCCAACCTTCTGTATATATTATTTATCCTTGAACCCAATAAAATCTTACAGCAGTTCAAAAATGTCATTATTCATGTAGTGTTAGGCTTCTTAGAGCTTGCGTGTCATGTAGGTATTGACTGTTGATTGTAGCAGCAAGGGAATTGTCCTGGGACAGGAGGTACAGGTAGAGGAGCATCAGGTAACAGCTGGCTGATAACATCAGGCGGTTGTCGTGTATCTGACATTGCTACCACATAAACGATGTCTGCTGCAAATCCAGATGTTTAATTCCTAGTTGTAAAAAAAAAATGGATAGTGAAAAATTATTTTTACTGACATCCGAATCTGAAATAAAAACTGCTATCGGGTGCAAAGAGAATTGTTTATGTCTGGTGTTTGGTCAAGTTTACAAGAAAGTTTCACTAATCACACATACACAAGACTGTTATTCTAAATACACAAGAATTTAAAGACAAAATAATGGGCTTACTCAGCCTAGCTTTTATATCTATGTCGACAGTACATGTTTCAGTCGTGCTAGTGAGTATGGCAATCTGCAGCCCAAGATTGAAGTGAGATTTTCTGTGACTGCTACTCAAAAGAGGTGAACAGGTTAGCATGACAGCCATAACAGCATGGAAGTAATTATCGGTAGTGTTGAGGGTTCATTGTGAACAAGTGTCTGTGTTGGCTTGTCCCATTCAATACATTTTATCTTGTGTAATATGTACTCTGTGGATGGTTTTGTAATGAATTAATTATAAGTTCATGGCTCCATTTTGTGGTTGGAACTGCTATAGAGCTGTCAATGGCCAATTGAAAATATGGATTTATGAAGTTTAGAGGTAAGTTTTTTTTCAAGTTTTCAAGTTGAAGGATGCTATCAATTTGTTTGGGGGGTTCATATACATTATTGGCTGTGTTAACTTTGGATATGATTGTGGATTTAAGATGTAAGTACCTGAGAACCTGGTGCTTCCCAACTCCATATTTCTGGATTAGGTGTTAATACACCTGCAGAGGTGATTGCACAAAGGTCGCGACACGTAGTATCTTTGAGCCTGAGGGTAGGATATCTTCTGCATAAAAACTGATTTTTATTCTGTGCAGTTTTGGTATGAAATCCCTTGATTCTGTTGTTTTAACTAATTGCAGGAGGGAGAGAGTGGGCATCCTTGTTTAGTTCCCCGATGGAGTGTGAAGCTTGTTTTTAAAAAAAAAAAAAAAAAAAAAAAAAGTAAGATATTGACGTGTAGATTGTAGCTGGCATCAAACACCATCTGCATTTTGATACTGTGATGTTTTTTCCAGTTGAAAACACATCTTCATACTTTGATGGTGCAGTTATACAGATACGTCCTATCGTTAGCATCAACTACAACAGGTTGATGCTGACATCTTTGAAATGAATGTATTTGCTGCTGACTATTGGATGTATACTTAATGAAAAGTTGAACAAAGTGGGGTCTGAAGAGCACAGTTTATATTTGGTGACTCACTTTGACAGACTAACATTCTGAGATATTCCAAGTTCATCAGTGCTGCAAACTGCATTTTTCCCAGTAGTGGCGAGTTGTGCAGAGCTTTACCGCTGATCTGTAACTGTCATAATAAACTAGCACAATGAAAGCCGTATTATGCGTTGTGACTTGCTGAGTATGTTTACATGTGCACCAGTATCCTGGTTATCTTTTGTGCATGTAAACCTTATATCCCGGTTTTCAGAAATCTGGAAAGACCTTATCCTGGTTTTGAGAAACCCGAATATGCTACCCGTAGTGCTGCTGGTACAAAACATAGTGGCTGAGATGATGAGAAATCAAGACACACCTGTAGGCAGGCTTTCAGAAACCTGGATACTGTTCATATATACAGGGATATAAATAACCACGTCTTTCAAGTTTCATGTAAACATCATGACTCGAATATGCTCATAACAGACTCAAAACCAGAATACTTGTATGCATGTAAACGCAGTTAGTGTTAGATAAAAAAGTTAAGAGTCTTAAAGTTAGGGCTGATTTGGCCATTTAAGAACTGATTCTTGTAACTTAAGGATTTTAGTGAACATGAACCCTGAGTGTTTTTTTTTTTTTTTTTAAGTACTGTATTGCTTCCAGACTCCGGATTGACTCAAGTAATGTTTTTTCTCTGCCTTTCATTAGTCAGGATATGTCTGTAAGGATGGAAATGGATATCAGTGGAGTGTCCAGGGCACATGTCTCCATTCTTCCTGCAGCTGAGATCAAAGCGACATTGAAGCCAGAAGCAGAGAGACCTCGCTGTGCCAGCACCCCATGTTCACCCATCAGAGGAACTGTTGCAGGATACCAGATACTGCACATGGACTCAAACTATCTGGTGGGCTTCACCACTGGTGAGGAGCTGCTCAAACTGGCTCACAAGTGGTCAGAAGGCACTCCAGAGAAGGGCTCTGTATCAGAAGCTGTGTCCAGCTCCATCCAGAGTGCTGTACCGAAGTCTGCGGACTTGGGCATCCACCGGTCTTCACGAATCTTCAAAAGCAAAAGTCGCTACTATCAACCCTATGACATCCCTGCTGCCAATGGGCGGAGACGGAGGCGTATGCCCAGTTCGAGTGACACCTTCCTCAGGTCACTGGCCAATGGGGAGCCTGGGAGGGGACCGCATGCTCCACTACCCCTATGTCTGCTTAAAGGAAAGGGGGCCCAGTCCAAGTCTCTGGACTACCTTAATCTGGACAAAATAAGTATCAAAGAATCATCAGACACTGAGGTGTTACAGTACCAACTGCAGCACCTCACCCTGCGAGGGGAACGCATGTTTACCAGAAACAAGACATGAAAGCACAGTGGAAGGCCTATTTTAGGTGTCTTTCACCCTTTGGGGTTTTAGGTGCTATTTCCATCTTGGTTTCTTTCTACTCAGATTATAAACGGTTCTTTAAGAAGACAGTCTGATAATCTTGTTATATTATTAACTGAGGGTTTTACCTTGTACTGTACACATAACGTTGTGAAGAAAATCCTTAAATTAGTCCTCACATTGTAATGAGGTTGTTGAGGTTAAAAAATGTGAATTATATAAACTTAGCAATAACTAGTGAACCTATTTATTGACAGTGTTGTGTGTTTGTACTGGTCAGAGATGCACTGATATATCAGCTACAGCTGAGCAAAGCACATATCACATACTGTATCAGCTTTAAAATGCACCATTGCTATCAGGCCAATAATAGTTTTACAGCTTATCTGTGAGGAGTTGTGTTAGTGGAAGTTTTGTTTATTATTTCAGATCATGACACTGCATACCACTGTCAAATTAGCAAGATATTATTGAGTATCTTGCTAATTTATTTATTGCTGTCAGTTAATATCAGTCTGTTTTTAAACTTCTTATTTACCAGAAGATGGCCATTTGGAAAAAAACTTATTGATACTCCATTCAAACTCTGTTTACTAAAGGGTAGGTAAAGATATGCTTATTAAATGATCTTTATTAAATACTCAAATGCTGTATGTACATTTTAAGAGTTATTTGTTCCTGTAATCATTCCCTCTGTCCACATGGGTGCTTAAGTGATCCTTCCTTTTTTAAATATATCAGCCACAACATTAAAACCAGTTACCAGTATTAATGTTGTGGCTTATCGGTGTATTAAAGGGTTTTAACTGGCATCTTTGACTTTACTTGATAGTTATCATTAGAGAGGTGTCAGAGAGAGAGAGAGAGAGAGAGAGGGGAGGGATGACATGTAACAGAGGAACCCCGGCCAGACTCGAACCAGGGACTTTTCGACTACGTGGTCAGCTCCTTACACCACAAGTTGCCATGATACCCAAAACGATCCGTTCCTGATGTGACTACACTGCAGTAAGTGGGGGAGAGAATCCATTTTCCAGTTTGTCTAACTCAGACTGCTGAGGCTTCATTTTAGCTTCACTTTAACTTAAGTATGTATTTTTTCACAGAACTCTTCCACTTAGTCACACAAGGGTTGATCACTTCACAGCCAGTATGGACAGGATGAATGGTTATAGCAATCAATAGCTCTTTCAGTTTACATATGACATGTAAATTGTATTAAGAGAGACTTGGAAAAAATCCTTACTATCAAACACTCACCCCCATTAGTTTGAAAGTTGGCTGTTGTAGCCTGATTCCTCACAGAGAAAAGCAGCTTTAGTCAGCTTGAATTCATGTTGGTAACAGCAATAACCTCTTTACATGGTGGGAGATAAGAAAACATCTGTGGAAGCTTCCAAAACCATTCCTGCAGTATTGTGCTCTACATATGGAGACTGAGAGTTCTCATGCACAACCCAGACAGATAGATCTATATATGAGTGGAGTATCACTTCAGTCCTTTTTGCACCCGTTCATTGATATTGTTGGCAGATTTGGTTGGGGATATGTTTGCTTTAGAAAACCATATTGGTGCATCTCTAGTTTGTATATTGGTTATGGGTGCACAACAGTATGTATAGGTGTGTCTTTTTAATGAGTGTGTGTGTGATCCCCTCAAAGCTGGTAATGGATGTGTTTCCAATGCCTCTACTGCAGAAAAATTGCTTTCTGTACCTGATTGCACTGTTGGACATCTAATGCAGACTCTCTCTGGAACCTCAGTGCACCTTGATATTGTCACCACCATGGCACCAGTTAAGTGTTCACTGCAATATTGTACATAAGCAAGCCATGTGAACACTTACAGTTCCGTGGAAAAATCTGTACACCCCTTGAGCTTTTGCACAATTTGTTGTGTTGCTTTGAAAGGAAATTGTGATTTCGTTGTCTCGGAACTTCTGTTTTCTATCACACTAAAGCATTAGAAATTTCCATTCATTTTATGAACGTGTAACATTCGAAGTTTCTGTGTTGAATTTTCACGTGATAATGGCATCTTTCAAATTGTTCTGTTTTAGAAAATGAAACAATCTTGAGTAAAATTGGTAGAGTGTGTATTACTCTGAGCCAATCACAGATCCCCTGGGCAAGTGACAGTGTGCTTTGCTGTTTTCCAGTGTCTTTTTATGATACTACCTGCAAGTCACCGGAGTCAGAAATTTTCAAATCCTGCACATAAGGGCTTTATTATAAATATTTTTGGACAGGACTATAGTTTTTCCATTTTTAATTCAGAATATATAATTTCTTTGAAAATGGAGTTGGTCTAGAACACAGTACATGTTCTTCATGTTTAAATCGACGTGAAGAGCGTACATTTTTTGATTTAGTAATTTTGAATATTTGAGTGAATACCATATCTCCAAATAGGTCAATGTTCTGATGATCAAAATAAGAATTTGTCCATAGTGGCAGATCAGCAGGTGGAACATGATAAACACTTATTCTCTAAATGAATTTCCATCCACCTGTTTTTATGCACATTTTTAATATGCGCACAAAAAAATCAAAGGGAGAATCCTGGACATTAGAAAACTTAAGTTAAAATATTGCAAAAGAGTTTTTGCACTTCCAGGTGTATTGATAAAAACAAAATGCAACAAAGTGCAATGGAAACTTAGCAAATCAAGCGTCAGATGAAGCTTCAGATGAAAAATTGCAGCAGATGAAAACATCAGATCGGTGTGGAGTGATGATGAGACTGGAACCTTCCTCACATTAATGGTTTTTGTTCATTTGAGCTTTGACTTGGGCTCTTTTAATAATGTCATCTTGTTGCAATGAATTCTGTAATGATTTAATGGCACTAACTGTTTATCTTAATGTACCCAAATATATATATATGGATTGAAATGCACAAAAATTCACATTTTGTTTTGATGATTTTTCTCGATATTTGGTTAAAATTTGCACTACATATAGATGGAAGGGGTGTCTTACTGTGTTTCTTAAGTGGACCTCAGATTCATATCTTAAAATTTATTGAAATTCCACTTAGACTTTTTTTTTATCAGCGTGTGTTGAAGAAAAAGGAAGAATTATGCCGATTTTTAATGGTAGGCATTATCAATAAGCCTGTCTAAGTACAACCTGAAGAGGATCCGGGCAGTGTCATGACAAGATTACGCAACAGTTAAAGTGCCATTCTACATCATGGGTTGCAACTTGAATGTAGACCTTGTAGAAATGCTGGGTGGAAATGTTCTTTTCTTTTACTTAATTGTGCTCACTTTATTTATTTTAATTTTGTAAATTAATAAATAAATTCATATAGTAACTTAAATATTCTGTTTGCTTAACTGCATCATGGGTACAGCTGTCCTATGTTGTTGTGTTGGCAATCGCTGTAAATGCTACTGTTATTGATATTGATATTGATATAAATCAGCATGGATGTCATGTTAAAGATGATCATATTACAGAAAAGTATTTTTATTGTTTGTTGGAGACATTTCTTAGTAACAAGCAGGCTAGAGGTGAAATAGTTAACATTGTGCATTTTATAGCTCTATTAGGCACTAAAATCACAAAAAATAATTTGAATGTTAAACAGCTACAAATGTGGTTAAATCAATAGTGGCCAATACTGCCAAGTTAAGCAGAAAATTATTAGTCATTTTATTTTCAGACATTTTGGAACTTTGATTTAAAACTCAAGGGGTGTACATACTGTTTCACTGTATACTGTATGTAAAGTCACTCTTATGCACTTCGTTTGATTCCTTAAGCCAAACAGAAAATGTACGCTTGATGTTAACCAATGAATGTTTGATGATTAAAGGTTATTTCTAACGGATCTCTGAGAAAATCAGAAGGAGGCTTACCGTTTTATATTTCTGTCTGATGGGAGACTGCAGCCCTCAATTAAAACCTCTGAGTAGTTGGCAATGATCACTCAAAGTTGTTGTGCAGAATAGAGTTAGACATGAAAAGTTAGAGTTGATGCAAGGTTGAATAAAAACTATAAATAGCTTTTTTATACAGTACCTTTGAAAACACATTTATAAAGTTTTTAAGTAAAAAAGAATGAAACTGATAAAATCGAAAACATGAATCTAAAACAAGATAAATAATTAAAACAATTACCACAAATCCCACCAGTTAAAGGTAAATTAGCAATTCTAATCCAATACACTTTTTGTCATATTCAGTGAATATCTCCATATGGTCCGCTAGGTGTCCATTCTGTGTGGGTCCTGAAAAAATCTGGTGTTTCTATACAGCCCTGCCTCTGTAAATGGGATATAAGCAAAGTAGCTCAGACTGACAGTTCCAGTCGACCAGCACCTTGGGGCGATCGTGCTATTACACAGGAGGGGGAGGAGGATAAAAGGGGGCAGTGCGAGTGAGATACACGGTAATTCCGGTGCATGTCAACGTGCTGCACAATTGAGAAGGAGAGATGGCCTCTTAACAGCGAGGAGAGGGTCAGGGAAACAAAAGTTGAAAAAGAAGGGCTATGATTAACCGAGGGGGAAGACTGGCGTTAATATCGGTAAGGCTTTCCAGTGGTTCCAGACTACATAGTCGGACTGGGAAAGAAATTCCGTCCTGGACTCATTTGCTGGGACCGGCCCGCACTCCAGGCACACATAGAAGGCCAGTAAAGAGACCGATGGGGGCGATAAAAGCTTGAAAAACTTCATGGAGTTTGTAACGGTCCACCAGTCCACCAGAGTGGCGGCCCACTTGACAGCCCACCAGCAATTGTCCCTGTATAAACGATGGCCAATCCAACTATGGTTGAGAGACCTCTGAGAGTTGAAAGGCATGATGACGGATCTGGAGATTGCTCTGTTTCTGCTTAATAGGTGTGTAAAACATTAGTGTTGCTATGTTTCACAGAGCCAATAGGTAAGTATTGTTTTGTCCTGGTTGCTAATGTTTGTGGTCACTAATCCCAACTGGTTAGTTACCAAGCAGGTACCTGTGGCACATTTGTGTGTCCGGTAATATCAAATTACTTGCCCACGGACATTCATCTTACTTTCTAGTTTGCCAAGATATGATGTTGGTGTGATGTTAGCTATAGTAGCAGTCAGGTCCTTTCTGCCTGTTAGCTTTGCAGCAGCAACTGTAGGCTGTTGTTGTTTGCTCTATATCATGGTAGTTTTCTGTAAACGTTAAGGTTTTTATAGCCACAAAGACCTGAAAACAGAAGTTTGCTAGTTTGCTCCTTGTTAGGTTAGCTAAAAACATAAGGTCCTCACTTCAGTCCCTGTAGTTTTGTAAAAACAACTTTAACAACTAACTCTCACTCTGTTGTGTTTTGGATGCTGGGTT
The DNA here is from genome assembly GCF_016859285.1 of Xiphias gladius. Taxonomy (NCBI): domain Eukaryota; kingdom Metazoa; phylum Chordata; class Actinopteri; order Istiophoriformes; family Xiphiidae; genus Xiphias; species Xiphias gladius. Next base: position 1,911,314 of record NC_053419.1, read on the forward strand.
TTGTTTTGTTTAGAGTATCCACTTCCAGGCCACAATGGATTCTGCCATTGTGTCGTTGCCTTGGAAGTTCGCGTCCATGAATTTGAAGGGTGGTGCTTTTGAAGGAGCACTGAGGGGAGGGGTGTATTTGTTTTGCTGTTGAGTTCAAATATCAAGTCTTTCTCTCAGAATTCTACTCTTCCTTTTAAGAAAAGCAATGAGATAAAAGTGACAGTAGATTTGTTCCACAGCTTAGGGGCCCCGACAGGTAAGGCCCAGTTAACTTGAGTGACAAGTGGAGATTTTGGAACTGTTAGTAGGGCCCTGCCAAAGGATCTCAAGCAGCAGATCATAGATATAAACAAGAGCCAGAACATGCAAGGCTTTAAAAAACAAGCAGTAAAATCTTAAAATCAATTTTAAAACCCACAGACAATCAGTGAGGGCAGTGGTGTGATGTGGCTCCTTCTCTTAGAACATGTTAAAAGCCTGGCAGCAGCGTTTTGTATCAGCTGCATGCTTCGGATGTTTCGGCTGCTAATACCAGAATAAAGTAGTCTGCAGTAGCCCAATATGGAGGAGATAAAAACATGGATGACCTTTTCTAGATCTGCAGGTGAAAGGAAAGACTTGATCTTGGTTAAATATCTCAGTTGGACAAAGCAAGATTATACAACTTTAGTCACCTGACCGTCAGAGGACAATTTCGAGTCGAAAACAACACTTACTTGTAGCTGATCGGAGTAAGTTACAGGCCTCTTTTGTACACTATTGGATAAGATCAGCCATAGGTTGCAGATCTCTTTTTAAAATATTATTAGATAAGACAAGAGGTGTAATTCTATATATTCTTAATTTGAAGTCATTCAATTGCAGGAAATTAGACATCCAGTTCCTGATTTCATCATGGCGTGACATGACAATGGAAATATTGGTGGAACCAGGCTTTATCAGCTCAGCTGAGGTGAAGGTGGAGGATTCTGAGCGTGGAACAGTGCGTTCCAGGGTTGTCAGACAGCTTTCACTATTCTGAGTTAGTGCTTTGGATGAGCAGAAGTCAACATCAAGCTCTCTGAATTCTGTGTTAATGTGCTGCCGAATTCTCCAGTATTTTGTTGCTGAAATAATAAAGAAATTACTGACATCTCCCTGGTAAGGATTCAACTGGCTGGCTGAGTGGGGAACCAGTCATAGAGTTTATGGTTTTAAAGAGAACTCTGGGATTAAAACCCTGTTTTGTGATCACTGTGAAAATAAGAGTTCCTTGCTTATTTGACTGCACAGATATATAAGAGAAGCAGGCGAATCAGTATGTTTTATCTTTCTTCCATTTCCCCTCTGCCTTCCTGCATTGTCTTTTTAATTCCCCATTTCTCCATTTAACCATGGTAGAGAAGACGATTTTGACTTTTTGTACCTGACAGGAACTATAGAAGCTAAAATATTTGTGCAGGAGCCATTAAAATCATTGACAAGGTCCTCATCAGTGAGGCCCTGGTGTTCATGGGACACTAAAAAAATATGTTTGAGGAAGTAAAAGCTTGAAAGAAACAAGGAACGGAAAGGGAATTTAGGGTCCAGGTGTGAATCAGTGTGTGGGGGGTTTAGGGCCAAGAGAGAGGAATGGTACCTGGAAGAGCACTGCTTTGTGATCAGAGATGGCAAAATCAACCAAGTTCAAATCTTCAAAACAGAAACCATAGGAGAACACAAGGTCGAGTGTATACCCTTTGTGATGGTTGGGATGCTATACATATGGAGTTAGATTAAAAGAGTGAAGAATTAGAAGTAAAAGAGGAGGAAGAAGGGCAACAAACATGGATATTAAAATCCGAACAATAAAAAGTCTATTATAATATTGGAACATATTCATAGAAAAAAGGTCTGAAAATTCCTGAATAAATCAGAGCAACGTTGTAAATTTTAAATACATAAAATTGGCAACTTGTTTTTTGAAACAAAACCACAATTCTAAAAGGTGGGAAAAAAGCTGACTGAGACTGGAGAACAACTAACTTATTAACTTCAAGGCCTCCACCTTGACCTGCCAACACTGGCTGTTAGAAAATTAAAAGTAGGACATGACTTAATGAGATACACTAAGTACCAAGAGGTAAAGGCCCTGAACACCTATTTTCTCTGGTGACTCACAGTGCGGACAGTCCATGCAGACTCAAATTTAGGACAGCGCAGAGACATCTGCACAGGGTCTATGCAGATGGACACGGATCCAAGTGGATGTGGAAACCATGAATTAGCTTTAAATGTAATAAATATGAAAATTCAGTTTAAAACATTCAAAAATTAACTTAAAGTTATCAGCAGAATGTGAAATAGTAACAGTTTTGACATTATGTCAAAGAGGTCTATGTACAGTTACAGAGATGTCAAGTGAAGTTAGCATGCTAGTCAGCTAATCCCAGCCCATCCTGTCTCATAATACCATTTTGTACCTCAAGGGGTGATAGTTAGTCACTGTGGCATCCAGTCTAACCTCAGTCCAACATCAGAAGTTGAAGAAGTAAAGCTGCCCAGGGCAAGAAACCACGTTTGGTGGCAAAGAAAAGAAGTGATAGAAATAGAAGAAAAACAAAAGTAAACATTGGCGTAGCTTTCCACCGCTGTGGAGTAAAGGAATGAGATTTGTTGCTATACTTGCAATGTTTCTTCTAGACTGGTAAGTACAGGTAGTTCTTGGAAGACTTTTGGAAGAGTGTGTGTGTGTGTGTGTGTATACTCTAATATGTGATTAGAGTACAAAAACAATCCAGTGTGTGTCAAACATTAATTATTCTATAGAACATTAGAAACAGGGCAATGGTTATTGATCTTCGTTATATTTGTCATTCATTTGGTCCATCGTACCATACCAGTCCTTCTATCCATGTACAAGCCTGCCTGTTAGTGTTTTCGATAGACTGAAATGACAGTTAGGTGCTGGAAAGAGGACAGTACTGGGACTCTTACTATAAACACCTGGTTACTCTGTGTCACCACTGACACCTGGGAATAACACGCAGAGCCATGACCACCAATCCATCAATTGAAGGGGACACACAGTCAACACATGGGAAATATATTTTGGAGAAAGGCAGTTTAATGCCTTAAAAGCCATCAGTAGAATTTCAAAATAAATGCAAAGCTTAACACAATGCCAATGTAAACTTAGTTACATGGGGGACAGTTGGTGCTAGTTAGGGGCCCTGATATCAGAGTCCAGAGTGTTTCAGTAGCCAAGGTTGGAAAAAAATGAAAAATACAAACATACAACAAATTTTTGATATTTTGACTGGACACCAAAAAAGATATACTGGCCAATGTGAATGGAGGAATGATTACGATGACCAATAACTCTTTCATTGTACATACGGACATGTGAGAACTGTTTTCACACAAACTTGAGGAAATGTGAACATATCCTTTAACTTTACATTTTTATTCAGTCTGTTACTTTGCTCAAATATTTCACTGAGGTTTTTGTGTGTAATTTGTATGCTCTGTTAGCAGTTCTTGGAAATAAAGAGTAATTCTATTTAAGACTCAGAATTTGATTGTAGAATTTATTTGGCTAACACATTAATCCGTTACTTCCTGTTTTACATTGTATAAAAGCATTATCAAAAGCCTACGAGCACATTTATATTCTAAAAACTAGCTTACAGTGTAGCAGAAAAACACAATAATACAGAATCGGTATAAAACTGCAAATTTCCAACACAGCATGTATGAGGCGCTTTGAAATGACATCCCAAACACTCTATAACCTTCTGACCGCTTAAGTGCTGGTAGGTGTTGCTGACAGGAGACAGGAATATAGCAAGTGTGAAGGATAATTTCACAAAGAAAAAAAATGGAAAAGAAGACACAATGGTAAATTATTTTGGATCTAAGGATCACTGGTTGTAGGTAAATGTACAGGTGTTTAAAAAGGGGATAAAAAATGTACCTTTAATGAGAAATGGATACAAAATTTAATCTGTAAATGCCTGATGAAATTGAAAAACCTGAAATGGAAAATTTAAAGGAAATAAATGCTCCAACTGAATGTTTAAACGGAAAAGCTTAAATTAAAAATTGTATGACGAAAGGGAAGAGAAAAGAAGAGGAAAACTGAAGTGCAAAATATAAGGTATTGTTTTCTATTATCGTTTCTCACATTTGCTTTTGCATTTTGCCATTTGCAGTGCCGATGGACTTTGAGCTGTATGTAAATAAGGAGGCTTAGACTGAGGGCACTACTAAGTGTGGCCTAATTCTCTCTAGCAGCAGAATTTTCCTGAGTGAAATTACCCTCCATAGCAAAGTGGTAGCAAAGAGAACAGAGTCCAGTAATCTTTGAACAGGAGGCTCATTAAGTGGTCCACAAAGTGAGTGAGATTGCTATCAGTTACAGAGTACACTGTGTCTCACATTCTGGTCTCTTCTGGTGGTTGATTCATGTAGTCCCGAAGGGCTTGATGTAAAGGCAGCCACTTCTTTATTGAAGCTTTGATAGCAACGATCCATCTATAAAGAACATCAGAAACATCAACATAACAACATCTGTTCTGAACCTTTCCATACTTAACAAACATGTAACAGAACTATGGCCTGGTATTGTTAAAATAGATCAATATTAATGCTGACACAGTACCCAAGTTTCTGTACCCATACCAAACTGAGAACTCTGTCTAATAAAATATAAATCTAAGATTGGCAAAATTTTGAATCAGGAACTATGTAATCAAAGAACTAGTCAACATTGGGAATCTGACCAGACATTGTCATTGTCAGCTGTCAGTACTTTTGCAGACACATCTTGGTCAGTACCAAGTAAGTACTGAGGTTTAATATCGAGCCCAGCCCAAAAAATAATTTCACAGGTTGAGATTTGATCTCCGTTTTTTATAAACTTGGGGTTTTCCCATGTCTACCCCAATCTCCCAGAAATTGTATGTATATATTATTTATGTGCTCTGCTGCATCCATTTTAAAGGAAACACAAACGCTGCCTGGATTATGCTGACTGGCAACAGTTTTTCCAGTCCTGGAAGTGTTAACTTCATATATCTTAGGAGGTCAACAGGATGGATGGTGAGTTTCCAATGCACAGGACTTTCTGACTTTTTAAATATTTATCCAAGACCATCATCTTTCCTTATCATTACCCGGGTGCTTAAATAGAAGCATACTAACATCAATTATGCTTTTTAATCCATTTTGTAGATATATTAAGCATAACAATTTGGTGTTTTTTTTTTTTTCAAATTTTTATTAATTAATTAATTTTTTAAAAGGAATTCAAGTGGTGTTATGCTTTTCACATGCTATTTGATGTTGAAAATTAGTTGTATATGAAAATAGGTACACCTATGTGCCATAGGATATCACTGTGAAGATTAATTTGAAAAGATTATAGAAAAATCAAGAGCCATAACAAACGTATTGGCTTATTGCGCAGGACTTGGTTGTGAGCCACTGACTGACTTGTGTCTTGTTTTGCAAGATATAATGGAAATGCAAAGAAAAACCTTGCGCAAAGTCTCACAAGTTCTTCAAAACTACGGTTGTATTGTAAAAGTCCCCAAATGAAAATCAGTCAGCTCCTCACCTTTTATTCTCATTAGGATTTTCAGCACAGAGGTAGAATGTCTTGAACTCATCAGACGGAGGTTTCAGCTCAATGGTGGATTTCTTGAATCCAAAGGGTTGCTCTCGCACCATGTAACCCTGAAGGTAGATCCCACCTGAAGACACAGTTGATGATGTATACTGATCAATATATAACTCTTTGTTCCAGCTCTTATAGCATTTACTTCACCAATCACATCATTATGGAAGTTCAGTGAAGAATTGGCTGAAAGAAAATAGTGCTCAAATATAAAAAATGGGTCAGGAAAAAGAGATGTGAAAAGGATTGTTGTGCACTGGTAACATTATAAGCAAAGACCTTTCTACATATAACACGCCACAAATTAACAACATGAGATGTAAAAAAATATTACTGGCTAAGTTTTCGCAATTGTGTATGAGATTAAACAGTAAAAAGAGAATAGTCAACACTTGATATTACAGCTCACAGACTGTAATTAAAGAATTAAAATAATAATGTTTAATAAGGTTCCTCATTAAACATTAAAGATTAGCTATGCTTGATCTGTATGTGATATTATCACCTGACTTTATTATGTTAAACTTTTTCCCCCTCAGATGACGACAGAAGCTTATCACAGCTGTGCACTTGAGAAAGGGCAGTTTGTTTTCTGCTCCAGCTGGTCTGTTATGAGCCGCTGCAGTGGTGGATGAACCTGCCCCCTAGGAGCTAATTTTCAAAAGCAAAGGACCCATTTCTACAGTGAAGTAGAAGACATGATGATGAATCCCTGGAGTGTGGGTATAACTGGCCTGCTGATGACACACCTGTAAAATTTGAGCATATCTCTTTTATATTGCATTTTCTTCTACAAACCGCAATAATTTCTGTTAAGTGAAACTTGAATGTGTATTTTAACTTACACAGTAAGAACCAGATATACATGCTTTAAAATAATGTGTGGCTGTTTTCCTTTTTTACCCGTTAATTACACAGTAAGAACAAGGTATATGTCTGTAATATCAAGCGTCAACTGCTCTCCCCTTTTTACTCATAAATTACACAGTAAGCATCAAGTTGTTAACACCATTTTTCCCAAATTTCAGTTTTGCTTCCAAAACTGTAGCCTGTAGGTACCCAGTATTTCCCAGTATTATAATACATACAGTACAATACTTTGAGTAAAATTGAATTCTCATTTCCTCTAAAATACCCAGTTACTCCCTTGTTCCCCGTAATCTAATTTTCTTCCACTGTGCCTACATTTGAACACCAGTAGGAACCAGTAACCAGTAGTCGGTATTGGTACCTGATTCATACAACAAAATTACACTGTAATTTAGCTAGGTCGAGAAGTCCACAGCATATGAGTCAGATCATAGTCATACTCATTAAAATATTCAGTGAGCCCTTGTGTACTGAGACCACTCTTATCGTTATGGAATGTTTCATCACAGGATACAGGTGATAATTCAAGATAACCTTGTACTGATTTGCAGTGACCCTTTTTGTTAACGACACTGCAACCACTTGTTCACTATTACAGTGAAGAGTTTATGCTGCATTAAATCTGTGGTGATCAATATTTATATGTTGTCAATGAATCAAATGGCTATGTGCAATGTGAAAGGTGTTGCTTGTACTCATAAACCCACAAAGAATGATCAACTCTGCAGTTCCCCTAAACTTTACAGAGTGTACCAGCCTCTTGTAGTGCATTGTTTTGGTTTTACGGCCCGCAAGATCTGCTGTCATCAATTTTATTTCCATTAGAAGCAGGCAGCTCTCATGGTGAAAAAGCTGTAAAAAGCCACTGTCCAAGACCTGCTCAGCAGCAAGCAGCTGACAGGCACAGCTAGAGACCATCTGGGGAACACAGCTGAGCATTTAGGAGCTAAAGAGCCAGATATTCCCCTCAGGATTGGAAAGAGACCAAAAACAGAGCTAAAAGAGAGGGAATATGGGACTTTGATTCAGCAGCTGGACACAAACAACACTCCTAGCACATTCAATGTAGTAACTTAATAATGTTGCCACTGTTAAGTTTTCAGTTTTTCAGTTCTGCTACTCCTAAGTTGCCAAAAAATAATTTAATGCAGCTTAAAAAAAACGAATTCACAACATATTTTAAAGAAACTATTATCAGCCTAAATAAGCAAAATTGATAAATATATGATAAATTGTTTTATTGCCAGTTTTAATGCCTCTCCAGATTCCTCATAGTAACTGCATTACTGTGGACCTGGACCCTAAAAACAACACAAAATATCTACTTCAAAATTCACACATCCAGTGCAACAAACCACTGTCATTCAGGAGACTAAATATATACTACGTAAAGAGTAAATATATATGATATTAAAGGGCAGGACAGTGATTATCACACTATAGAATTTTAATTGTTAGCAAGAATCATTGAGTGAAACTGGATTGCATCTTGGAATTGCCATTAAAATATCAAAATGTGAATGCCCTTCTATCCCATAGTCTTAGTTTAGATTCTGCACACCCACAAAAATGCCACCATGTTGCATGTCAGCATTTGAAACATGACATATATCCATACCATGTGCATGAGTTGCGCGGATACCGCTGTACAAGTAGAGACAACCATCCTTCAGAATGCAGTAGTACTGGACCCATATCTCCTTGTTTTTGTCCATTTTATGAAGCAATCCAAGACACTCTGGGTTTTTTACAGCCAGCGGGGGCAGATTAGAGTTGTGTCTGGTGACATCCACCCACACATGGTTCTAAAACATGAGATTAATCAAGGAGATTAGTGTTAGCCCGGGAGCTAAATATGACAGGTGATAAACCAGTCTGAGCAGCAGCTTGACACATTCATTCTAATCCACCTCCGTGATGAATCAGTCACAACATAATGTAATTTAACAATTTTACCATACCAAACCCCATTTGATTTATGATGGATTTCAATGTTACCTGTGCAACGGGATGAATAGCTTTCTCCATAGCTTCCAGCCACCTAAAATCATAAAGATCCAGCTTAAACATGATGTGTTCCCACCAAAAAATTCTGAACCAAATCACTGTTGATTGAAACTCAACAAGTACCAAAGTGCACATGGTTGTGAGCTACAGATTTTTTTCTGTATGAATGCACCTTCAGGCTTTGTCATAACTTATATATATATATATATGTGTGTATGTTTTTTTCAGTATTTACAGATGATCACAGATTTTCAGCATCTCTGTTCAGCTTTTTGTGCAAATTAAAAATACAAATAAAAACAGATACATGGAAGCATACTTAATACTAGGGCCTCAACTAACAATCATTTTAATGATTGCTTAATCAGATGATTATATTCTCAATTAATCAATTAATTTCAAAACAAGTGAAATATGCCTGTGAAAACTTTTCAGAGCCCAAGTTGACATCTTCAAATGTCTTGTTTTATTCGACAAAATTTCCTAAACCCAAAGATATTCAGTTTACTGTCATGTACGACAATAAGAAACATAAAATCTTCACATTTGAGAAGCTGGAAAGAGAAATTGGCATTTTTGCTAAAAAATGCCTAAAACAATGATTCGATTGTCTAAATAGTTGCTGATTAATTTTGTGTCCATCAGCTTATTTATAAGTAATAATATAAGTTCTTTAATAGATCACAGATCTACTTAAAAAGTATATATTTGGTTTAGAAGGTTCTCATCTGTACCATACCTTTTCATCTCCTGGTTGGAAGTGGCGCAGAAGAAGTACGCTCGATTACCAGACTGAGGGCGGCACTTCCACACAAATGGTTTTCCTAGGGAAATATCTTGTCCCACCTCAGCCCCTTCCAGCTTTATTGCTGACAAAGCCCGCCTCTTGCCTTCATCCTGTAATGACCATGAAGTAATGTCAAAAGGACACTTCTTGTTCAACTTCCGTGTGTTTTCAGAAACTAGAATATATGATGGGGGTGACTGCTCCCTGCTCACCCGTTTGTGTCTGTAGTAGCAAAGAAAGCAGTCATGTGTGAGTACAAACCACCTCTTCCTCCAACCTTTAATCAGACCAGACTGGGTACGCTTATGAAGATAACCACGACATGCTGGCCGGGGGGTGTTAGGACCGCAAGCAATGTCTGACCCAATGGTCAGTGTCAGAACATCTGGACCTACAACATCAATAGCAATACATTAATTAACATCCACTGAAGTATTTTGATTCTTTTCTGAATATTCTGATTTAGCAAAATTGTCAAAAACCCAAAGTTTTAAAACATTCATCTACTGAATGAAAAGTCATACAGTAGATATGTCACCGCAGACCCCTGCTATGTGCTCCTAACCTTAACCAAGTATTCTGGTTGTCTCAGACCACTGAAACATTGGCTACATAAAAGTAGTTTGTGGTTCCAGGCAGTGTGCTACATTACCAGGTCTGGAAGTAGCATACCTTGCCTAGCCAAATCGGCAGCCTCAGAATGAGGAATGCTGGTGACGTCAGTTCCATTGACAGCTAGGACATAGTCTCGTACCATCAACCCTGCTTCTTCAGCAGCTCCATCTGAAACCACAGGCAGTCAAATTTGGACTTACAGAGAAAACACAAAGACCTTTAATTACCATAACAAATGAGTCTAACTAGTCAGATAAACAGACAAAATGCTTAGTGAAAAATCAGTCTCTGCTTGTTGCCTGGCAACTTCACAGTGACAAGACTCCAGGAAGACACGGCACCCAACCGCTTGGCTCAAACCCAGTGGCGAGGCGGGGCCTCTCTGTGTAGAGTTTGCTCACACAATCCAGTGAAATGCAAATTCGGTGAACTGGATTCTCTAAATTGACCGCTGTTGTGAATGTGTTTGTCTGTCTACATGTGACAACATGCTACATGACTACATACAACCTGTCTATGGTGTATCCCTGCTCTTTCCCAGTGCATGCTGGGACAGCCACTTGTGACCCTCAACAGCATAAGTAGCTTAAAGATGGATAAAATGTTTATGGTTCTTTACTAGCCCATACCCTGCCCACAGGTAATTACATTTCTGTACCCATAATTGTTGCTCTGCTTTCGTTTCATAGACAGTGTTTTGTTTTTCCCACTAAACATATGCATGTGCCCACCACTGAACTGCATATGAACAGATTAAAAATAAAAAGTATTACATTGAAGTTACAATTACTGCATTGCTGCATTTGCTTCCATAGACGATGGTTGCTAACGATGTAGTGTGAATGATGGAGACAAATTGTGATGGAGTTTCAAAGTCTGAACAGGACTGATTAATATTTCAGGACGTGGCATACTTTATGTGCCATGAGGTGATGTCCCATCATTGGTCATTATTTCAGATAACTTATTCTCATTTTATTTCATAAAGTAAAATTGAAAGATGCTGAATTGTTGAATTGTTGAAAACAGACTGGGGGCAGCAGGACCTTTATTATGGGGACGGGTTGATCCTGACTGACTGAACACATGCTCTGTGGACAGCAGTGGTGAGGACTACAGGTTTCAACAAAGTTATGTGGGGTGGTGCCAGCCGTAGTTTCAAATCCAGATTAGCCAACAACTCCAAAACCAAACTTGTCAGATCAGAAACTACACCGAGATGAGTCAGCACTAGAACTTAGGAATTCACTTACTTGTGTCGACCTCTGTAACCACAATAGGTTTAGAAAACTGTATTCGAAAGCCCCAAGGATACTCTCCTGTCCCTTTGCTGATCTTGACAGTCCTCTCGCGAACTGGGAGAGAAGGAGACAGTGTAATTCAGTGTAGAACGGATCAGTAGAAAGAAACATATGTATTCATTTGCTTAGTTCAGTGTACAGTATTGCCTCTGCATGGCGTTGAAGAACTTCTGGGTTTCAATACTAAATGAACCTTCTGTGACCATAAGATGAAATAAAGTCAATTTTCTTGTAAAATCACAAAATCTCCAACTTACTTGAGACAGCTCGAGTTCTGGTGTTAAGGCCGGAAGGAATGGCCCCTGAGTCGACATCATCTCCTTGGTAAATCCATGCTGAAGAGTGGAAAGTATCAGTATAAAAGCCCCTGTCTTCATTGTTTTGAATTGTCATGTCCATAGAGCGAGTGTCCTCCGATACTAGAAAAGAATATAGGAGAGTACACACCAATGCATATGCATATGTGAAAAAGAATCCTCTGTATCCAACTTCAACTGCAGTAAAATGCAGTATATTTAGAGTGCACATCACCCAAGGAGTCACTGCAAACTTGAAAGGTTAAATGTAAACACCAGACACACAAGTGCATTTAACATTATTTTTACATGAATCTATGTACAGCAATCTATATCCAGCACTTCACTGTAAAATCTTCCTCCTAGGTGAATAATAGAGGGAGTATGACGCATATGAATTAAATTGACAACTGGCATTCATTATCAGGGATCAACAAGACAGAATGAGGCCTAACATTGAGACACTGGAAACGAAGAAAAAGACTTGCAGGTGCTTGCATGTTTAAAGGCCATCTCTTTCAGTCCTTTTCTGCTAGAAGGTGACAGGTGAGTTCTATCTACAGTGTGATTTTACTGACGTGCATTGTCAAAGTGCTTATACATTTCAACACTGTAACCTTGATCACATTCTCTGCAACCAGGTAAAAGGCACCTCCAAAATAACTAGTAGTTTCATACATTATGTTTAGCTCTCTAATGCACTAGGCTATGGGTTTACTTTGACTAGGTTCCACGTCAGCACCCTGAGATCAATGTTAAGGAAATCCCTTTCCTTGTCATGTAAATTGAAAGTATTCCCATTACTCACGGATTCACTTTTGCATCCCTCTAAAAAAGATATAGCATGCCTATTTGTGTGGTGATCTATTGTAGACACGAGCAGCATTTCCTCCTCTCCACCGCCTGACACAGTCTCCCCCTTGTGCTATTGCTGCGCAGCTGGTCCAAAACTGATAGTAAGTCTGTTTAGCAGGAGTTGACACATTCTCACCATTACCCATAACAGGTAGTTTCAAGCTAGTATGTTAGTGCTTCAATAGATTGCTTTGTCAAGCTTTCGGCCATAGACAGCTGATATTAACCTTGATATCATGATGCTATTTTTATCATGACACTATGTAAATTCAAAATGCATTCAGCTTCCTCAGATAATTTCCTCTTTATTCGCCAGCACACACGAGGGAAGGAAGTGGAACAAGTATTGATTCTAAACAAAATAATTTGCACTCAATAGAGTAACTTTAATTTAATGTGCTAATGCTTAATGTGTGATTTTAATGAAATTGAACACATTACTGAGAAATTTGAGCTCAGCCCAAAGTTACCTGATTCCTCTGTGATGTCACTGGTAATTGAGCTTCCACCAGCAGAGCTCCACTGCTTACTGTCCTTGAAGAGCTTTCGTCTCTTGGCCCAGTGGTCAGAGCCACTGCTGTCTGGGTCTTTATGAATCACAGGCTTCAAAAGCTCTTTGGCCTCTAAGGAAGCTGGAAATGATGATTAATGTTCACAACAGGTGAGTTTTATGTAAATATTCACCTAAAATCAGTTGTTTGAAAGCATCTGACATACATTACTGTAACTTACATCTGGAAACAACCTGTTTATCTGCTTTGCCAGTTTTACTGAGCTGCTCTTTTGCCTGGATTTCTGTGTTTGTAGAACCTTTTGCAGGACAGGAAGCAGTGACTGCAGGTTTGTCAGAATCCTCTGTACCCCTTCTTCCTGTGTCCAGTTGCAGATTATTTGTCTCCTCTGTCATCATTGGCAGAGAAGCGCTGGTATTTCCTGTTTTTTCACCAAATGGTTTAGATTCAGTCTCCAATGCAACCTCATTTTTGTTTAATGAATGAGCAACTGTGTCTGCGTCCTGTGAAGGGGACATGCAGGAGTCTTCCAAAGTACTTGTAAGAGGTTCATCCATACAACTACCCAGTGATGATCTCGAGTCCATCTGCAGGAATCTTTGCTCGACTGCACCAACAGTTATTGTCATGACTGAGGAATTAGTATGTTTGGATAGAATTGAAACTGAATCCTCTTGGCTTGCATTTTTGACCTCATTGTTCTGGAATAACAGGACAGGATTGCTCTGTAGCATTTGTTCCTCTGAGCCACTGCAGGATGGAGGGATGACTTGTATAGCAAGGGCTCGTCGACTGAGCTCCTCTGTAAGGGACTCTCGGGTGAGATATTCTACTTCCCCCATTTCTAGGTCGAATCCACTGTCTGCTACCTCACTTTGATCAACTTTATATTCACAATCATCATTGTCCAGACTTTCCACGTCTTTAAAAATGCTCTGTTTTAAGTCAATGTCCTGTTGTCTGAGATCTTTACAATGGTATCTGATGCCGTTTCGTTTTCGACATTGTTCACTGACAGTGAACACATCATTATGGTTATCATCAGAGTTGGTCATATAGAAGGGATTGAGCAATGATTGCTTTCTGTCATGGCTGTTTGGGATTTCTGAGAGAGGCTTAGTTTGTGAAGAATTATAATTTCCTGTTCCAAATGCAGGGAACTTGTCAGTGCCGTGGTGAATCTTTCCCAGCCTCTCAGTTTGGTGAGGAAGTGAGCACATGATCAAAGAAGAAAAAGATTCACTGTAGGGCAGCAGAACATCGTCTTGCATCAATCCAAGACCTTCTGACATCCCAGGAAATGTCTGGCGTCTCTTCTTCGGTAAAGGACATGCTTTGTGTTCTACAGTGGCAATACTATTGTTTCTAATCCAGGATTTTCTCTTTTGACAGCTGATGAACTCTTTGGTGAAGCTGGACCTGTTGGTAGACAAGGAGGGTCTCGTGAACATGGGCTCATAGTTGTCACATTCTGATAACTGATCGAAAAAAGAAGCCGGATCTGCTCTTTCCTCCGCTTCCATGGAAAAAGGGCATCCAGATTCTTTGTTATAGGTTATGTTAGGCGCTGTGTAAAATTCCCCTAGCTGTTTGTCACCAGGACTACAAGTACCAATGCTGCAGGAAGCCAGGTCAAGTGTTATGTCCTCTAAGGTGTTATATTTAATGTCTGCAAACTCTTGGGGTGGAGGAATGTCCCAGAACTGATCACAACTGAAGCTTTTGTGAAAATGTTTTCTCTTCTCTTGAGGTTTAATATTTAACAGCGTCGGTGGGCTGGATAGTTGATTTGCCAATGTTAAGTCTGTTGATATTTGTTGTTTGTGATCAATGCAGCATTGACAGTAGTTTCGATTGTCCCATATTTTTGGTGGACCGACAGATTTTGAATCACTATGAGCCTCTGTTTGTTCACTCATGCTGCCAAAAGTAAATCTGTAATTTGTGTTTTGATTTCTGTTGTGATTGGTGACATTTTGTGATGGCTTCTCAGATGACTCATTGTTTGGAATCCACGTTCTCTCACATTTGCTGTTAAAAACCATCTCAACACTGTCCCCCTTCTCATTCATGACAACAAACGTGGTTTTGATGCCAGAAGTATTGAGTTGTAGAATTTCTTGAATCTCAAGTTTCACGTTGGACCCGCCACAGTTAATTTTCATGATGTTTGTAACTGGTGTTGATGAGTGGGTCGGATTTTCAGATAAGGGTTCATGTAACTGCTGAAACATGATCTTTGGGGATGAATCTTCCATTTCATTGATGGACACTGACATTACTATCTTCACTCCTTTCTCTTTGTCCTCTGTTGTTTTGGTATAAATATTCCTTTGGTTTGGAAATGAATTCACGTGATAATCTTGTTTAAATCTTTTCTCCTTGGGTGGGGAATTGTTGTATTTTTCCTCATCTTCAGATCCTGACAGCACATTTTCCTTTCGAAGTGAGTCCTTTTCACCCTTTTCAGTGATGTCATCTACAAAACTGACACTATTACTTTTGTTCTGCTTTTCAAAGATGTATGGTGGGACACTCTCTGAAAGTAAAAAACAACAAAGTTTATGTTAAATATATTAAAATAGGGATACCACTTATATCTTTGGAATACTTGGGATTTAGATTGAAATCTTTTTAACACTGTGACATTAATGGCCATCTATATTTTGATGTAAATATTCATATCTATAGTTGTATGCAAATGTTTTGCCACCCTAGTCAATTACATATTTTGTAAATTTACAAAATGAAAAAGAAGTAAATACAACCCCTGCAGAAAACAGACATTAAACAATGATTAGAGTTGGCTGACAGGATTTAGGACACCATGAGATTATATTATGTTTAGATTAGAAATAGATTTTACAGATTACAATATACATTCATTTAGTAACATATACCATGATATACGATTTTATCCATATCAACCACTCATAATTGATATTTACTCTTCCATGACTGTGTTGAAAATAAAACATGTTAAACATCTCAAAGTTATTAAGATGCATTTATAAAACTTTTATAAATGCATGGATGAAACATTTAGAAATACCTGCAAATGCACAACTAATCAAGATCAGTCTATGAAAAAACCCTGTAGACAGCATATGCAGACCCCAGTCGGATTTCACATACCGTGAATCCAGACACATAACAGCCTCCCTGTGAAGTTCCACGCAGGCTATATGGCAACTACATCTGTATCAGAATAAGCTCGTGGCTGTCAACAATTGTGTGTGAAAAAACACAGCCACTGCATTAGCACAGAGCCAGTGTTGACGCAGAGGGCCTAAGATTTCAGTACGCTTTAAATGAAATCGTTTTTTCAAAGTGGCATCTGACCACATTAGGCAAAGCCTTTCTACCTATTCCGAATGGCCACACTTGAAGAAGTGGAAAGCCTACCGTCATGTGGTGATATGCAATGTTCTGTACAAATGGGGATAATGATGCAGACTTGAACAGCCTCTCCTTGAAGGCTGAAACGCAATGCGACATCAGCTTACAATACCCAACACTGGGCCATCAAATATTTACAAATGCACCTTCCTGGTAGATTACTCTGTAACGTCTGGAGTAACTGAACTGTTTACCTGGCAATTTGTCACCACAGAAGAGAGCATGAATTCCAGAGTTGTAAAATGCTCTCTCAGCATAATAAACTACAGTGCAGTGTTTTGGTATCTGATGAGCCTGATGGTTCAAAGCAGCCTTGCTGATCATATTTTATCATCCCACCATTTCCTGTAGCAACACACCCACACCAGCGCAGACTACTTTGTTTTTTTAACGTAGTGCTTTTTTCAGTTTGAAGGTTGGTTTACTTGTTGCTGGAGCCAAAAAGGGAAAAAAAAATGTAAGAAATAAAACTTCTAGGCAACAGCTGCAGTGTACATGACACTGGCAATCTGCTCCAAATACTTTACCCGAACACTAAAAATGATACTTTGCCTTGCCATCTCTGTTCTGACCGTGACAGCACTGAAAGGAAACCAGTCAAGGAGCAAAATCAAGGGCCAACACCATTCAACTATCACTGCAAAAACAGAGGGTGGGTGTGATATATTTCTAGCTGGGCTCATAGTTTGTGGTGAATTTGATCGTGGCATACTTTTTGTGACATCAGGTGACTCTTGTTATTTGAATTTTATTTCATTAAGTCAAATTGAAAAATGCCTTACTGTAGGTGGTAATCTGTTAGGTTGTTGGAGTAATGTGAATACAGACTGGGGACAGCAGGTCCTTTATTATGGGGACGAGTTGATCCTGACTGTCTGAGCACATGCTCCATAGACAGCAGCGGTCAGCCTAACATGCCTTTAACCTTATAAAACCTAATCTATAAAACCCACAGTTCAGTAGCCATCGCTAGCCCTCTACTGGCCTGAAGAAGTACAAATACTGGCAAACTGCCTGCCGGTGCGGGAAAAATGTGACTCAGCTAATTACAAGATTAACCTTACGGCACCCAGCCCTTAACCCAAAGCTCCGACTCACGTTTACTGCTGCTGGAACTCTTCCTCCTCTTGCTGTTCCTCCTTCTCCCCCTCTTGCTCATTCTTAAATTTAGCACGGCCTCACATCAACTGCAACACAGGTCACAAGGAACAAAGAGGGTTTTTACCTTTACGAACTTTACCTTTATGTTTTAAATGTAAACTTCAACAAATATTTGTTGGATTGCACGTTGAGTGAATCTCTTGTGATTTCACTTTGTAGTGAATATTGAGAAACACCTTATAATGGAAGCAAACATTGTGTACCTTTGCTGGAAGGAAGGGAACATGAGGAAGGCTCACTGATGGGCTTCAGATAAACTGGAAATGAGTCTAAGTTAGTTTGGCAGCCATCTTTTATCTGGGCATTCTGGTATTTCCTAGTTAATATAGGAAATGACAATGTTTAATTTTACATGGAAGTGAAAACATCCCAGATAGGTCAATAGAGGTTAAATTGCAACAATGACAACCCCAATGCTATATATATATATATATATATATATATATAGATGTCTGTGTGTTTGTGTATATTATTATTATAGGGAGAAATGGTGTTTGCTGTGCCAGTGATGGCCTGATATTAAATTCACAGAAAATGTATTTCATCATGGTGTTTAAATCTCTGTATTCATCACCACTACAATATCAATACATTATTACAGAAATGACAGAGAGCTGAATTATTTCCACAGCAGTGATCTGTGCAGGAAAATAATATTAAAGGTATTTAAAGATATAGTTAGATATTTTCCATTTATATGTTTCATACACACTCTATGCTCAAAGTTGAATTAAAAGTAACATGACTGTGTTGACATGTCCATCAATCACCTGTACTTCTCCTGCCAACTGATCCCTGATTAAGTAGCTGGTAAAAAGTAAAGGATTCTATCTATCTGGATGAACACTGGCTATAAATGGATAAAACTGAAAAATATCTTAATGTCAAATAATGACAGCAATATTTATAAAATTTATATTACATTTTTATGAGAAACACTTGAGAAAACAGATGATTTCCATCACAAGCAAGGAAATTCACATCGCACAGATTTTGTCCTTAATGCAAATGTACACTTTCAGAATAATTTGCAAGTCAAAGAGTCCAGTGTCAAGTTACTGTTATTTGAATCCATGTTAAAAAGCTTGGATCTCTGGGTGAATAATATTTTGCACATGCCTTCAGAAACACAAATAAACAGCTTACTTACCTTGTGGAGTCAAGTCCTGATGGGTGTTATCAACCCTGTAAGTGTCAAATATGAAAAAAAGGCCGGCAGGCAGACAGTCCGTGAGCAGCTGCTGCTTTTCCACACCGTCCACATTGTCTGGGCGTATCAGGCTGCTCCACTTCTTATTGTTTCTATTCTCAACGTAAAGCAGCTTATTACACTTAATCTCATGAGCCACTGGTGATGTCAGTGTGAAGCTCGTTACTTGTTTGTTCAATGGCCATACTTCTCCATTGGCAAAAGTGGACAATTGAAATAAAATCCAAAAGATACTGTAGCTGTATGTTTAACCAGGTTCCCACGTTTAAATGGTAAATGGCTGCACTTATATAGTGCTTTTATCGAAAACATTCCACAGATTGCCTCTCTACCATGCGACCTACCACGCAAGGGGCTGGTTAGAAGATCCAACATGTGAACAAGAGGAGCCGGGATCAAACCACTGTCCTTTGATTAACTGACTAATCATTGCAGGTATATTGTTCACCTACTTGACAGGAAATGTAGCAATACATTTGTACATGACATTTCTCATAACCAAAGAAAAGTTATACCAAAGGTAAATGTTAAGATTCTGTCATTGATGACATGGACTGAAAAAAGACACTGGCTACTGCCTCTAAATACCTTATGTATCTGCACCTAATAAGCCAAAGAAGTATATTTTAAATAACTGCAGTGTTTTCAACCTGCAAAACCCATTTTAAAATATGTGGACACTGAAGATCTTTGTACTTGCTGAGAAATTATTCTTAATCTTTTTGTTCACTGTGTTATGGAGAGCTTGCTCTCCATATTTTAAGTTTCATAAATGAATCATTTTATTTTTACTTTAAGTGACATGGTCGTACTTTTCTAGCATAATTATTTTCAGTACATGATCAGTTTTTACACATCAGCCAGGGAAGCTCCTTTTACTGTCTCAACAGTCAGAATTAGCACATTATCTCATCACTTATTTTTGATTTTACCCTTTTCTTAATGTGTTCCCAGATCTCAGCAATTACTCTGGTAAGTAAAATAGTTATCAGAACTGATGGTCAAAGCTGTGAATATAGCGCCCACGTTGTAATAAACCATGGTTTTCCTTTAAAATCCATCCTTCTTTTCCAAAAGAAATACATCAACTTAAGGAGGTAAGGATGCCCTTTCATGGGACCTTTAAGCGGTTTAGCATTCTCTCTTGAGCAGCAACCTAATCATTTCATTCATCACACCTCCCTCCACATATCACCACCAATGTCACTAGCATTATCTCCCTGTGACAAATCCATCACCTTTTTCGTTTAACTGAGGAGGGTTTTAAACGTACCCAGTGGCCATGTGTGGAAGACTAAAAATGGCAACAACAAAAAAAAAATACCATTTGCGCGAAGAAGTGGAGCTTATCATCACTGACACAGGTTGATGGCAGCCATGACAGATACTTTAAAAACACTGTCCTGCTGACTAGACACCACTATTGACTGTGAATTTAATTAAATGTGTGATTGTAATTATGTGGAGTTTGAAAATTGCAGACAGTTAATTTAGTTATTGAAGACAAAAAGCTTTATTTCTTCAAAACATGTTTTTCATGTGTTTATGATACAGTATATGCATGCTTGAAAATATATACCAAAATTTGTATTGTATTTCACTTCATTTCTTTGTTTGATTTGTTTTTATGTAGCTATGGTCACACCCTTCTCTCTCCAGCTGCTAACATTCTAGTAATTAGCCATGTCAATAAACTACTGTATTGTAATAACTCACTTAGAACCATCTATTTCTCTCAGCTAAAAGTTCAATAATTGACTATTTTTTTGAACGTTTTCCTGAGATATGTCTAGAGCTAAACCACTACTGTCACAAGTTGTTGTGCTCATTACATTTTTTGCTATTTAGAGATTTTATTCTTATGTTTCTCAGTATAACACAGAAAACCAAGAAGACATTACAAAACTTCAAGATGGACAAAGACTTTTGAAAATACTCTCCTCCCTTCATTGCTCATTCAGAAGCTCCTCCCCCCACTCATTGCCAAGGGAGTGACAAAATGGTGGAAACCAGAGCGTATTATATGGCGTGGAAGTGGAAAAATCAAAACAAACCTCGTAATATGAATTGTCATCAAACAAATGACATGCAGACAAACACGGCATCCAAAACACAACGGTCTAAAAACTGGCGAGTTAGATTTTTAGGTTGTTTTGATGAAACAGGTACAGGTACCTGCTTGCTAACTAACCAGCTGGGATTAACTCTCAGAAGTCGACTCTAAGAGGTCTCTCCACCATACTCAGACAGGCCATCGGGACTACCGGGACAAATCCCGCTGGGCTGCCGCATTACTGGGCCAGTGGACCATCAAATCATCCATAAAGTTTTCAAAATTTTTACTGGCCCCCTCTGTGTGCCTATCATTCTGGTTGTGGGCCCTTCCCAGTTGATGAAGTCCAGGGCTTAGTTTCTTTCCCAGTACGACCACATAGTCTCAACTGTTGGAAAGCCTCACTGATGGTAACGCGGCTCTTCGCCCTTGCCTGATCATGGCACTTCTTTTTCAATTTTTGTGCCTCTGACCTTCTCCTCTCTGGCTGTTCTTCTGTCATCTTTCCTCCTTGACAATGTGATTATGTTGTGGCATATTCCCCGCTGTGACGCCACTACTGGTAGATGTTCCTTCCATGCACTTGCCTTAATGTCGCCGCTGGTCTCTTGTCTGTAGTCCAAGTCCATCCCTCTCAAAACTTCACATGTTCTGGTGGCGACAGAAGGGTGGACTGCTACTTCTCCTTCCCCTGGTAATCCTTATATCGGCACTATTTTTTAGTATGTGCCAGATTTACCATCTCTCGCTCCCACTGCCCCCTTTCCCCCATCTCCCCTCTTCTCCTTCATCTTTCCCTCGTCCTGTGTAGGAGCACGAACACCCCCTGTTGCTGATTGGCTGGAATAGTGTTGTGTCGCTTGGTCCAAGCCATTTTGTTTGTTCCCTGGGCTGTGTAGGAACATCAGATTTTTTTCAGCGCGCACACAGAACGGACAGCAAAAGACAGTGAGGAGATATTCGCTGAATTTGACAAAAGTGTATTAGATTAGAATCGCTGACTGTACCTTTAGGACACCACACAACTCAAAAGGAGGAGAAAAGAGAAGAAGAAAAAAAAGAAAATAAAGAATTAGTGAGAGAACGCAAGGGTGCAAAGGTTAGAGACCGTTTTCAGTTAAGTTCACTTTAACAATATGTAGCTTTTTATAGTTTGAGGCTGATTAATGGTCTCCTTTTTTCTCTAAACAGTTATGTCCAACAGGCAGTTAACCAATAATTAGATCCATAATCCACTGAGTAACAAATTAATCTCATTCATCTCTCCAAGAAGGCAGCTTGGTGTTTGGCATTCATTTCACAGAGAGGAAGGCCTTAATTATATCCCCCTGTTCATCTTGAGTCCTATGAAAGTGTTTAAGAAGGTGTGACGGCTACAAATGTATGGTCATAATTGTTAAATGGAACTTGTTAATTTATGTACAGTTAGGTACATAAGTATGTGGACAGCAGCACATTTTTTGCAATATCGCCTCTGTACACCACCACAATGTATTTGAAACAAAGCCCTCAAGAAGTGATTGAACTGGGGACTTCAATCACATCAATTCAAGGGGTTTGCCAAAAATATTGCATTAAATGTTCAGGAAATAAAGCCATTTTTATACATAGTCCCTAATTTTCAGAGATTCAAAAATAAATGGACAAACCAACATAATTATTAATATAAGGATTATTTTTAAGACTTGGATGAAATCCTTTGCGGTCAATGACTGCTAGAAGCCTGGAACCCATTGACGTCACCAAATGCTGAGTTTCTTCTCTTGAGTTGCTTTGCCAGGCCTTTACTGCAGCTGCCTTCAGTTGCTGCTTGTTTGTGGGTCTTTCTGCCCTAAGTTTTGTCTTCAGTAAGTGAAAAGCATTGGGTTGAGGTCAGGTGACTGACTTGGCCTTTAGAGAATATTCAATTTCTTTGCCTTGAGAAGCTCTTGGGTTGCTTTCGTAGTATGTTTTGGGTCATTAACCATCTGTACGGTGAAGCACCGTCCTATCAGTTTTGCGACATTTTGCTGAATCTGAGCAGACAGTACAGTATCGAAGAATTGAGAATTAGCAAAAGTGAGTGAGGATGTGTCTCAGGCCATGGGGATTCCGAAGCTATTCGGCCAATCTGACAAGCACGTCGGAAGAAGCGTACTGGCATACTGTTAGGAAATCTGAAGGATAATTTTAATAAATACACTTTACAGACTGATGTCACAGGCTTTCGTGAGAGAAACAATTTCATCAAATCATCAAAATCATCCAGTCGCTGCCTGAGTGGTCGGACCCCACAACCTCCAAGACACTGCGATGCTTTGCAGACACTTTATTACACAAATAACATAGTTACTGAAAATAGTACTCTTGCAGCAAAACCAGTGTGTTACAATAAATATCAGATAGCCCACATGTGACTGCAACATCAGGAATGCAATTTCTATGGCATGCTGTTAATGATATCGTTCATTCAAACATTATGGCAAACTAACTTTGACGAAGGTCTAAGGAGAAAGAATGAAATTTAAGAATAGGGAATGAAAGATTGAGCAAATGAAATGAAACAGAATACAGAATGGAACTGAATATTCTGAATGGACAAACAACACAATTTTCATCTCACCATCTTTGTGTGTCCTGTGTGTGTGTGTATTATGATTAGGTATTATCAGGTGTGTGCTGTGAACTAGCTTGTACTGATGGGTAATAATTGTTGTAATGTTATTCGGGCAACTTGTGCATGTGATTGTTGCAAACAGATTTCCCTGAATAACTTACTTTGACTGACCAGCAACTACCTGTGCTGTATGTTTGAGTGAACATATTTCCTACCATATTCTCAATTTTATTTCATAAAATTGTCATTTATAAAATCAAAAATTATCAATTAATAATTTATAAACTGAAGTGAAATCTCAAGGTATGTACTAAGGTGTTAGTACAGATAAGGTTAGCATGAAATGCAGAATGTCAGATTTTCTTGGAAATGATTGAGATTTAATTGATTACTGACTTGATTGTGCTGATCCAGATGCCTAATTATACTGTGTAATGCCTGACTCTCTAATCCAACATCCATATTGTCATATCATACATATAACAGTTGCTGCCAATTTGTGAGCTTACTTTGTTTACCTCACTCATTGCAGTGTAAATTAAGAAACGACTCCACCTTTTAACAGTAAAATGGACTTTTCAACAGCTGCTGTACCTGTGCATCATGGTTAACAATAAATATAGGATTAGAACTGGATTATACTGCTGATACAGATTCATTTAAGTATGAGGACAAACATTCAAAAGACCATATCAGCTTTTTTTGCTTGTTTTACCGCTTATGTCCACAAGACATCTGAGTATTTCAGTCTAGGCTCTGGGGAATAAAGATTGATATTTTAAAATATTTTCTGACATTTTGTGAGACGATTGATCAAGCAATCAAGAAACCAGCTGTCAGATTAATCAATGATAAAAGTCATTGTTAACTGCAGCTCTAGTTTGACAAAATTATTATTAGGTGATGTAATGCAGACTATTCAAACTACTTTAAACTTCAATGCATTACCAAACAACAATAAATGTTCATTGCTGTTTATACAACTAAAGTTAGTTTTCGAAAGTACAGCATGTATTTCAATATGGAGAGCAAAAATATAAAGTACATTTGATTTATAGGAACTAAAAACTTGCAAACAGACTGACAGATCATTGAAGTTACAACATGTAGGATGTACATTTCCCAGTTCAGGATATCTCTGGTTTCTTTGTGTTGTCTGAAGTTAGTGAGTTTGAACCATGTTTGATTGGCACTGTACACACACACACACACACACACACGCACACACCCACACACGCACACACACAGACATTAATATAGATATATCTATTAATATCTATTGTCTGTTCACTTGAATGGAAGAAAAATCAATATAGTACAAGCTTTACTAGCAGCAGCCGTTTTCATCCTGTGATACATTTTGCAATGGCAGGTGCTGAAGGAAGGCAAAATACAGACAAGAAAAGGCACAAAATTACAAGTGAAATGTTACTGATCTAAAACATGGACCACACAATTCTGCTAAAATAGCGCTGTGTGTGTAGTTTTACTACATGGAAGAGATTTATGAAAGGAAGGATGCACCTTTCCAGTAAGAACTATGCTTTGTATACTGTATAGTATATCAGTACTGTTAAATCATTCATTTTTGAAGTCACAATAAAATTGCAAAATTTCTGTAATTGATCCTGCTTAACTGAATTCTTAGTCAGATGGTGAAATGTCATGAAAAACACTGTTTAAATCCACTTCTCAGTCAACAAAATCAAAACACTGAAGGGTAAAATAAATAGTCAACCAGTAAACAGGTATCAATAGCAGTTTTCTGGTTTTCTTAGGGCCTTGTTTCAATGGAGAAGCAAAGTGACCAGCACAAAGCTGTACGACTTGTGTGAGCGTCTCCATCTGCTTAGCAGTGCAAATCGCAAAAGGCTGACCTAAGGTGAATATAGATCAGATGATGGGATGAGTCATAGATTCACTCTCAGCCAATCACAAAACTGCTATCACAGCTCTGAACCAATCACAGTGAAGCACAACAACAAGCTCAACAAATGAAGAATCAGTTCCTCCAGGAATCCTTGTTGTTGTCTGGGTCTTAAAACTTATTTCAAGAATTTCATAGAATTTCCTTGAAGTTCCTGATACTAATTTCAAGAAATCTCTGAGACAAGGTAGACTGCATGAATAAAAGTAGAATTACCTCGGCCCATTAGCAGATTTTTTTCTTGTTTTAAGGCTGAATCTGACACCAGAGATTCCAAACATTTGTCCCTGTGGATTGTGTGAAATTTCACTAATGCAAGTTTGATTTGGGGAGAAGAATCTCTTATAAAAGATAGTTGCGAATTGTGTCACCAAGACTGTATCAAGACCATGGGTAAATTAAATAAAGATTAAATAAATTGTCAAAATTATGCCAAATTATTTTTATATACAGTATATATTTAAATATATAAACAATAAGATTGGCAGCTAACACAACAGTTACACGCATTATGAATAACATACATCTTGGCAATGTAAGCAGAAGGTTGGTGGATGTTCCCAGAATGTCTAAGAGGAGGACTGAGGAGGCGGCAGGGCAGAGTACTCTTCGTTCTCAGAGTCACTACTGTCCTCGTCGTTCCTCTCTTGGTCGCTGCCTTCAGTACTCAGCTGGTCAAAGCCCTGGCGAGTGTAACCCTTATGGGATGCAAAGAAGTTCCCCAGATTCAGACTGCCCACCGCTTTACCTGCCATAGGGGAAAACCCCAGGGAGGAGAAAATAACGTGTCACTAACAATCGAAGAAAAGTTTAATCGAGGGCAGCTGCACTTGGTTGTAGCTGCTTAAAGACGTTTCACCTCTTATCCAAGAGATGGATGGATGGATGAGAAGGGAAACGTCCTTAAGTATCTGCAACTAAGTCCGGTTGCCTTCGATTCAACTTTTCTTGGACAGCCACTACCTGGATGATTGAGAATCTTCACTGATGTGTCACTAACGAGATTATATCTAGAGTTTTTACAAAGACAAATGTTTCTTTTTCGAGGGAGATTTAGGAAGATTTGTGGCTCAAATATTCAAACTGGCCATGCAAGATGCATTCAGATGCATTTTGCTTCGTGGTAGAATGGATATTGTATAACAGAGGTGTAGCCTGTAACACCAATATTATCCTATTAAATTTAGGCTGCATTGGCCCAATGCTGTATAGAAAAACAATGTTTGTTTTAAAGTTGAGTTTAAAGTATATTACATATCCCGAGCATTGACTTGCTCCTTTTAAAAAGTACATTTATAGTACACAAGTCAAAGAATCATAGTCAGAATCAGGTCACCAAAAAAAAAAAAAAAAAAAAAAAAAAAAAAAAATCAGGGTAAAAATCAGAATCTAAATACTTGTTTTATTTTTAATGTCATGAATGACTTACCTCTTATTTTTCCCAAGATCCCTCCCACAGAACTGGGTTCAGTTTTCACCTCACATCGACCTGCAAATATTCAACAATATTTACAATTTTTAGCTGAATGCTAAGAGTAGAAAAGACAGCAAAGCATACAGAGCAGAGCAGTGTGTACTGTTTTTAGCATTCTATTATTTTCCTATTTTCAGGAAAAGCTTTGGATTCAGAGCAAAAGCTGCCCCTTTTACAGTATAAAAGGAAAAAAGTCTTCAGATGGTAATCTTTGTGATTAATATCTTCACTACATATTACCATTTGATTCGTGCGGTTCTGTAAGTCTTCTGTTTAAGATAGATATGGATACATACTGATACATGAAATAAATATAACAGTGCATTTATTTTGTTATTGACTTTGTCTTTACATACAAATAGTGAAGAGCGAAAGTATTTTCTTTTGTTTTCACTTTTCCTCTAAAGCCTATGAAGCTTCTTCTAATATTCTATTATAGTATCGATAGTTTGTATCTACACTAAGGCAATGTAGATTTCTAACACTCCGCCTAACACAGCTAGCTCATGTGCACATTTAAGACTAGTTACTTCATGCCCTTTTACATTGATTTCTATTTCACATGGCACTGTAATCCTAAACTGTTCCTGTAAAATTAGGTCTTTAGTTTTAGATCAGTGCAGGCTACACAGAAATAAAGCCACTGGTCTAATGATACTTTCTGTTTCCTCCACACATCTAGATATGATTCTCCATGTTTTTGCCAAAGATCACAAAACCTTCTGTAGGTTTCAGTAACACTACTGTATGCACCCAGAACTGCTGTCCTTGAATCACTGTAGTCCGTGCAACCACCTAGTGCTGCAGCTGTTCTCTGACCTTTCTCCACTGAAGTCCTCTGATCCAAAAGAGCCAGCTCAGCTTGCTCTAACTATCTCCACTTTCTTCTTTTCTCTATCTGTTCCTTCTTTTTTTAACGTTACTCTTGTTGCTGTGTCTCTCTTCCTCTGTCTGTTCTTTCATTTTCTTTCTCTGTTCTCTTCCTCCTCTTTTTCCTTCTTGGAACAAATATTTTCACAGAAACCGAAAAACTAACAGAAACAGAAACTAGACAGAAACTAAACCAAAATACACGGGGGATTAGGGTTACCATTCATTGTCCATCACAATCTCAAAAAAAATCTGTTGTGCTCGCTGCAGCGCACCGTTCTCCTCTCTTCCTTTACTCTCAATGAAGGCGTCTGCGTTCATTGGCCAGGTTCGCATTCAAGTCTGTTTTAAAATAGTACTAAAATCTCCATATGATGAAAGTGTTATTGGCTGGAGTAATTATGTCGCCCGTTCATACTGGCCCGGAAAAGATCCCTTCCTATGGCAATTTTCAATTCCAGTGATTGATGACAAAATCCGTTGATCTGTACTATATGCACCCCAAAGCTAGTATGAGGCTTCAGCAGTCTGAGGTAGAAAAATCAAGTGTCTATTGTCCAAAGTTGCTGAACTTTAGAATGCATTTATGCACTGAACAAGGACTGTGGATTCTGTTCCCCATCTCTTACACTGAAATTGCTTTGGGAAGGGATCTTTTTCCTGGCCACTATGGGCAAGAGGAACAAGCACAGTGATCAACACCCTTTCATTGCACATATGGGCATGTGAGTAGTGATTTAAGATACACTTTAAAAATTGTGAACCCATCCTTTAAACCTTATCATACAGAGGTGTGTGGCCTCATTTCTATTCATTTTTGGTGTTTTCCAATTTCAAAAGCTTTTGGACCCTCTTCACTACATTTCCCCATGACCTTATTGTGATACATACTGTTTCTCCTCCAGCAGACGAAGACTCCTATTGAGATGACCACCAGCAGGGGGATGAGCAGCAGTGTGGTAATGATAGCTGGGAGTACACCCTCCTCTCTGTTTGGCTTTGCTGCACTCTTCTTCTTCTCCTCCTCTTCTGCCTCTCCCTGTGGTCGAGGCTGTTGAGCCACAATTTGCTTCTCTTGGAGGGCTGCTGTCTTCGACATGTTATGTTCCGGCCTCATCTTAGATTGGACAAACATCTCCATTTCTACACAGAGAAAATGTTATGATTACTGGGGTGCCAAAAGCAAGAGAATAACTCAATGGGAGAGCCATTTTCATCACAGCCACTACATGATTTCTTTTGTTCTCTGTGGATAAAAAGCAAATCTTAATTTTTTAAAGTCAAATATCAGAATACTTCAAATCAAAACAAAGCTTTTGACATCTGACTTTGATGATTACCCTCAAGTACCAGAAAAAAAACAGTGGATGTAAATACAGTAATGATTGTTAAATAACCTGTTGTGTTCCTTAGATTTGTGGACTGCCGTCAGCCCCGGTGTCTGTGTGGCTTGTATTGGTCATAGCGTTGTGGTCAGATACAGTAGTGAGGATGGTGCTAAATGGGGACTGAATGCTGCGAAATAGGACAGAGGTGTATCCTGATGAGCTGATGAGCACCATCTTGGGTTGACATGCATCAGCTCCTTGGGATATGTCTCTGTTCTAAGGGCTTGTAGAGACAACAATGTTCGCTGGTCTTTTTGATGTGTGTCAAATGCTGCTGGTATGTGTTTCTTCATCACGTCAACAAATACTGACAGCAACAGGCTAGACCCTCAGTAGCAGTAAAATTTTATTAACATGGTGACAATACAGTCTGAAACTGTAAACTCCACAATACTCACCTTCAAGTTCTTGAACCTTGATTCCAGCTTTTTTGACAGAACGATGTGACTCTGGAAAAGATGATGATGAAAAAGATGAAAAAAAAAAAAAAAAAAAAAAAAAAAAATCAATGGCGGCTACAACTTAATAACACTGCAAAGTTAAATTACAGGTAGATAAGTTCATCTGCAAAGCAAGATGAACAATTTCTATATTCTCATCTTTGAGAAAACAGTGAATCAGAATTTCACTTCACATATGCACAAAAATTACAGACTCTGTGCATGAGAGCCTTTAATAGTTTGACTCTTAATGAAGCTGAGCTTACTCTCAGTGGTAAACTTGAAGACGGATTTATTGCCCGCATCCCCAACAAAGACGCTGCCATCCCTGGTTTCAACTATGTCGTGAGGCATTTTAAACTCCTGCAAATGAAGGAAAATATGGTTTAATGCAAAAAGTCTAGGCAACATCACAATGATCAGAGTACAGTACAAGTATAGTTCAGAAGGTAGGTAATAAACTCAGAGTGGAGGCAAACCTCAGCTCAGCTTTACTTACTGTAGCTAGGTCAAATTTCAACTCTGTTTGCATTAGCAATCTCTAATTCATACAGTATATACCCATTTGCAATTGTTTGTATTATTTTATTAATCTGCCTTAAATGTATCTGGATCTCAGAAACTGCAACAACCACACTTGGCAGGCACATCCAAAGTCTCACTTACCACTCAGGCAACAAAATGAGAGTTATGAATGTAACTAAGTTTCTGTGAATTCTTGATGACTGCCAGAGGCAGGATGTAATAACAGGAAAATCTATCACATGCATGTGGAGCAGATTGAGACCTTACACCAACACGTCACATGTATGACCTAGGTGATGCAAGCAACCTGATAAAAGAGCCTGACACCCAATAGTAATCTCCTAAAGAATCTTCTCATCAAGATTCCCAGCGACAATGAACTCTGGCGGTCATCAAAAATTCATGGAACCTTACTTATATTTGGAACTCTCATTCTATTTCTTTCTTCTAATAAATCTTATATGAATATCTTCATCAGTGATGAGCTTACAAACCTGAAATAGAGATTCTTAACTCTGAATGTCTGTGGAATAAGAAGTTCTTTATTGATGTACTGTTTTTCAGTGAGGCTAACATAAATAAGTCAGATAGCCTGGAGATGCTGGAAATTTTTAAAGAGACATGCTTTCAAAATATCTGTTCGAAAAATTGACTTAACCTTTCAAACTGGCGGTCAGGTTGAGTGATTATTGTAGTGAGTAACATTATTGCAGGTAGTAGAGTTAAAACAAATAAATAGTAATACATGTGAATGGCTAGAAATAAACAGGCATCTACTGAAATATGATAACAATCTTGTGCTTTTGTCTGTTTCCATCCCACCATATGAAACCAGATACTCTAATGTCAATATGTTTGATGCACCTTGACACTCCACAACACTATTAGGAAAATGTTTTGTGGACTGATGAATTGTTTGTGAAGAACAGGCAGCACTATGTATGGTGTAAGAAGAGAACTGCATACAAACATGAAAACATCATCCCAACGGTGAAGTATGGTGGAGGGAGCATCAGGATTTGGGGCTGCTTTGCTGCCTCTGGGCCTGGACAGCTCACCATTATCGGGGGGAAAATGAATTGGTAATTTACAGGATAATCTCAGGGTGGCTGTCCACCAGCTGAAGCTCAGTGACCCTTAACACTGAAGTAAATCTACAACAGAATGACTTCAAACAAAGAAAATCCACCTTTTGGAGTGGCCCAGTCAGAGCCCAGAGCTTAACCCAGTAGGGAAGGGCTGGGACGACTTCACAGAGCCGTTCACACCAGACATTCTAAGAATATGGCTGACCCGAAGCAATTCTGTAGGAAGAATGGTTCAGAATTTCTCCTGAACGTTGTACAGGTCAGATCCACATCTGCTGGAAGCACTTGTTTATTGCTGCCAAAGGAGGTTCGAACAGTTATTAAATCCAAGGGTTTCACTTGCTTTTTCCACCAGCTCTTGGAATGTTGAATGGGTGTGTTCAGTAAAGTTATGGAAGATTATAACTGTTTGTGTGTTATTAGCTTAAGCACATTGTCTATGTTTATACTTGTGACTTCACATTTTATGAAAAATTAATGCAGAAAACCTGGTCGTTCAAAAGCGTTCACATTCTTTTTCTTGCTATTTTACAATGCAAATGCACCATCCCTGGGTCAATTCCAGCTGAGGACCTTTTTTTTCCCCATGTCATCCAGCCACAAAAATGATGAATGAGTAGTGGCTTGATAACTTGATGTCGTTAGTCATGCACTGCTAACACCACTGTTTCAGTGCAGAATAGATATGAATGAGCGAGAGACAGAGAGGCCATTTGTGTCTGTCTGTCTGTCTGTCTGTCTGTCTGTGTCTGTGTCTGTGTGTGTGTTTACCTTTTTCTTTGGGCTGAAGGTATCCAAAACATCCTTGGTTGAATAATTTATGACAAAACCTCTGAGTGGAGCTGAGTGATATGGAGATTCTCCATTTACTGCGAAGATCAAGCCATCTTCATGCACACGCACACGCACACGCACACACACACATACACACACACAAATAACTGTCAAGCCCTTACTTATACACTACTTTTTAAAGAGAATCCTTGAATTATCCTATATTTATATAGGATCCAGTGTATATTTATATATACAGCATCTTTGTTAGACTTTCTTTGATTATGTCATTATGACATAATTGGGGTTATTTTCTCTGATTTAACAAAACTTCTCCAGACCCCTTAAGGCATAAATACAAATTTTATACAAATTTTCACACGTTGAGTAGTCCTAACCATGATGAGTAAATTGAAATTGATCTGTAAAATTGCTGCAGTGACCTTTTTACTTTTCATTAGCACTGAAGTTGGATTAAAAAGAGAATAATGCAAAGTTCCCCTAATGGGAAGATAAAACACAAAGTTTTAATAGTTCTATAGCTATATTTAGCCACATTATAACTGAGCAATGGGAAAAATAAAGAGAGACAAGGGGATAAGATGTGATGAATGCCCTTGGCCCAGGCAGTCAGCTCACCTCCAGCAGGGCTATAGGTGATGGCAAACACCTCCCCTCCGAACTCCTCGTTCTTTATTTCCTTGACAAACTCTCCAGTTTCAGCTATAAAGCACTGAATACGTCCGTTCTCCCTGTCAGCAACACAAATTTCTCGTCTGTCAGGAAGGAACGCTAAGCTGTGGGGGACCTGGAATGGTATGCGCCTCCTCCTGTCTGATGAGCCTTCAGTCAGAAAAATAAGACAAGATAGCTGAATATGCGCAGATTGTTTCCAGTGATGTATTGGTGACAGTAAACCTAATTATCACCGAAATGACACAACAAAAGATGGAAATTATGAAAAACAAATCTGCTATCAGTATCAGCATTGGAAATGCATTGGAAGAAGTACGAGTATTTTATAGCACACCTAAAAAAAAGGTCAAATTAAATTAAAGCAGTGCTACGCAACCCTCAGTCACATACTTAGTTGAACTCCAAAAACAATGGCCCTCAAGAAAGAACATTTCTATAGTCTTACCCTAAACGTCTCTTCCTTTTTTCAGTGACATTTGCTCATGCAAGTCTTATAAGTTCACCAAGCTCTCTTAACTGCATACAATAAACTTGTCATTTCAACCCGATGAATGATCTAATGAGATTAGATCATTAGCGTTATCAACTCCAAATTCCAGTGTAAGGTTACCCATTTTGCTCCATTTGTGGGCAAGTTTCCAAAAGAAGAACTCCACAGATCAGAGCTAAAAGGCCTGCTATCAAACAAATTTAGCAGTTGTCAAAAAATGAGAAAATACTACTTCAGCTGTCAACACAAAAATAGAGAGGAAAGAGGAAATGATTTACCATCAAGTTGCCAAAAAAATCTTTCTAAGGCAAAGTGGTCCATGATTAAAACAAGAGACGGTCAGCAGTCAGTTGGATGGACAAGAGAATAAATTTGATGTAACACTGTTAGGTGTCATAATTGAGGCTGTTCACATGGACAGAAATCTGCATAAAGACAACTTGGCAGCTGCTGGAGTGGGAAAAATTTCTGACAATTACCAAATTTTAGATGCTGTCATGCTTAAATAGCCATGCCAAAGAAACGAAAAGAAACGAAACGAACTGAAAAAAAAACGACAACAAATAAAAGCATCAAATGCTCAGTAGATTAGCAGCCATGACGAATCATCATCATTATCATATGGTGAACAGAGTATTCATTTTACATTAATCTTATTTTGCAGTTATCCTGACCATATTCAGGTAAATTATATAATTTTAATTACTCCAAATTCATTCACATTAAAGTACCATAATTCTTAGGTCAAAGTGTAGAGAAAGGCAGAGTCTAGCTGACTGGTACTACAGACTGGGACAAGAAATTTTGCTCGTAGGAGTCAAAAAAAAGGCCTAATCCGTTCATACTGATTAATCTGAGGCTCAATTAGTTTAAAGCCCTTATGTGTGATTATAGTATCTTTGAAGTTACTCTGATGATACAAGCTTTTTATTATTAAAAAAGGAGACAATTACTGTGAAAAATGGTATACTCTGCCCCCCCCCCCCCGGTTACGGTTACAGTGGAAACGTTGTCACCATTAGTAGTAAAAGAAATACTCAGATTTGTTAGTTAAGCATTGGTACTGACATCACAATGTCAAATAAAGTTACACGTAAAAGTGCTGCAATAAACTGAAGTAAAAGTACAGAAGTATTATCAAGAAAATGTACTTTAAGTATCAAAAGCAAAAGTATTCATCATGCAGAATGGCCCCTTTTAGTTTTATCACTGCATTGTTCTTGTTGTGTTAATGTATAAGCAACATTTTAATGTAGGTGAAGAGCCAAAGCTGAGTTTAACAACTTAATATACTGCTGGAATGTTTCATCTACAACAACGCGCCATATTTTATAGGGCAGATGGAAAATCATATGTAATACGAACTGGCCTGAGGGCAGATGCCAGATGACAGTAGAGCAGTGTGTTGTTGCAAACATGTTTCTGTCTGTGTCTGTTCATTAACCTACATAAACTGAAACCAATGTCAAGCCCATTGTATAGTTATTAATATGAGAAAAGGATCAGATTGCAGAGCTAACCTAAGCAAGGCTGGCCCAACCACATAGTTGAGTGGACGACACTGAATGGAATGAGTGGAGTGATGGTGGACAGTTAGTTGAGAACGCACGGTCCATTAGACAGAGGTTTAGTGGTAATTAAATCTCCTAGAACTAAAAACGAATTGTTTTACCAGTGCCATGACACTAGCTGTCAGATAAATGTAGTGTAGTACAAGTATAAAGTTGAATAAAACTGAAATACTTTGGTAAAGTACAAGAACTGTAACATTATACTTAAGTACATTACTTTGCTAAATATACTTGGTTACTTTCCAACACAGTTTGCTGGTATAATCCTGGTTCTTTACTTCTATCCCCCATGCCAGAGAAGTTAATGTATGACAATGTTACTATCCATAGCATTGGAAGAAGCTGAAAGCTATATTACAGGTCAGAAAGAGGCCCTGTTAAGATTGTACCATATTTCTATGTTGTTTTACAGTCTGTTAATCCTTCTTCTACGAACATAGTAAAGACTAGTTGGGAGAGTGAGCTTGGATCTAAGAGTTCTGGGAACACAGCCCTGAGGAAATCCAATCGTCTTCACTTGTTTACATTCAGTTTAATATCATAAACAAACTTCACAATCTAAAGACCACACAACATATGATTTCTCCTGAGATCTCATTAACTATGATAAATGCAGAAGAGGCAAACCTACTTTACAGTTTTGTACTTTGTCCCAGATTTGAAAATAACTGGTCTGACATCTTTTCAGTGCTTAATATAATACACATAGCAAACCTGAGTTTATATTAATTAATGCTAGTTATGGGTGTTTAAGCTGGTGTGCTGGACTTTTACATATAAATGAATGTCCATTACATTCAAGCCCTTGCCAAACGAGCGCCAGGTAAATCTATCTGCATTTATCAGTAGACTGGAGTTTTAAAACTGGTGTCTGTGGCGATATTCCCGCACTGCGCATCGGTAGTGATGCTTTTTACGTCAACCAGCAAGTTTGCCAGAGCTGAAGAGGGGAGCAAGGGGAGACGGAGGAGGCTACAGCAACTAGGGGTATGGTGGAGCCTATGGTTGAAAAATCTAGGAACCATCAAAGAAAAGTTTCTGATGCTTCGGATAAAAAAGAAACTCTGCGTTTAGAGAACTGATTACAGTCTAAAAGAAAAAAAGCGATTGACGGCAAGGACTACCACTGATCACCATTGGTGTGGCTTTTCCTTGTTGGAAGGTGCTCAAAGAAGAGAAGGGATTGAAGGTAAACACAGATGTCACCTTACTGCTCTCAGACAGGTTGGCATTTGTAAAATATTTGGAGTAGGCTATGTAGCTATTACATTTACTCTACCTACATAACGAGTCATTGTCATGAAGCTGTGGAAATTTCTTATTATTCGACAGTGTGT
The DNA here is from genome assembly GCF_016859285.1 of Xiphias gladius. NCBI lineage: Eukaryota > Metazoa > Chordata > Actinopteri > Istiophoriformes > Xiphiidae > Xiphias > Xiphias gladius. Next base: position 1,947,185 of record NC_053419.1, read on the forward strand.
CATTACCCTCACTGCCAGGAAAAGGAGATAAAAGCTCTGCACTGCAGGTTTAAGGAAGACACAATAACATAACCTCTCATACAGCCTATAAAGGTATTTTATTTGCTGGAAGAAAAAGGAGGTCCTTTCAGCCACACAGTGCCTCAATTAACTAATCCGCACCCTGCAACTTGAAACAATGCAGTGCCTGTTAAAGGACAGACTTGCGTTCAACAAGATGTGGGAGCCAAAACCACCTTATGGAAGTCATAAGCTCTTTTCCACTGCTTGTTGTTAGTTACCTGGGGATTTTAGGCTTTGGTTTGTTTGTTTGTTTGTTTGTTTGTTTGTTTGTTTGTTTGTGTGTGTGTGTGAGTGAGTGAGTGAGTGAGAGAGAGAGGAAGCAAAAGAGTGCGTATGAGAGAGAGAAAGAAGGTGTGTGTTGTATGACTCTGGGGGTATGATAGGAAACAGTTTTAAATGCTTATTTAAAAGAAACAAAACCCATTCTCACTTTAATTTCATATTATTGTATTTCCTGTTCATATTAAATTGATGCAGTGTGTTTGTTACATTCACTGACACCTTTTTAAATCCTACACATAGGGGCGTCAAAAACAAATGTGGAAAAAGGAATAAGACACAGAAATATTGGTCATTTTCATTTGATGGCTTTACTGGAAGTGAAACTGTGAATGTTTTTATTACATTAAAAACTAAATTAATTTTGTTAACACAAAACTAAAAAGGCCCCTGGTCTAACAAGACCCGCTTTAACACATTCGTGTGTGTATGTGTGTATGTCTCAGATTCCTACCTGCACCCCACTCAGACAGGTATTTGCCATCAGCAGAGAACTTCAGTATCCTGGCATTGCAATAGCCATCAGACACAAAGATGTTCCCAGTCTCAGTGTCTACAGCCACATCAGTGGGCTGGCAGAAGTGGTAGTTGTCACTTCCTGGTGTGAAAGCTTCTCCTAGTGCCAGCAATGTTCTGTCTGTTCCGTCGCTGCTCACTTTCAACACCTGATGAGTGCACAGAAGAGGGACTCTTCATTGGTGCTATTCCATGTGTTTATGGATGTGAGCTGTGTATTAAACCTCAGCATGTTTTGAATATTTAAGCATTAGACTTGCTATGTACAAATGACTTACATTTAACTATTTAATGGTATATAACAATTATTTATACATTTTATTAATAATTTACAAATGTAAATAAATGGTTTGTAAATGATAAGTTTATCATTAACAAATCATTATCATGAATTGCTGAAGAAATTTACTATACTTAGTTTCCACTCTAATATGGTCTAATATGATGGGCACCTGATATTACCTTTGATTTTCTTTGTGCAAAATGAGGACATATTTAAAGAAAATGACTTTGGTACAAGATTCAGTCACAGGATGTAACTGATATTCTATATACACTTTACACGCTACACTGTGAATATGTTTTGTTTTTTTAATTCAGTGCTTACTAAATTTGTGAGTTTATTTAGGAAAGCTCTACATAATCAATAAAACTAATAAATACTGTAACCGTAAATGACTGGCTGACTAAAGTTGATTAATATAGAGACGGTTTTTAAACGTTTAGGCTAGAATAGCTTACCTGATGAAGAGCGACATCAGTGACCCAGTAATTATTCTCCTTGTCTGTAGTTATTCCATGAGGCAAATAAAACCTGCAAAATTATAGAAATGCATCATTGCATGAGGGCTTTCACTTTGGCTGTATTACAGGACAGACAACAGCACAAGAAATACCTAGCCGTCTCTTTTCACACTCAGTATTCTCCTTCATAACAAAGAAAACTAAAGCACACTACAACTTACATGTTTCTGCCAGAAGCCTTCAGAATGTTGCCTTTGGCTGGGTCCACAACCAAAATAGTGGACTGCTGGATAGAACCTAGGGACCTCTGCTGGTATCTAGCCTGGCTGTTAAAAGAGCTGAAGAACAAACAAAAAATGGCTTTACGTTTGGAGTGTTTTTCTTTAAATCCACCCAGCTGTCATCCATGCGATATTAGCTACATTGATAGAAGCTTGCTGCTAACTGCTCTGCCATCCACTGATAGTCAGCTGACTGTCAGTACTGGTCAAAGATAAACTGAAGGAGGCAAACAAAGCCAACGGGAGTGAGAGGATAGTTCAGTATATGTAAGTAATATGTAAATAAAAGTAGCAAGGTGCTTATGTAAACTGCAAATGGCAGCTCAGTTGGGGAGACAATAGGGGGATAAACCATCACAGACACTTTCAATCTGCCCAGAGTAGCCCTTTTTCACCTGTCTAGTTGCTCTGATAGTGTGATTGAAACAATAAGATAAGATCTTATTATTGAAGTCATTCTTGTCCATATGCCCTGGTAATATTATCAGACCATATACATTAAGATTACATTAAGATTTTTCAGTTTCAAGAGCTGACAGAAGGCCTTGTATCAACAGAAAATGGATGTAACATGAGTAAAAGCAACTTACCTGGCCCCCCAATAGTGGTCACCTCTGTGGAAAATGACCAAGTTAGAATCAGAGTCGAGTGCAAGTCCAGACACCTGACCCAGCTGCAGAGAACTCTGTGGCCATGCTGAAACTTGCTCCAAATGGTAGTCTACACAACAGACACACACACACAAACCCATGAGTCAAGGTATACTCAATGTGGTGTCAAAGGGATATCACTGGCATTCGTGGTAACTGTTAACAAAAAAGGCTTCACATAGATTAAGTGTTTTTCTTTTTTGTGTTGATTACCGTATCTCTGGCTTAAGCTAACTCCCAAGGTAATAAGCACACACACAAACACAATGTTGCAATGAGTTAAAATTCCCACATACTGTATATAACCACCTTGCAGTTGTATGCCTCTGCGAACCATTCAAGTTCCAGTTTACATCCATGTCTGTCCAGACTCATATATGTAGTAAAGAATTTGAAGGCATTTAATAAAAGGTACCGAGTATATTTTATCATTATTAGCATATGAATTCTTGAGTTATGGCCAAAAGTGTATTTTGTGAGGTCACACTGAACCTTGACCTTTGACCACCAAATTCTAAATCAGTTCACCTGTGAGGCCAAGTAAACGTTTGTGCCAGATGTAATGAAATTCCCTCAAGGCATTCCTGAGATATCGCATTCACGACAATGGGATGGGCAGTCGGACGGATGGACGGACATATGGACGGATGGACATACAGATGGACAACCTGAAAGCATAATGCCTCCAGCCATGGCTGTCACTGGCGTGGAGGCATAAAAACTAGTTTTGTTCTATAGGTGTTAAGACAAATACAGTAACAAATGAAACAGAGCATGAAAAGTATTTTAAGTCAATTGTTACTAAAGACAGGCATTATATACATTCACAAGTGAATTTCATGCTCCAGAGATGTAGGCCGGTCCGGAAAAAAAGAGGGGTGGGGGTCCGGGTGGGGCAAAGTAACTGTTTTACTGACATGCTCTTCCTCAGCAATTAAGGTAGTTGGTGCAATGTTATTAGATCAAAATGCCAAAGCAGAATGAAATTTTAAATGTTAAGTTATTGTTTGCTAAGTGACTGAAAGTGCAAGCAGCACTGTTCCCAAGCTTCCAAAACAACCTGTTTTGCAGGGATACACTAATGAATTATGGTGTGCCTATTTTTGGTGCAATTGGCCACTAAGGGCTAAAGGGTTGGGAACAATTTTGATGCCCCAAGTGAGGAAATTCAAATATTTTGGTGTGTTGTTCACGGGTGAGAGCAAGATGACTAGTGAGATCAATAGGCAGTGCAGCGTTTGCAAGGATGTGGGGACTGTTCTAGACTGTCATGGGGAAGACGGAAAAGAGCATGAAGCAAAGTTTTTGATTAACCACTGATTTATGGTCGTGGGCTCTGGGCATTGGGTAGTGGTGGACAGAATGGAACACTGCATTATTTCAGCAGAGCACTAAAGTTGTGCTTGCATTAGCTGATTGCATTCCTGTGTTCACCATCAGCTGCTTAGCTACTAGTAACTAGTAACATCCAATCATATTCATACAAGTGTTTACAGTGGCCTTTATAACCTGAAAGTTATCACTGATGCCAATTCCACTTGCCAACAGCTCCCTCCATCACCACAAACAGCAGGCAGCAACACACAGTGGGTAAACTGCTTTGCAGCAGGCCCTGGACAGCTTGTGAAGATGGAGGGTAACATGAATTCATCCAAACAACAAAGAGAACTGCAACCTGAGAGAAGATATATTGTCATAACCCCAGAGTCCTTTTCAAGACCATTGATTCTCTAATTATTCCTCCTCCTAGTCTACAAACTAAAGCCTATGAATTCTGAGCAATTTCTGTCCTTAATAAGACAGAATAAAAGAAATCAGACTCTACGTAAGTCACATGAAATGTGATGCCTCTGTATACAACAAACCTCTGCCTTGCTAAATCATTTTGAGGTTTTTTTGTTGTGCACTTCAAAAGAACATAATTTCCAAACTCAAGCCTTCGTCAACTCTAGATATTATACCTGAGGGAGGGAGGTTTTTAAACAGTGCCATCCCACAGTTTTAGCCATTATAAATAGCTCTCCATAATCTTTCCCTGTGACTGATATTTTAAATTTCAATTTAGCCAAAAACACAGCACAGCTGTTGTTATTACCCTGTATTTACATTGATTTTGTCAGACAACATCGGGATCATAAGATAAGGATTTTATCAGGACATGACAGCAGCTTGGGAATGCTTGCAGGTTAGCATACTGTGTTTATGAGCTGCGATTCAATTACTATTTCATACTTGTTCTGTTGTGTCAACAGAAACAGAAAAATATGTAAATGAGAACAAATACACTGTGAACTCAGCTGTATTAAAATACAGTATAGGTGACCACAGAAAGCAGGAGGAGATGGACTGGAATAGAATAGCAGAATAACTGGGTGTGTCTGTGGCCTGCTCAGTCACAATCAGCTCTTTGACAGTAGTGTAAAGAAAACTTTTAGTTGTCACTGAAGTTGTAACTTTTTCTATTATTGCTCATTTTAAATATGATTATGCCTTATGATCTACAGCTGTAATCATTAACATGTATTAATGCTGATGATGTTAAGATGACGTCTTGACCGTAAGATAAGGATATGTTCTACTCCTTGCCAGTTGGCTGTAATGCAATGTCTTGCACTGCATTCACTGCAGCAGCCCAGCCCCACATGAGAACTCACGAGGCAGACAGCTGTGGTAGTGTTGCTTTTTTCCCCCCATAATCAAATATTAATTTTCATAACTGAATATCTTTTTTTTTAACAATTTGATTATATAATCGAATTTAAAATATTCGTTAATTCGTCCCTAGTTTCTGGCCTAGTTGTACAGGGCTTTGTCCCCACTTCTGTAGTCGTTCTCTTTGGCCTGATGAAAATGCCTGATTTTAACTGTACACCAGGGCCTTTTGTTGTTTGTGGATAAAATCTTAGTGGGCACACATGTCCTCACAAAAGCCGATGTTAGTGTAAATGACTTCATCCAGGTCTGTAATAGCGGATTCAAAAATGCTCCAATTAGTGCAGTCAAAGCAGGTCTTTAATTCCAGCTTTGCTTCATTGATCCATCTCCTCGCAGTTTTGACCACACTCTTAGCAGATTTTAATTTCTGCCTGTGAGTTGGAAAAATGGACCAGACAATGGTAAGGGAGTCCCAGAGCTGCACAGGGGAGAGACTGATGCGCGTCCTTAATCAGTGTAGAGGTTGTCCAGATTTTTTTTATTCCTGGTGGGACACTTAATAATGCTGTCTGTATTTTGGCTGATCGTAGCTGAAGGTTTGCTTTGATAAAATCCCCAAATATAATGAGAAAGGAGGTAGGGTGTTGGAGGTAGAAGTCATATGGTTGGACAGGTGTTGAAATGCCTCACTAACACAGGCCTGAGGTGGGAAGTAAACACTGAATAGAATAAAAGAGGAAAACTTGGTCAATGAATAAAAAGGTTTGCAGTTAATGAAAAAAAGCTGTCACTACAGCTTACTCTGTTGCCTGCATATTTGCTTATATACAGTACTGTGCAAAGTACTTTGTTTTACGCACTTTAGACATGAAAACACTTATCCTTCAAGCAGTACTATTACTGACTGTCCCAAATTCATCCTGCAGCAGGACGAGCCAAAACCTAGAGCCAGAGTCATAAAGATATATCTTCAGAGACAAGAAGAACAAGGAGTCCTGCAAAAGATGGTCTGGCCCCCACAGAGCCCTGATCTCAACATCATGGAATCAGTGTGGGATTACATTAAGAGACAGAAGACACTGAGACAGCCTAAATCCACAGAAGAAGAACAAGTGGCAAGTTCTCCAAGACGCTTGGAACAACCTACCTGCCAAATAGAGTCCCGTTTGGTTACTATGGCAGTGCGTGCAGACGCAGTGGCCTCTTGCCAACCAAATATTTCAGTGCTTTTGTCGTTTTACATGTCTTCAACTCTAAAAAGCACCTTTTATGCAGCAAAACTCAGCTACAGCTGCCGGGATCATTTGGAGACTTGCAGAGTGAGAAACTGGACTACTCAGAGTGAAATTAAGAAATGCTGCATCTTTGTTTTTGATGAAACATGGCTACACACCAACATTCTGGAAATGGCCATCAAGCTGGACAGGCTAACTTGCTAGTGAAACAACATGGAATCATTGCTGGGGTGGAACACGTGGAGGTGTACTGGGAAAGGTTGAAAGGAAAGTTGGCAAGGAAAGTTGCATGAATGCTGTGATTGTGTCCAAAGACTGTTCTCTGCTGGTGAAGTGCTGGCTATACTATCAGCTGAGGGTGTTCACTGCTGCTATTGTAGCACTCTATCCGCGAGAGCTGTACAGTGGCATCAGCCGTCAAAAAACCGCACACACCGACAGATATTATTATTATTATATTATGTTATCATTGCTGATTACTTAAATCGTGCATATTTAAAGACTGTTTTGCGAAAATTCCACCAACATGTGAAGTCTGCTGCAAGAGGGGAAAATACACTGGACCTTGTTTACATCTAAGTTGTTTCTGCTATTGTAGTATTGTCACTTTTGCCCATTAGACTGTGTGGTGTTTGTACGTCTGTTCTATGCTGCACTGAGGTCCACGAGGACATTCATAGCATTATTTTTGAAAGAATCCTCACTTTAATTTAGTGCCTAAAACTGACGATCGATTGCAATGAACTCATAAAATGCAGTTTCCCCACTTCTCAAATTCTGACATAGCCTTTACACAGCCCTCCACCTCATACTGTGCTCCACCTCTTAGTGCACTCAAACTAGGTTTATTGTTGCTGTTTCTTTTGCATATTCTAGGACTTCATCTGGACCATTGGACCCCTATGTTTTGTTGAAAAGGTCCGTGTAGAGTTTTTGACCTCTTGTGGTGCTATTGAGCAGTTATTTTTATGCGTGGTCCTCATTTTTTGGTCTGGTGCACATGCATTAAGACATGCGGGTAGCGCAATACGCATTCCTGCCAATGGTTTTACACTATTCCACTGATATACATGTAGCAGTATTGTGCCAAGATATGGAACAGTGCACCAATAAGGGCAGAGAAAGAGTCTTAGCTAGTAAACAGGGATTTAAACAATGCAGGATTCAAACTTAAGAAAAAATGACTTTGCAAATGTTTTAACAGGAGGGGAATACATTCAAAATGTTTGTTAGACTTCAAGATATACACACAATGTTTTTAAACTTGCATGCATTACGGACCAAGAAAAGAAAAAAAGCGGGGTGTTTTCAGCACGTATGACACAAAAAAAAAAAAAAAAAAAAGCATTCAGGACCCACCTTGTCCTTCAGCTAGAAGCTTGCTTCTTGGGGGCTTAGCTGTGGCCTCAAGCTGATGGAATTTGTGGACTCTGTCCCTCACCAAAACAGGATCCTCCCTGGTTTGGAAGGCTAGTGTGGCACTGGGAGAGCCCAGGTCTTTCTTTTGTATTAAGCTATCAATCTGAGCCACCAACTCAGCCTGGGCTCTCTGCATCTCGCTGGGGTCGTACTTATGAATGTGAACTATGTCCTTACTCTCGCCTAGCAGCTTGGACATAAGAGAATAGAGGTCACCTGTACAGACAGACAGAGAAGGACAGGAAAGAGTGGAAATAAAGGAAGAGGATATTGCAGGCTATAGGAAAAGTCTTGCTACACAGGGCAAATGCAGTGGTGTTGTTAGGTGATGTCGAAAAGATAAAACACAATTTATATTCATTGTCCATGCCATAGCCTATAGAGTTAATGTGTTTTGGTAGACACAACCTAACAAAAAACTAGATATAGGACTTCTGGTACTACTCCTCTCACACCGAGGCTTCACGCTAGTATTTGCTTTTGGAAGTTGTCGCTATGACTGACTCACAGGCTAGCATGCTCCAGATTCCTACATTAGCTGAGAGAGTGAACACGTCCAGGATGTAGGTGAAGGGCTGGGCAGAGTGTAATGGAGCAGAAAGTGGGAGGGGTGGGAGGAACGGAGTGGTTTGCCTGGAACACAGACCTATCACCTGAAGATGATAAATTGGAGTAGGGTCTGCAGGAATGTTTCCTTTTCATCTCATAACTTAAATCATCAACTGATATATTTTAAATTTCTCCTTAGGTTTATTTTGAAACCAGTTAAAGCACACCATATGTAAACAGTAACCGCACCAAAGTGTACTTTATACTGTATGCGTCAAATTTGCTATGAACCTTTTTTCATATAATGTGGGATTGTCATCCAGTTTAATGTGACTACCTTTCTGTCTAGTGTGAAGCTGTCAGTTAACTTGCAATCCAGACTTCTAGTTGATGACTTCTCCTGTAATATGACCGTCCATCAGACACACCCCCGGATCACAGGTCATAAACAAAATTAAATGCGGCTAGCACAGACACCACTGACCGGTAACACTAAGAAAAGTTATATACGCATGGTGCAAGACCACATTCTCTGGATGAGTTTCCTTTATTTAGGGTTGTTGTTCTTAATTTGTTTAATAAAAAATAAAATTAATTAATTCAATTTGTCTTAAAATATGGTCCAATATTCATCTTAGTTATAGTTATGTGCAAACATTTTCCATTTGAACTAACAATAATATAAATCATTGTATTGTTCTTGTCCATACTGAATATTTCATTCATACATTCACAGTGTAGGTAAAAAAAATCCAATTCAAGATTGCGCCAATCCAATCCAATCTCTGATGGCAGCCTGTTGCAGTAACTCCTATTAACGTATTTGTGTTTTGTATTTTTGTGTTTAATTCATTACCTTTAAACACTCTATCTGCTTGTTTTTGTCACCCTATTATTTTTCTTGGTTTTCCTGGTGTTTTTTTACATTCAATGTGCCGGATAACCATTCCAACTCTGTTGTATCGCTCTGTTGTATCTCTCCCAAAACATCTTAACTACCTCCACATTCAGTCTCCCCTCGCTTGAAGGGGGCTTTCAGCACATTTACCACATTTATGCACTGGAAATGTCCCCGACTGTCCTGTGGTTCCACACAACCCCCCAGCCTGAAAGGAACATCATAGCCAACAAAAGCCTTGCTTCTCCAGGACTTTAGAAAATGAATGCACTGGTTTGAGACTGTAACCTTCCTGCTTTGATGTCTCTGGGGGTTTAGACACAGTGTATTGAGCCAGATAAAGTAGGGGCGCAATGAAAGGAGCCCTTGAAGGATGACTGCTGTTGCTGCCAGCAATTTGCCAGCAACTAGAAGAAAGCCGAGATTAGATTGAGAACGTCGTTGACACTCTAGGGAGAGGTAGAGGCCCTCGTTAACACTGAACTGAGGGCAACACTGATGAACACGACTCGCTGGCTAGAAACCAGGGATCTCTATACAAAATTTACAGTGAACCCCCACAGGGCCTAAAGAGCATTTGTGTCTAAGATTGCCTGCTTCCGGGTTGGTTAACACAAATCACCCAGTCGTCCAAGTACAAAAGAATCCGTATGCCCCTGGGCTGCAGCAGAGAAAGTGCTGCTGCAATGCACCTGATATAGATCCAAGGAGTGAGAGAGAGTCCAAACAGGACCATCCATAACTTGGTAGGCCTGTCCCTCAAAGGCCACCAGCATATAAGCAGCAATTGAGTTGATGCTTGTTAACCAGTCTCCCTTTGACACAGCCTGGAGAACATCTGCTGTGCGAAGTGTGTGAAAATGAGATCCAAGATTGGGCGAAAGCTGCCATTTTTCTTTAGATCGAGGAAGTAAGTTTAATAGAGCCCTCTCAAATGAATTGAACTGTTTACATATTCAATGGCATCTTTCTGTAGAAGCACGGAATTTTCTTGTTTGAGAGCCAGAGACAATGGGGGGTCCTTGACTACAGTCAGTCTGACCATGTTGAACCTTGGGGACTGATGCCTGAACTGGATACTGTTTCCCTCGGAAAAGGTTATTAACACCCAAGGGTCAAAAATCAAGGTGTTCCAGTGGCTGAGATGTTGCAGGGAGAAACAACTGGTGTATCGACTTTGGGAGTCAGGCTCAGCTCCTATGACCTTTGGTTTGCTGGGGGTGTTGGTGGGTAGCTGCCCCATGTTTTGGGTGCTCTACCCCTTGGTGCCCGGAAGGCAGGTAGTGGAGGGACCTGTTGGAGGTATCCTTGTTGAACAAAGTAGCTCCAAGTTCTTAAGGGGTTCTGAGTGTGGACTGAAGGGCGAAGAGTGCTAGTGTATTGGTTTAGTCGAAGATGTTTGGCCCAAGTCAACTATTGCCTGACTTTGGTCACTTGGGCATTATGTTCCAGGGCTTGCTGGACTGCAGGCCCGAACATCTGGCCTGGAATAACAGGTAGCATGCAAAGTGTCTTCCTCTACCCCTCTGGGACTGGGCAAGTCACACTTGGTGACAGGCCAAGTTGAAAATAGAAATCATTCTGTCAAGCTCTCTGGTCATGAAGGCAAATGCTTGGAGTGAAGCATCACTTAAGCTCTGGGTCAAGGCATCAACTCCAGCAGTCTAAAGAGTGTGCAAAAGAGCCAGTACAAGGTGGGAAAGAGAGTTCCCAATATGTCCCATCCAAGCTTCTATATCATGACTGCTGGTAAGGAGGTCATCAGAAATTCTACACTGCAGATGTGGACAGAGAGGATCACTGTTCAAAGGACTACATCTGTAGATACTATAAGAGAAGCAATAGAGGCATTAATGGCATTTGATCGTCAGTTCGTCAACATACGCCATAGAAGGAGGAACCCTGAAAACAGATGGTTGTAGAGTGCGTTTGAAAAAAGGGATAATGGGAACAGCCTCTACAGGGGCAGCATTCAACCCAAGCCATGATATGGCAAATAGAATGGCTTGTTTAACTGTGGAGTAAAGGGCCTCAGCATTCTTCAGAGAATCTGTCCCTGACCCTTGAGAACCTTTCAATGAGGAGACTCCCTCTTCCATTTCTCCCATTTTCCATCTTCCTTGTCAGAAAAAAGATTTCCTGAGGTTGCAATGGACAGTACATCCTCATCGTGTTGGGTAGCAGCAGAGGGAAAAGCAGCTAGTTTTTCAATCTCATCATTGGTCGACACACTGAAAATTGAAAAGAAGGGTCTGGAATCTGGGCAAACTCAGAGCTCAAAGTGTTGAACCTGGAAGGGGGCTGAATGCGGGTATTCCCTAAGGAGGTAAGTTAGTCTAAGCAATGCTCTTCTTAAACCTGGCCAACCTAGTGGTCTTCTCTGCTAATGGCTTGCAGCTGCAACTAGTGCAGGCATTATCCGTCAGTACCTGTCTCAGGTGTTTGATGCCAAGACATGACGGACATCTGTCATTGTCTGGGTTAAGAGGGGTCAAGGAGCCCGTTCCCCCCAACACGGACACAGCCAAGGCAAGAGCACCTAAACACACCGATTTAACACCAAAGAAACACCGATGTAGCGGTAGAGCAAGAAACACTGAGCTACAAATTCTAATTAAAAATTTGCATGTGTTGTGAAACAATCCACAAGAGTCACTTCAGTAGGGCTTATAACATGCAACTAACAAGCCACACTTTAGTAGCCAGGGTTAGAAACACTCTCAGCTACTGTTCTTTCATCATCGATACGGCTGTTGTAACAAGACAAGAACACCTACGCAAGGCTGGTCGGTAATTTAATAAACCACATGCTAAGATAATGATAGTAATTCACCTGAAACAAGTGCTTTAGAAGTAAAGCTTGCTACTTGAAAAACTTTTTGAAAAACTTTTTACAGAAACTTCTAGTCGAAGTTTCTGTAAAACGTTCTATGTTTCAATCTTTGCATGCATGCAATGCATATCCAGGTGTTACATACAGTCTCTGGTGGGGTCACATACTTGCCACAACACAGTGGGATTCAGAAAGTATTCAGACCATCACACACTTTACTGTGTTGTCAATTTTAATGGATAAAGTTGCCATTTTTACCCATCAGTCTACTCTAAATAACTCCTAACGACATAGTGAAAACATGGTTTTAGAAATTTGTGCATATTCATTAACAATCAAAAACTCAAATCTTTCATTTACAAAAGTATTCAAACCCCTAATTCAATACTTTGTAGAAGCCCATTTGGCAGTAATTACAGCTTTGAGTCTTCTAGAGCAAGTCTTTATAAGTTTTGCACACCTAGACTAGGTCAGTTTATCCCATTCTTCCTGGCAGATCCTCTCAAGCTTCATTAGACTGGATGGAAAGCATCTGTGAACTGCCATCTTCAGGTATCTCCACAGATGTTCTATGGGGTTTTAGTCTTGGCTTTGGCTGAGACACTCAAGAACAGTCAGAGACTTGGCCCAAGCCACCACTTGTCTTGGCTGTATGCTTCGGGTCATTGTCGTGCTTAAAGCTGAACTGTCACCCCAGTCTCAGATCGGTTGCGCTCTGGAGCAGGTTTTCTTAAAAAGGACCTCTCTATATTTGGCTACATTCATCCTTCCCTCAATTCTGACCAGTCTCCCTGTCCCTGCCACTGAGAAGCACCCCATAGCATGATGCTGCCACCACCGTTCTTCACCATAAGAACAGTAATGGCCAGGTGATGTGCAGTGCCCGGTATTCACCAAACATAGTGCTTGGAGTTCTGCCCAGAGAAGTCAATTTTTTGTCTCATCAGACCAGTGAATCTTTTTCCTTATGCTCTCACAGAACTTTAAAAATGCTGTTTGGCAAACTCAAAGCATGCTGTCATATGCGTTTTTAAGGGGCTTCCATCTAGCCACTCTACCATAATTGATAGAGTGCTGCTGAGATGGTCTTCCTACTGGCAGATTCTCCCATCTCTGCAGAGGACTTCTCAAGGTCTGTGAGAGTGACCATTGGGTTCTTGGTCACCCCCCTGACCAAAGCTCTTCTTTCCCGGTTACTCAATTCAGCATAATTAAACTCCTTCACTCGAGGCAGTGACTCGTTCCTGACCTGAAATGGGTAATGTAATATATTCTGTAAGTACATTGGCCTCTAATGTGCCAACTCTCATTCTAAGGTTGCGTTCTGACTGACTTGAGTCTTGCGTGACAAAATGCAGCCCTGTTTACGTGGAGCCAGACTGGTGACACAATGCAGAGGACTCCGGCAAAAAAACATGGGGTGGTCCTGCAAAAAAGTTGAACCAGGCTCAAATGCTGCTTCAATGCCACATCACACAGCAAGACAGCAGTGACCAATCATATCTGTGCAAGCGCATACTGGAACTGTAAAATCCTGTCTGTGAGTATTTAAAGCGTTTAAATTCACACATCTGTTACCCAAACTGGACTTCCTGGATTGTATTTCTTTGCCTTGCCAGTACCTGAAACAACATACCCCAGACTGTATTTGGTCTGACTGCCTGCTAATTTCCTCTGCCAGTTATTCTCTGTTCACCTTTTCTATAGCTTACCGCTGACCAGGTTGTCTCCTCCACTATCTGATACATCATCATCACCTGGTGCTGATCAGCTAGCCCACTTGCTCCACTCATCAATGGAGAGTCCAAGACACACACCAGTATTGATCTAAAAATAACTAGAAGGTCAATCATCAATGTTTAGCCCAAGGAGTTCTGGTACTCAGTAATCTTGCAAATTGACTTATGTCTAGCATGTTCACTTAATGAATAGCAGAAAAGGTCAAAAAGCAAACTATCACTTAGATTCAGATAAGGCAGGTCATTTTTCACAATCACACAAAGCAGAAGCTAACTACCTGTAGGGCGGTACATGCAGCTTGTGCTTTTCAGCCAGTAGTGCCAGAGAGCTTAAGTTAATTTCTCTTATAATTTCATTTTAAATCATAATAGTAATAATAATAATAATACATACTTAAGTGATTACCAGTGCATTACTAGAGTAATAGTATAAATAATTGGGAGCTAAGTGTCTATTTTGTAACAGTGATAATGCCTTATACAAGGGAAAAATTGAAACTTATTTTATGTTGCAGAAATTCTACATTTGGAAATATTTTTGTGCATTGTGATTTAATTCACCAGCAAATTATCTGCAAAAACATGTACTCTTAGTGTGAACTCTAGTTCTCACTATGCTAACTGGACTCTGGCTAACACACACTCAGGGCCAGAGTCACTAAGAAAATGGCTTTATGCAAATGTCGCTGCAGTTTTCATTGAGTTTGCGACCTAAATCTGTGTGTAGACAGCGTCTGATTTACTAAAACAGCAGCTCGTTATGAAGTCACCTCCTGGACTGTGACTGGTACTGAACCTCTAATACGCATTCTGCGAATGAAAGAGAGCTCATAGGCACATTTCAGAGGTGGGATATTGGATACATTAAGCTCAGAAAAGAAACCATAACATAGTGATCTTGATTACAAAATATTTACTTTGGCCGCAGTTCAGCTCCATCTCAGAAAAAAATGGTTATTATTACTCAAAATATAACTCACAAAATTATTATAATCTTTAGCATATATCTATAAATAAACAATAAACAGAGTTAAGGTAAACAAACAGAAGATGAATTTTTAGACAAATCCACTGAGGTCTGCTGCTTTTGGAGACCCCAGAACCTAGCACTGGTACTGGCATGCCAGACAGGCTGTAGTTTCCAACTTCAAAATGGGGGACAGAAGGGTGAGCTCCAATTATCAGGGTATCACACTACACAGCCCCCCCAGGAAAGCTTATGTCAGGGTGTTGGAAAGGAGGCTCCAACCAATTTTAAAACCTCAGATCCATGAAGAGCAATGCGGATTCCATCCTGCCCGTCGAACAGTGGATCAACTCAACACCCTTGCAAGGTTACTAGAGGGGTCATGGGAGTTCTCCCATCCAGTCTACATGTGTAATTTCGGACTTAGACAAGGCTTACAACCATGTCCCACAGAGAGTCTTGTGGGAGATACTGCAGGTTTACGGGGTACCGGGGCCGTTAATACGAGCCATCCGGTCCTTAGGAGTGAGAGTTGTGTTCTTATTCTTGGAAAGAAGTCAAACATGTTTCCAGTTGGTGTTGGCATCCAACAGGGTTGACCCTTGTCCCAGAACCTGATTTTCAGGGACATGATTTAAAAGCATAACTGGGAGGAGGAGAGTTTTCAGTTTGGGGACCTCAGAATTGCTTCTCCGCTCTTTGCAGATGAGGTGGTTCTGTTGAAGTGGCTGGGATGAGAGTCAGCACCTTAAGGTCTGAGGCCATGGTTCTCTGCCAGAAAATGGTGAATTGCTCCCTCCACGTTTGTTTTTATTATCATATTCTAAATCAGGTTTTGATTATATATAAGCCTATACTTAATGCAAATTTATTTCCGCCACTACAACCAGACTTGTCTTGTAAATCCTATCTGCGCCATGTTC
This sequence comes from Xiphias gladius, assembly GCF_016859285.1. Lineage (NCBI taxonomy): Eukaryota > Metazoa > Chordata > Actinopteri > Istiophoriformes > Xiphiidae > Xiphias > Xiphias gladius. The sequence goes on from NC_053419.1 coordinate 1,962,936, forward strand.
ACGTCTGCTTTTCAGAGGCAGAGAATTTTCCCAGCAAAATTGACAGCCACAAATAGCATGACCTCAGTAAATCCAGAATGCACAATCATCCTCTGCAACATGTCTCCTAATATTTGTGCGATCCTCCCTTAAATGCATATGCAATGAGGAGTGAGACAAACACTGCACACAAAAATGACATACAAACTAATTCCAGCCTGCTGCGAATGTTTGATACATACAGTACATGAGTTTGGGCTAGAATGTATCACATTTGCACCTAATGCAAATTCCTTAGTAAACCTGGCCCTCAGTGTTGACCTAAAATGATGAGAGAGGCTGGACCTGTCAGTTACTAGTAAATGGCTATAGAAAATATAAAAATGAAATGGTAATGGGTTTTTGTAGGGAAAAAAAAATATGTTCAATGTCCTAGACCAGTTGTGGCTCAGGAGGTAGACCGGGTTGTCCACTAACCGGAAAGTCAGTGGCAAGATACTGAACCCTAAATTGCCCCTGATGGCTGTGCCATCAGTATGTGCGAGTGTGTGTGTGTGTGTGTGTGTGTGTGTGTGTGTGAATACGATGTGTGAATGTGTGTGCGAATGGGTGAATGTGGCATGTAGTGTAAAGCGCTTTGAGTGGCCGATAAAACTAGAAAAGCGCTATATAGGTGCAGTCCATTTACCATTTACCTGGAGAATAATGATAATAGTGAACCTAGTAATAACCCAGTTGTGCAGCTCATTGTTCTTGAACTCACCCTGATCCAGGACCTGCTCTGCTTTGTTTGCATCCAACACCGGTCTGTTATCTTGATGATCTTTGGGGGGGGAAAAAAGTTTAGTCTCATAATGTACATTTTTTGAAAAATGTAAATTATGTTAGATGAATTACAAAACACAAGGAGATAATACATTGAGATAGGTGAGAGAAGTGTGTTTTATTCTTACATTACCATACATAAATGTTCTAACCAACAGAAGAAGAAAAAAAATCTACCTTGAATAACTTGCAACATAAACAATATTTGATGCCTTTGTACCTGTTGAGTGTCCCATATGCATCATAGAGTTCATATGACCTGGACTGACAGTGATGGGAACATTGGCCTCTGCTGGAATGTGTTGAAACAATTCTTTTGAGCCTGTCTCCATGCAGTTCATGTAGGGGATTGCATGTTTGCTGTCCATGTAGTACATTATATAGAAGTTGCACATTTCATCAACAGAGGTACCACTGCAGACAGAGTGGAAAAGTACATGGGGATAAATACATCACACTGCTACAGTAGTAGCCATCTAAAACTGCAGGCTGGTCTGTGGAAGTGCCCAGGCTGATCCTTTGTAGGTACCCACTGGGTCCCTGCTCTCCACGTGGCTATTATGTGATCCCTCTTGATGACGTAGTGAATGCAGTACCATCTTGTTAACACCCCTAAGCACCATGTGTGGAAGCTAGTTGCAGTGCTTTATCTATCCACCAGGAAGAGAAATTTAGTTTAATTTGTATGTTCAAAAAGGCAGATGACCTTTATGTAGTCAGTGAAGAGCGGTGCTATATCTATATCATGAAGACCTCTATAAACCGCCCAATACATTATCATACACTGACTGTCGTTACCTTTAGAGACATTTGAGCACTGACTAGTTTAATTTTAAACTGTTAAATGTCTCACAAAGTAAATACTTTGGTCACAATTCTTTAATAATCCACTCAATCTCTCTAAGACTGACCATCTGGTGATCACAAGCAGTCCTGTTCAGCACAGCATTAGTATCCAGCTGAGCTCACTCTCACCAACAAAATCTGCTCAAAATTGGGGCTTTGAGATTGATGACCATCTTTCCCTGAACATGTTGCATCTGTCACTCAGTCATGTTGCTTCGCACAATATAAAATCAGAAAGATCAAGTCCTTTCTGACTGATTATGTTGCCCAACTCCTTGTACAGGCACTGGTTATCGCTTGCCTTTACTACTGTAACTCTCTTCTGGCATGGCTGCCCACCTGCACAGTAAAACCCCTGCAAATGGTCCAAAATGCATATGTCTGGTCTTCAACCAGCCAAAGACAGCTCATATCACTCCACTTTCATTACTCTTCACTGGCTCCCTGTTGCTGAGTCGCTGAAGTCACTAATGCTTGCCTACAGAGTAGCCTCTACCACAGCACCGATCTACCTTAACTCCCTCATTCAGGTGCATGAGCCTTCTCATTTACTACGATCTGCAAATGAATGATGACTTGTCCTACCTAGGGTTGGGCCATCTTCTATCGCCAATGGCTGACAGTCATCACGATGTTGAGCCCAGCATCGTGACAAACAATGGATCTGATGGTCAAGTACTTCATTCTGAATGAGACTTGAAAAATACCTGTCTGCAAAGCATCATTCATGAGCAATTTTTGTAAGTACTGAATACTGCTTAATGCCTATGATTATGTTGTAGATAATTTTTTTAACCACCTTTTGCACAGTTTATTGTGTTGTGGATTTAAATTGAAATTGATAAAACTGTCATTCTTGCCCAGCAGTCTAAGCTCAGTAACCCATAATGACAAAGTGAAAACATGTTTTTAGAAAATTTTGCAAATTTATTAAAATCAAAAACAAAAATCTCTGATTTACCAAAGCATTCAGACCCTTTGCTGTGGAACTCCAAATTGTTATCAGATGCACTCTGTTTGCTCTAATTATCCTTGAGACGTGTCTAGAATTTGACTGGACATAGTTTAAAAAAGGCATATATCGGTCCCATTATTCACACTGCATATCAGGACAAAAACCAAACCACGACGTCCAAGGAACTATTTGTAGACTTATGCAATAAAGTTGTGGTGAGGCATATATCAGGGCAAGGGTATAAACCCATTTCTAAAGCTTTGGGTGTTCCAAGGAGCACAATGGCCTCAATAATTATGAAATGGAAGAAGTTTGGAACCACCAGGACTCTTCCTAGATTTGGCCATCCAGGAAAACTGAGTAACCAGGGAAGAAGGGCCTTGGTCGGGAAGTTGACCCAGAACCCAAAAGTCACTCTCAGAGCTTCAAAAGTCCTCTGCAAAGATGGGAGAACCTGCCGGAAGGACGACCATCTCATCAGCACTCCATCAATCAGGCCTTTATGGTAGAGTGGTGGGCAAGAAGTCCCTTTGAGTAAAAGGCGTATGACAGCCCACATGGAGTTTGCCAAACGGCATTTAAGGACTTTGCAAGCATAAGGAAAAATCTCTGGTCTGAGACAAAAGTTGAACCCTCTGAGCAGAACTCCAAACACTATGTCTGGCAAAAACCAAGCACTGCTCATTACCTGGCTAATACCATCCCTACAGTGAAGAATGGTGGGTGCAGCATCATGCTATGGGGTGCTTCTCAGGGACAGGGACACAGAGATTGGTCAGAATTAAGGGAAGGATGAATTCAGCCAAATACAGAGAAGTCCTTGAAGAAAATCTTCGTCAGAGTACAAATGACCTGCGGCTGGGGCAACACATCAACTTTCAGCATGACAATGACCCAAAGCATACAGTCAGGACAACGCTGGAGTGGCTTGGGGACAAGTCTTTGACTGTCCTTTAGTGGCCCAGCCAAAGTTAATAGATGCTTCCTATCCAATCTGTTGGAGCTTGAGAGGATCTGCTACGACAAATGGGATAAATTGCTCAAATCCTGGTGTGCAAAGCATGTAGAGACTTACCAAAGAAACTTTAATTGCTGCCCAAAGGGGCTCTACAAAGTACTGTATCAAGGGTCTGAATACTTTTGTAAATGAGACATTTCAGGTTTTGATTTTTAATGAATTTTCAAAAATTTCTCAAAAAAATGTTTTTAATTCGTCATTATACATTACTGACTGTAGGCCAATAGCAATGTCAATTTTATCCATTTACAATTAAATCTACATAATACAGTGTGCAAAAAGTGAAGGGGTCTGAGTACTTTCTTAAACCACCATATGAAGATCTCTGAGTTTTGGGTCATGTTCAGATAGACATCAACACCCTGGAAAAAACATGGGCCCCTCATTCATTTCAATGAGACCCTTGCAATGATACAGTGATATCATGCAATATCGAACTGCAATGGTCAATCAAATACATTCAAGCCTGCAATCCTGGTAAATTACTTAACACGGACAACTTAAAAGTATAATTATCACTATGATAGCTTTCCAGAGTTATAAATTCTTGTCTGCAGTATTATAAACAACTGTGCAGTGTTTTGGTGTCTGATAGGACTTAAAAAGAAACTTAAAAGTCATGGATGTATCACTCAGACTGGCCTCCCTGTATTTATCTCATCATCTCATGATAACTGAAACAACACAACCCCAACAACATAGATCCTGGCTTTTTTTTTTTTTAACTCAATGTTTTTTTCTGGATGCTGGGTTATGATGCTTTTCATCCCTGTTAGCGCATATAGCATATACAGTAAGTTGTAACACTGTATGAGCAACCACACAGCAAGTGCAAAGAAACACAAGGTGCGGTAGAGGGGAACAGATCTTGACTGGAATAAAGCCACAGTACCTGTTTTACATACCTATGATAAATCCCTGTAGGTTATATATCAATACACAGTCCACAGAGGGCAAACAAAAGTTAATCTATTATTCAAGTAGTTTGAATAAAACTTTGAATAAAACCACAGAAAATAAAAGGCACTTTTGAGTTACAGGTAATCTACAATGTGGTGCACTTATGCATTAGGTGCAATGGGTTTTACAACAGAACTCACCCAATGTATGTTTTGGACGTTCTGCCCTGACCAGTAAACATACATCTGGCAGCAATGGTGTCACCATACTTCAAATTCACCTCCTTGTTAGCAGGATAGAAAGCCTGGAGAGAAAACACATTCACTGCTGAGCAATGAGCAAACACCACCCTACTTGAAAAACTGCTGTTATCAATATATTCTTAGTTGAATTCAAATCTACTAGTCACAATATACATCTAACCTGATTATTACAAACTCCTTATAGAACCGGGAGCAACTTCGACAAGCTTATAGACGCAAACAGATACTCTGATTTGGGCCCTTATGTTTGCAAATCACACTTTTCTGTCATAACAAATGTGTAAGAGGTTTACAATCCGACACAGAGTGGTCATTCGTACAATCAAGATAAATCCCATTAATAATGAGACTGTATGATTAATATCATCCAAAATATCTACAGTTTACATCACAACTCCTAGAATTCATAAGTAAATGTGAGAAAATTTTTTTTATCTAAATATCTGATTCTCTTTGGACAAAAGCATTGGAGATTTCAGCATCAAATATGTATGAGATATTTGGTTATAGGATTCAAAATAGTATGAGCTGGAGCAAGTCTTCACTATCACACATAAATGTGACTTTGATCCAACATCCCATTATTGCAAGTTAGCACCCACATTAATGCATATGTTCAAAGATTGTCCCAAATTGATCATGTACTGCATACAATATTTGTTATACTTTTGAATGTCACAACATACAGTTGGAGCCTGAGCCTTTGCCTGCTTTTTTTTGCCATTGGCATCACACAAGACACATTCACAAAACACTCAGCAGAACGTCAGCAGAATATACCAGTTGCACCTTGAGCCATGCTCTTAAAGTGGAAAACTAAAAAATCATGACTCCTGGAGTCATTTTTTGTTTTGTTTATGTTGTTTAAAAATACAAACATGAGAAAACCACTGCATTATGGTTTTAACTGGTTTGGCATTATTAGATACATCTTCAAAATGCTTTTTTGTCAGACCAACAGTCCAAATCCCAAACTGACATAAATTATAATGATATAAAACAGAAAATCCTCCCATTGGAAAAATTGGAAATATAGAATATTTGGCGTTTTGCTTGAAAAATTACTTAAATGGTTGATCAATTATCAGAATTGTTGATGAAAGGAACAGTTAGACATTACTAATTACTTATTCACTTTCTTGCTGAAAGTTCGATGCGAATATTGATAGCACTTACATATTTGTTGCTTGATAGCTAGCCTGGCTCTGTCCAAAGGTAACACACTTTGAACAAAGGACATTTCTCTTTTTGTATGGATTAAACAAATGAGATATAAAATGGTAATTAGTAAGCTTTAGAGGTACTGGTAGGCCAATTTTGTTACCTTCAGACAGAGCCAGGCCAGCTGTTTCCCATGAATGAAAGAATGAACTTCCCAGTCATTATGCTAAGCTAAGCTGAAGGCTGCTGGCTCCAGCCTCATATTTAGCGAACAGGTATGATGATGGTATCAATCTTCTCATCTAACTCTCAGCAAGTAAATGAATAAGGGTATTTTCCAAAATACCGAACTGACTAACTAGTGATTTCAAAACTACATGGGAGTTAACATTTTGTAACTGCCTTTTAAACTTGACCTACAAAAACTGACTGCTTCATTTACAAGAGAACTTTCATGAGAGTGACCAAATTTTACCATGGAGTCAAGCTAGTATGTTAGAAGAATGGAAGGCTGGAGTAGTCTCTTCAAATATCACTGTATTTTCTAAGTTTTCTGTCTAAGTCTTCTCCATCTTACAGAATGTCTACATAGAAAGCGTCTCAGCTGTGTTTTTTCAGTCGTTTCCCGCATGTCTGATGTAACAGGTTCACTTCTTCTTAAATTAATCCAGCTATATACAAAGGCTGCATAATGGCTCACTTTTTACTTGTGCTATACATGCATATTTTTATGCTTCAAGTCTATTTTCTTATCCATGTAACTACAGTGATTGACTATTGGGCTCTGAGTGCTTCCAAAACACAGCTGACGGCTAGACACAGATATAGCACTGAACCTGCTGCTACTGCTCTGCTAATGTGCTCCTCATACTACACCTCCTGTGTAGCCACAGTATTAAGAATAAAACCTTGACTAGTGTACTGTAGGTTTCTGCAACAGCAAGCAGTGGGTCATTATATAAAACATGAAATTTTAACAGCTGAAAAAGAGTAGCAGAATCGGACAGGAAATGAGGAGAGGGAAGTGTATGACATGGAACAAAGGTCCCCGGCCAGACACAGGACAGAAACAGGGACAATGTAGTTACATGACATGCGCCTTTAACCAGTCGGCTACTGGGGGCACTCTGAAAATGTCAGTTTTTAATTGGCTTCTGATGTGATAATCTACCTGTGGTAGCTGAGGAGACTGTCTTCCAATCAGGCTCCACTTCCCATCTCGGATCCTGTAGCCACTGACCACTTTACCTGCAACAGAAACATATATCAAAACTACCACTGATACTGACAAAAATTAATCTGAATCAGCTAAATTCTCTGGTATGACTCACCAAGGTCGTGTGTGTGGGTCCTGAAGGCAAATGGGTAGATGGGATAAGAAGTGTAATCACAGGCGATGTCTGCATTTGTAACTAACAAAGAAAAATAAAAGGATTTCAAGGCAGGACCATTTTCTGCTCTATCCTTTTATCAGTTGCAACAGAAACATTTGAAGGTGGAATGTGAATGTGGACAGTTTAGATGGAAAGTGTACTGTACAAAAAATGTGAATATGTTCTTATTTTTTTGCAGTTAGGGCTGGGTAACTTATCAGCTCAATACTATTCTAACTGTCTTAATTACATATCTTGCTCCACAAAACAAAAAAATGCAAATGCATCAGTGTTTAATGCTGACTAAACACGAACAAGCTGGACAAGAATCTTGCCTAAATAAATTGCAACACACACTGGCCACATCCCATAGTGTTTGCATCATTTAACAACACAGTGAAATAACCAGACATTTTATGCATGTCAACATGTGGGCTTTGGGTTTGGATCAAGATTCCTCAAGCTCTGACACAGACAATGCTAAATATATGGATCATGCAGCTTAAGGAAAAATAATGTGTAAAGGTAAGTAGTGTATAATTAAAATGATTATTGTTCTGATAATGGATAATCAATAATTTCAGCCAATAACTACATCATATAATGCTTTGGACAAGAGACGCCACTTAAAAGCCAGTTCTTCTGAGTGGGGATTTTTGTCTCTCTGCTTTCCCCTTTCTCTCCTCTGCTCTCTGTGTCGGTGTGTATCTGTATGAGGGTGGGCCTGAGCTTCTCACACTCCCAGCAGACAACAGGATTGTAATAATAATAATTGTAAAGCAGCTTTAAAACAAACATGTTTTAACAATTATTTTTTTTCTGAAACCACTGAAAAAAGACACAAAACAACAAATATCAAACAATACCTGACCCTCCCCCTATAAGAGGAACTGACCCTTCGCTGAGGCCCTCCCTAGGACAGCCACTGTCCAATCCTACATCAGCAACCGTAACTAGGCGCGGGAAGCCTATCAAGTTTTCACAGCAAGTGAAAATGCCGAAACGGTGTCCATATGGAACCTGCAAGTCTGAAAGCAGATATTCTCAAAATTTAGAGGGGGATGTTAAAAAAATATAAGAGGAGAGAGATGTGGATGTGGAGATATGGATTGAACAGTGTGGAATAACTCACTCACAGCTGCATCCATCGAAAATCAACAAAAGCTCCTTCATTTGCTCCAAGGTAAGACGCTAACTAACGTTTGCTAGCTTAGCAAACACTTGTTAGCAAACAAAGATGGCTGAATATTAATTATAGGTTACTTATGTTTTAACTTCAAGTTAGGTAGTTGTGTACCATTCGAAGCTGAGCAAATTTACCACATAAAAAAAAAAAAAAAAAAACATTAGTAATGTTGGTATGAAATTGTGGCAAACCTGTGCAGGATTTAGTTGTGCTTTCCTGTTTTGCTTTTATGAAATCTAATGCATGGATCAAATCCACGATGTGGAAGCAATATCCTGGCATGCTTTAAAGAAATGGAAAAGTGGGGACATTTAGTTTTGCTAGCTATAGGCTAGTACAGTATCTTGATAATCAAAGGTATAGGGAGTCATAACAAAATGTTAGCTTAAAATAAAGCAATATACTGACTTGCCTTGCTGTGCAGTAACATTGTTGTTCCCGTATATTTTTGTCCTGTACATGAATTGTCAGGACATGGGATGCCTGCTGCTTGCATTCCCTCGATTTTAATGTCCTTTTCGTTCAAAATACTTTGCTGACGAATTATATTGTGAATGTAGCCCTCAAATGCATATTCTAGGTCTTTCTGTCTACTTCTCTCTGATATTTCAAAACTATTATTCCAGAAATTTGCTATTTATTCCTCCAGAACACCTCCCACTGATATCATTGAAAACGCCATAAATTGACATACCAAGTGTGAAAGGTTGACAGGCGTACCAACAGTAAGAAATTGAGGAGGGATTTAGCGAAGGGTCAATTTAATATCTTTGAAACTGACAAATTTAAATGTGGGAAAAAATACACCAAACATACCTCTTTTTCCTGGAAGGATGAATGTGTCCACAGACATGAGTAGGTATATGCCAGCAATGAATGGCTGCCTTTGAGGATGGCACATAGAGCCACAGTTAGAGGATAAGAGGCTCAAAAGTTTTGGTTTGATTTTTTTTATGACTTTTCCCCTGACATTTCCTTCCTATTCCCTCTTGTCAAACATCTATAGGTACATTCTTCATGGTGCTCAGGAAGAGCAAGCTAAATTCGGTGCTGCTCTTTATTCCTATACAACAGGTACAAAATTTCAAAGTTCCCTCCAATAAGATTTTTTTATTTCAGCAGTCAAGGGTAAAGTTCATGTTTTTGAGGAAATACTTACGGCTTGGATGTCATTCTTAAGGTAAGTCCTGAGCAATCTCTATGATGGTCTGCAAAACAAAAAAATAAAATAAACTGCCACGTTCTTCATCTGAAGGAGCACTATAATCACCAAATATCTCTACTTCCTCACTTCAGAAAGCTGTCTGGTGGAAGTGTAATAATTTAGGGGTTGAGGCTAAAGTATGAGAAGTACACTGTTCTTCTCCCAAAAATACAAAATTTAAGAAACTCTCTTTGATTATTGTTTTTTGAGTGGGTCAGGTAAAAAAAACTGTTTTTCTGTGAGGGAGAAGTAAATCTGATCACTCAATCTATTCAGAATTTGTCCATGGAATTTTAACATGTGCAACGCTGATATAAACTCAGTAGACACACAAAGAATTAAATCTCACAGTTTCCCTACAAAACCAGATTCTAAGGATTTGTATACCACAACATAGAGGTTTCAAAAGAGCTGGAGAGCCATCTCAAACTTTGATCTACAGTACCTTGAGTGCTGTGTTTGGTGGATGGAAGTTGTATGCTAAACTATAGAAAACTCCAAGGATGCAGCTAGCTAGATTTGAATATGCAATTTTTACTGGTTAGATGTGTATGATAAAATATTTTTGGTCCTGTTCCTCTTTTGTTCCTCTTTCTTCTTCCACATGGCTGCTAACTAAACTAAATATATTATAATATCGGAATTAAAAATGTCAGCTATAGCTGAGGGAAAAATTATTATACAAGATTTCAACGTTTTGTTCCTGCTTGCTGACTTCATGTTTACCAAGAAGTGACAGCTCTTGTTGTATTTGGAATGACTCTTAAACACCTGAATCTTTCCAGACCTTACTGAATTTGCTTTAAATGAAAACATTAATCGCTCGGAAACATAAATGTCAGTACTTTAACTTCCATTAGGACTCACCTCTGAAAGCACTGAGATCTCCATAATGGATCTGCAGCACAAAGTAAGACGTTCCTGAATTTCTTCCAACTTTAAAACCAACATCTGATGAGACAACAGAGAGAAGAGCAGAGGTTAGAGAAAGACATGAAACCCCATAGAGATATAACCACCTGAGGAACAAAAGAAAGATGTATTATTGTACATAAAAAACATACTTGACAATACATGATCTTTCTTTGCCTCATTTATTTTCAGTGAACTACTAACTACTAGTAAAGAAATAGTCCCTATGATTATAAGAACTGTAGTCTGGGGGTTATACAGAGTAACAGGGACACTGTTTCTGGCCACTTTTCAATAATGTTAGCACAACAAATTAAATTCCATTTACCTCCATTGTATTGGTAAGGAGAAAATGAAACTCTCCACATGGCTAGATATAACCAGAGGTCAACTAATAAATATGACTTTTAGTAATTGTGAACCAACCCCTTTGAGAGACATACCTTTGGGTAATTTAGTAGGAGGTGCATTCCGAGCCCACGCATACATAATGGAGGGTTCATCCTCACAAGTGCCTTTTACACTGCCACAGTCCCTGGAGATAGAAATGACGCAATCAATACCACTTTTTGTTTATGAATGACCAAATGGGAAAACAGAGTGAATCACAGAGGTAGTCACAGAAAAACACATACATCTGTCCCCACTACAGCAAGTTGCTGTGGTGTTCCATAACAAAGCACTGGCACTCAGAGCAGTTCCACTGCCAAACTCAGTATGTACAGGAACAAAAAACCGAGGGGCATGTTACAATAAATTAGTATTATACAGATAACAAAAACAATATTAAATTGATACTTTTGCCCTCCTGAATGAACCATGACAAGCTGTAACTACTGACACATTATCACCTTATGAAGTTCTTCTGGTGAACATGTTAGCAAAAAGTTTTCTAATTGCACATTCATCAGAAACAGAGCAACATTCCTTTGGAGTGGTTTTTGTGTCCATCTGATCAATTTAAGACCAATATTGATTCTCTTTTAGCACCGTTCTTGGTGTCTCCCAACTCCTCAGGGATATATCTGGCTCTTCAGCTGCTAAATGGTCCACTATGTTCACCAGCATATCTCTAACTGTGTCTGTCCACTGTTTTCTGCTGAGCACCTGCTCAGTGGTTATTTAGAGATTTCTCTCTTAACGGCTACCTGCTGCTACTGGAGAGGAGGCTGATGATAGCACTGAGACCAAACCAACCGACTGAACAGTAAAGATGGTACGAAGCTTCATAGAGCTGGGGGGGACTGAAGAACTGGTGCTAATTCTCTGCGGATTTCTCACTATGACCGATCACATTACACGCAGTCATTTGCCTAGTTGCCAGTATAAAAACACTGACTGGTGCAGCTTTAATACAAACTGAAGCGAGGGAACATAATCTTCCCATCAACCACATCATAACAAGTAGGATTGGAATTTGTGGGCTTCAAAATCTTACACCTTGCATCAGAGTCATAAAGATATGAACAGCATATCCAGCAATGTCAGCATTCCAGATTAGACAGACAAAAAGAAGAAAGAACTCCATTTCAGCAAGATATTACATTTTGGGATTGTAGAAAAAATGACATAGCAGTGGATTAATACTGATAACCCCAGTAAGCTGCAATACCAATACAATCAAAACCAATGTGGTGTCTGAGCACTGCTATACAACGCTGCTAGCAGCTGCTATAGGATGTACTGGGGTTAATGCTATGATTATTACTGATAATGGAAAAGTCTTTGTAACACTGCCCCTGAGCTTTCAGGTTCAGGTTCAGGAGCTTTACTGCTCTTCACACCCAACCTAACTCAAGGGGTTCAAACATGAGTTGCATTATTAGGTAAAATAAATTGTTAATATTTTAGTTCAGGAAATATGAATGTTTTAATATTCATTTGGAAACTCTAGTTAGCTTGTGCCTTAAGTAAATGTTTCCACTATTCCCGATACAGCACTGAAAACAGGTACAGAGAATAATTTCACTGATTTAATTGACATTTTGCTGATAAAAAAAACCCCTTTATCTTTGTATTTAAACTTTTTACTTTACCAATGAAAATGTTCATTTCAGACGCTGAGCTGTGACCTGAAGTTGGATATTACCAGTAGCTGCTGGTGGAGACAGGAGTCTGGCAGCCAAACAGTAGCATGTGATGGACTGTGTCCATACTGGCATGAGGTATGAAGTCCACTGCGGAGGAAAAGCACTGTGTTTAAAATAGTTAATACTCAAAGAACTTCGTTGAGTTATTCAACACACTTTGGGTATAAAGACTTAGTTCACTCGAACCATTTCTGTCTTAACTTGATTTGCTGTCTAATATAATTCAGACACACCTTTGGTTAAATCATGTGCACCTTAGATCAAGGACAGCAAAGTGCACTGAGGAATAAACATACGTTGCAGCCCTTCAGTGTAGGGGTGTGAGAAAATATCGATACACTTGAGTATTCTGATATTATGTTTTGTGATACTGTATCAATTCTCATAGACACTGTATCGATTTGGAGTTAATAGTTTACATGCAAAGATTTGTGGCAGACAGTGGCTCATTTTGTGTTGCATTTAAACCTCTGACCACTAGATAGCAGTGTTTTAATCTATCGTCAGCTTGACTCTTCCACTGCAATGTAACAATGTAGTAGTCGTGTAAGGGTGCGACGCAAATATTAGCATTAGCAAACCTAGCTGACTAGTAACGTTACCACTGATGGGTGAATCAGGAAGGGTTGGACCGGCTCCCAAGGCTTACACTGCTGAAGTATGGGCCAGTGTTCATTTTTGCAACTGGTTTTGATGTAGTTTTAGTCTTTAGAAAATTTGTATCAGTTTTAGGTCATTTCATTTTTGTTAGTTTTAGTCTAGTTTTAGTCAACAAAAACTAAAGACATTTTAGTCTAGTTTTCGTCAGTCTCATTTAGATCACATCTTTTCAATTTTTATGTCTTCAATGCATTTGAGGCTACAGCTGTCACCACCTTTGTGTTCAGTTACCACGGTTACAAGAGTCTCTTACAAGGCGTCCATGTCAGTCTGCTCTGAGGTAGTGCAGACTGACTCACCTCAGTAAATCCATTTAGCATTTCCAAACTCTATTCTGTCTATGGCTATTTATTTAAACAGAACCGGTTTCTCTAATCTAATCTAGTACAGTAGTTCCTGCTGATCTATCATTACTGCAGCCATCTGTACCTATGACTGCAGAGCAGTGAGTCATTCAGAAGCTGGATTCACTCACTTTATCACTAAAATACTGTTCATTTTCTGGGTTTAGTTTGAGAGGAGACACTATATCAACATATAACATCAATAGTGTGATTTTTGTTTAGTGAACATCGAGAGGACAATTTGGAAGGACCGACAACATTAATCCTGGAATTTATTCACTCCTCCTGATAGCAACATTAAAGATAGCCGACTGAAAGTAAAATTATCATTACCTCCACATCTACAGCACTTGCTAGTTACATTAGCTTACCTTTTTATAGATGCCATCGTGCTGCCTGTTTTCATAGTTTGTCTGCACTGTTATGTTGCTGCTCATTGTCTAATTCATAGTGGATTGTAGATTAATTTAGGCCATAAATCTGTTTCTTCAAAGAACAGGTAACGTCAAATAACATTACTGACGGACAAAAAATTTTGCAAGGTGTTTCCTATCAAAGTAGTGCAACAGGTTAAATGGCTAAATCATCTTCTGAACTGGGGAGGAAACATTTTTACTAATCACGAGCTACAGAGTTTGCATTAAAACATGTCCATTTGTCCATCTTTCACATTACTGTTTCGTTTTTATTCGTTGATTAAAAATGTAATACATTTTGTCATATTTCTTGTTTCAAAGGTTACTTTTTATTTAGTTTTAGTCTTGTTTTAGTTGTGAAAAATAGGTTGCCAATGAATATTTTCTGTCATAGTTTTCATTGACAAAATGAACACTGGTGTGGGCACATTTTGGCTTCCACAATAAAGAAGGCACAAAGGAGATTGACAAGAGCCATGCCATTTGCAAAATGTGCCGTGCCAAAAACAAATATTTAGGGAACACAACGGATCTAAGAGCACACATAGCAAGACACCATTCTGATGTGCAGCTAATGGTAAAGCAAACGGCTAACGTTAAATGAGTGGATCCCTCTGAACTCACTCCATGTAACACTGTCTGTTGACATTTTTTAAATTTACTTCATTTCTTTACCTAAAGAATCCTTCAAACACTTTTATCTTATTTTTTTTACTGACACAGGCAAATGTTAATTGATTTGATCAGATGGCAGAAAAAGTATTGCTATGATGTCGGATGTTACAGGGACTGTGATAGATACAAATGTTCTGATTGCATAAACAAGTAACCTTTTTTTTACTCAGATTTTATGCATATTGTGGTGTGTTCTTTATAATGACAGTTTTCATAAAATTAGATTAAAAAAATCACAACATATAACCTTGCTTACAGTATTGCAATATATCACATTTTATTGAATTGTAACCCCTGTATGATGACACGTGTCGTATACATTATAGAAATTCTTGCCAATACAGCAGTATTGGCAAGCAGCAGTCATATCCCCCAAAACACAGATTTAAATGTGTGTCCTCACCAAAATTGTCAATGAGTTCAAACACACTGTTGGTCAACTTAAAATATTTTAAAGAAAATATACTCACCAATATATGCATCTCGACTAGCTGGCACAGGAAATGCCATGCACAGGTAAGTGTCCGACTAAAACATGAAAGAACAAAACGATGATATTCATTACTGAATAATAGAAAACAATCATCATTTGCTGAATCATTTTTAGATTAATATTTAGAGTAACAAATTTATTTAAGTTTTAACAAAAATACGGTTATGAGCACAGTTTATGCGTGTCATGTCGACTGGTGAGCAACATTCAGCACAGTAAATTCTGATTGTGATAGTTCCTGCTCATAAAACTCAGTAAAAGCACTAACTCTTCATGCACAAAAACACCGACACACTTGTCAAATGCAAAAGGTGTGTTTAGATGGGACTCTGGTATGACAAATTATAGGAGGACAAGCGAGTACCCTGTAAAAAAATGTAGGTACTGGGGCCGTAAATATTTAGGGCTGAAAAAGCAATAACTCCTAGAGAAATAAACACCATCTGGTTTCTAATTTCACAAGAGATAATAATGATTAGGGCTTCAATTAATGATTATTTTCATTAATTATCAACTAGTTGAATACATACTTTCTTTAGTAATCAATTAAACGTAAACAGACTCACCCCAGCCGGGGTAACACCAGGCATACGAATATCCACAGAGAAGTTGTGAGAGTTTGTTAAGACCTGTTGCTGCTCGGTCCTGGACACACAGTTGCTAGGATCCAACAAGACATTTTCCTGAGACCTTAGGGAGGAACATAGGAACGGTGTGGTTTCCTTCCGGCTTAATAACAGGACACTCATTTATTAATAGCAGACTCAGCAGTATTATTGGAGTCATACTGCCTACTCTGAAGTCATACACAACAACGTAACTACACGAAAATAAAAAAGTTTAAAAGAAAAAGT
The DNA here is from genome assembly GCF_016859285.1 of Xiphias gladius. Classification (NCBI taxonomy): domain Eukaryota; kingdom Metazoa; phylum Chordata; class Actinopteri; order Istiophoriformes; family Xiphiidae; genus Xiphias; species Xiphias gladius. The sequence continues at coordinate 1,979,090 of NC_053419.1, forward strand.
TAGATTTTCATGTCACCCCATTTTTTAAGTTCATGCCTAGCAAATCCTTCTCCACTCAAAGCATGTGTATAGCTGACACACAAGAAGAAACTGTTGGATGTGATGGATTCATAGAGTCGTACTCGTATGAGCTGGAGTCTTCAGAAGAGGAAATACAACAGAGAAGTGCTGAGAGGGAGAGACTGAGGACAACAGTGGACACTAATATCACTCCATTGACTGATAGTAAGGCACTAAAAGCCCCAAACAGAACTAGAGGAGACTGGTGGTGCAGCTGCAGTTAGTGCTCAGCAATGCAAACTGAGGCAGAATGTAGATGCTGCAATGAATGGGACATTCTGGAGCCAATACTGCAGGAGCTGCAAGATGCAAGAAACCAGGATGAACTTTGATTTGACATACACCACCTGGACTTTCTTTAAGGTGGACAAATAAACAGAGCATAAAAAGGATCTGAAGGGAACAGAGCACTTCATTTTCTAATGCTAACTTTGTACAAGTTGAAAAGGTAAAGAATAAACAGCAATTGTTTACAATACGAAATATGTTCCCATGCATGCATATAGTGGCTTCTGCCTTACAGGAACAACTCATACCATAAACTACAGTACCCACATATTTCGAAGAAACATGTCACTTAGCAAAACAATGTGACTCACTGGTTGTTTTAATAGATTTTCAACAATGGAGCTCTATGGAACTGATGAACAAATTAAATCACGTTTTGGATACACAAACAAAACTGCTTGGTAGCATAAATGCATTATTGTTTTGGTCTTTTCATGGGATTTGTTGACAATAATCAAAATATAGAAAACTGCCAGCCTTGTACTTTTAGCTGTGTTCAGAATGTCATTAGCACTCGGTGAATGAGCACTGTCATTTATTTCAATGAGCCCATATGGCTGGAACTGATGAGCTTGGGCCCAGTGTATAAACCATGCATATTCCATTTACCACAGATTAACTACTATTTACTGAAACAGAATATGTAGGGAGGATGTGAGCACAAACATACTTCAGACCAGTATGCAGATGGTTTTCTAGAGTGACCTGTGATTGATATAAGGTGAAGATGAAAGATGAGGTTGGAGATGGATCTAATAATAACATTGTTCCTTTACATTGTTAGCAAATTTCAAGTTGTGTTTTTTTTTCTGCAGTCTCCAGAGTGATCTCTAAAATACCAGTCAAAGGTGCCTTAAATTGCATTTGTATGGATCATTTTCTCTTTTTATTTGCATTGGAGGCATCAATTTATTGTGTTTATGATTGTTTCCATATGATCCTTTATTGTGAAGCAGCTTTTACACTCTCTTTTAATATGAACACTATAAAATTAATCGATCCTCTCTGATAGTTGGCGATGATAACTGAGATATCACTGCTGATGATAAATTAATGATAATACACACGCTATAAATCGCCACACACGTGTAAGGACTGCATGTAATGATGACTGCTCTGGCCTTGTTGGACAGCCTTGCTGTTATGACACAATCAGGAAAATTGAACTTCATCTTTGATATTTCATGTCACTTTCACGTCTAAAAAAAACAGTAGACTAAGCAGCAGTAATGATATGCACACAGGTCATTCAGGGTGGAAGTAGACCGGTCTATGGCTAACTTTGGAAGTGGAAATGAAGTCTTGCACATGTGCCTAGTTCCACTGTGACTGAGATTTATGAAACAGAAGCCTGTGCATGTACTGCTTTATAAATGTAATGAAAATAATTGTAATGCATATTACTATCTTTATACGCAAAGTTTAAGTTGTGAACATACAGTACATGCAGTTTTATGCTCTTTGATACATACAGAGTGGTTTCAGAAAATATGCAGACCCCATCACTTTTTGCACAGTCTTGTGTTGTAGATTTAATTGTAAATGGATAACATTGCCATTTTTTGCCATTAGTGTACACTCAATAACCTATCATGAAAAAGTGAAAACATGTTTTGGAAAATTTTGTAAATTCAATAATGTTCAAAAACTAAAATCTCTCGTTTACACAAGTATTTAGACCTTTCACTTTGGTCAGGTGAAAGTCCACCTGTGGCAAACTGAATCGATTGGACGCCATAAAATCCTTTGCATGTTGTACGGACAAACACAATGATATAGAGCAATCCACAACAGCAAACTTTGGCCACAGTTGCTGCAGCAAAGCTGACAGGCTGAGAGGATGAGACAGTTTCCCAGAGCCAGCACAGCTGTAGACAGCTCTACTCACAACTCTCCTGCTGCTATGGTTAACATCACCACCGACATCATATCTTGGCAAACTAGAAAGTAAGCGGAGTGTCCGTGGGCAAGTAATTTGATGTTACCGGACACACAAATGTGCCACAGGTACCTGTTTGGTAACTAACCAGCTTGGATTAACTATCACAAACATTAGCAAACAGGACAAAAAATAAATAAATACTGCCCTACTGGCTCCGTGAAACCCAGCAAAACTAATGTCAGACACCTGTCAAGCAGAAACAGAGCAACCTCCGCATCTAAGTTCATGCCCTTCAGCTCTCGGAGGTTTCGCCATCGTTGCTTCACCAAAGTTAACACAGCTCTTCACCCTTGCCTTGATCATAGCACTTCTTTTACAATTTTGGTTCCTCTGAGCCTCCCACCTTTGGGTGTTCCTTGGCCATCTCTCCTCCTTAACAATGCCACTCTGTTTTGGCATATGCGCCGCTGTCACGCCGCCTCCTCTGCAGCCCCCACCCACCCCATTTCCAACTCCACAAATTCTGGCTGCGACGGAAGGTTGGACCGTTCTCCCTCGCCCCCCCCGGTCATCCTCCATTCGCGCTATCCGCCCCTCGCTCCTTCTTCTTTCCCTTGTTCCTGTTGCTGATTGGCGCCATAACGCTGTGTGGATCGATCCGAGCCACTTCGTTTATATCCCACTAACAGAGCCCCCCAGCACTCACAGAGCAGACAGCTAGCGGACCGTGAGGAGCTCTTTACTGAATTTGACAAAAGGTGTCTTGAATTAGAATCGCTGACTCTACCTTTGAGGATCTGAATACGTTTGTAAATGAGAGATTTCAGTTTCTGAATTTCAATAAGTTAGCAAACACTTCTAGAACATATTTTCACTTTGTCATTACGGGTTGCTCAGTGTAGACTAATGCGCAGAATGACACTTTTATCCATTTATAATTGAATCTACAATACAATAATGTGTGCAAAATGTGAAGGGGTCTGAAGGCAGTGTATGTACTGTATATTGTGGTCCTGGGTCAAATACATGCCTAGTGGATGATATGCTCCCTCACGGCATGTCTACAAAGAAAGCGCTTCAGCTGCGTTTTTCACGTGTGCTTCTCCCACGCCTGACAGAACAGACACGCTGCTGCTTGAACGAACCCAGCTGTCTGGCCTACGTCACGGCTCCCATTTTTACTCACACTACGCGCGCGTAAACGGGGTCCCAAAGCACGTATTTACGCTTTCGGTCCGTTTTCCTGCGATCTGCATGCGTAACTACTGTGACTGCGTACTGGGCTCCAAGCGCTTCCAAAACGCGGGGGACCCACAAATCCACACTGCACCTGAACACACCCAGTGAGGACGCGGAGCATTGGAGCTGCCGCCGTCGCTGCTGCTCTGCTCGCGTGCGGCTCGTGCTACGCTTTCTTTACGTCCACGCATTGTTGTCGTCATTTGCTTGTAGTGGGCAGAAATTGGTGTTTCTTTAAGGTGAGACAGCAACTGCACTCCCCAAGAGCAAAGTAAATTATCTTCTATCACCCAAATTTGAAAGTGTGCCTTTTGAAGAAAAACCGGAGATTAAAGCCTCTATGCCCACCCGCCAAGGGACAGTGTTACAAACCAAACCACTGGTAAAAATAACCACAAATCTGACGTGGAGTGGATCTCAAGGAATAAATGGCTAACTGCTAGCTTGTCAAAAAGGGGGCTTTTTAACTTCCCGTGTGTGTTATTGGAAGGGGATGGGAAGTCCACTAAGAGCGCGGCTACTGTGATCGCACCAGACAAGTCAAGTGGACGATCGCTTTGTGCACCGTAAGCACTCATTGTTTGTTTCCCATCCACGGTCCTGTTCTTGTTAAGCGCTCGCACACAGTTTCCTGTTTTTTTTTCCAGCTCTACTGTCGAATGCAAACAAATGAGCTCTTCCTCTTGCTGTCAGGGGGTCACCACCACGAACTCCTTGAAGGGATTTCCAAACGTGAAAGCGGCAGAAAGTATCTGGACAGTGCAGAAAAATTGGACTTTCTCGGCAGAGCAAACTGTTACCCACGCTGGCAGCACATACAAATGGGGAACAGAGTATCTTAACAGTAACTTGAAGAGACTAGTTATGTGCTAAACCAGAATATCGCCTGACTTTAACTGTGTGGAAAATTTTATAAGTTTTGCAATTTGTCCAAAGTAGTTGGTTTTTTCCCACCTAAAAACGCCACTGTTCTCACTATACACTAACAACAAGAACATGAACAACTAGATGCTCCCTCATCATTTGCCTATATTAAGAAAGGTAGAGAGTAATGTCTGGTGGCCCATATGGTTACTTTGTGTATAATCTGTCTAACAGAGGTCGAAGCTCTACACGTTACATTTATTTTTGGGGGGCACTGGATTTTTTTTCACATTCGCATGCTCTAATTTTAAATGGCATATATGATCAAAATGCTCACACTGCAGAGCCTTGCAATTGTTGCCATATCTCAAAGATTAAAAGGTACCCTAGGTTTTTGTCCACTAGTAGTGCTAAGCAGAGCGATATTTTTATGTGCAACTCATTGTTGTGTTTGTATGTTATGCATGCGGACAATGCAATACACATTCCTGCTAATAATTTTGTGCTATTCCACTAACTGACAGTGGCAGTAATGCACAAAGAAACATAGCAAAGCACCAGCATAGGCAGTAAACTGAGAGGAAATAGAAAACAGGACAATTGAAATGCATTCAAGGTGTGCGTTAGACCTCAGGGATACAAACAGTGCGTTTTGATAAGAAACTAATTGTGTTAGTTAACAAGAAAATCCACCAGGCAGCTTTAAGCTGGTGGGTAAGCTGTTGTCTTGAACAAGAGGAATGATTAAGATTAAAGAGTTAGGAAAAATTATATTTCTCAACAGATTTACAGCTGAAACTTTTACAAAGCTACTTTTTACATTTCCAGTCAATTCTCTCACAAAAGAACAAAAAGACCTTTTTTTCTTACCTTTTGGACCTGTACAGAGGGTTTTGTATTTCCATGCAGTGGCTGTGACAGATGAATGCTAGCACCATGACACAGAGCACAGGGACTCCCATCATGACCGTGATTACCACGGCGTGTTTCGCTTCCCCAGCTGTCTCTGCTGTAAATGTGAAACAGCGGCTGTCATCACTACCCTGTCACCTAGGAAAGGACTGGGTTGATAAAGTGTACATCAGAGTGCCTGACTCACCTGTTTTATTTGCTCAGCTTGGTTGAGGAGTAAGGATATGAGGGGAGGTGAAGGTAGTATCCCTGCTGGACCTCACTTCTTTAGCATGTTGGATTGCAACTTACGCTTGGTTCCTCCCGGTAGGTAAGATAGCTCAAAAGTCTGTCTGGAGCAACCACCTGAAAAAAGCCTGTGTGTTAAGTGACTGGTGAGGTGACAAAAACCCAGCACATACATGGAACCTAGTAACACAGTAGGCTTTGTCAATGCACTTTATTTTTTTACATGTTGTTAATAGAGTAGTTAAAACTGCCCCCGAGTCCTCAGTAACCCTGCATTATAATAAGGAAGATGAACTCATTGTCTCTGTGTGCACCTCTCTCTTTCTCATACTCCTATTTCTTAAATAAGTCTAACTGGTCGGACTTGAAAATGATAGAAATAGTTCAAAATAAACCTCAGACAGAAATGTAAACGACCCTGGTATTAATGGTTCCATGCCTAGTGTAATTAGTAAACACAGTAAAATCCTCTTTCACAGGATATTTAGTCTTGTATTGTGATATTGATATACACTGTGATTTTTGTAACTTTTATGAGAAATAAAATGATAAACTGTGTATGAATAAAACTACCACAGGGGGAATGTCTGTTTTTGTCTAATCCATAAAAAAATAATAACTAATAACTCAAGGCACTTCATCACATTTATGCAAAAATCACAGAAAAATACAACATTTTTTATAAATCAGTCATGCTCATTGTTTTGCAAAACCAAACAAAAACAATGTAATGGTATGATACACCCAGAGGTACAAAAAGTATGGCCAAATCTGTCAGCTGAAGATCCTCCAACCCTACTACCCACCATGGAGCTCTAAGCCTTGCTCATCTACGTGCGCAAACTGCCTTGTGTCACGTTTGCCTTGAAACCCGGTGACGCTTATAAATGGCAAAGGAAAAAGCATTGAGATGTCGAGCTTGCTCGGTGACTCATCGCTGTTAACCGAGGAAGGTGGAAATAGAAGGGAGAGGAGGAGTGTGAAGGGGCAGCGCTGTTCTGACATCACAGCCCTCTGAGGAAATAGATGAAACTATGGAAACAGGGCTCATCTCACTCATGGACCACAGCACGTATTCCACCAGGGTTTGAGGCTAAACAGTTTCACGTCTCTACAGCCACCCGACACCTAATTTATAGCCACCTTAACGTTCCGCGATTATGGTCGACACGGCTGTTGCTTTCGTTATTAACGTAACAGCTGGCCAATGCCATTTACCGCAGAGATGGCACAAGGTAGATAAGGTACATCTGCCTAGGCTAGGGTGGAAATAAAAGTATACCCAAACACGAAACCTGTTTTATTGTCTTAGTTAAATATGTTCAAAATTAGTGGGGTTTTTTGTTTTTTCATACCGAAAAGACACCGCTAAGGATAAACAGATGTCATGCCTGAACTAAACAGGAAGTGATAAAAAAAAAAAAAAAATAGCCATCTTTAACTAGCGCTAAGCTACGATGCATATAAACATGCCAGACCCTCTAAGAAAGCAAACTTTGGTGGTAAAAAAGCAGCTACAGCTTGGCTGTAGCTCAGTTAGCTCCCTAATTATATTATTTATTGTCATGTCAGTATTGTACATGAGCTAACATTAGCTATCTTGTGCGTTGGTGTGTGTTTTGACAGGTTAAACATAGTATCAATTATGAGCTGTGGTCGGTGTCATTGAAAGTGTCTAAATTGTAGCCCACCTTAAATTAGAAAGCTAAACGGGAAATTTTAAGGAGAAATGCTTTGTAGATAAAAATGGTACCTGTTCGCTGCAGCTGGACGTCTTTCAATCGCCTGCACTGAGCTGATAACCTGCCTGTGTGTCGCTGGTAAGAATCAGTAACGACCACATTTCCACCTTTTCAGAGTAAAAGCATCATCTCAACAAATGTACACACACGAACATTTCTCTCTCTCTCTCTCTCTCTCTCTCTCTCTCTCTGTGTGTGTGTGTGTGTGTGTGTGTGTGTGTGTGTGTGTGTGTGTGTGTACGCGCGCGAAAATTAAAGGGAAAATGAATGACTAAATGACGAGAAATACAAACAAATGCAGATGCTTTCATACAGGGCACAAGAGGTCACTGTTGGGCTACAACGAATTGTTATTTTTGTTGTTGATTGATATGCGATTATTAAATATATATTTGTATCTATATAATGTTAAAAAATTGGGAGAAAACCCCATTTTTATTTTCCAGAGTTAAAGTTGACATCTTCAAATGTCTTGGTTTGTCCGACCAACAGCTCAAAAGCCAGAGAAATTCAGTTTACTGTCATGTATGACACAGAAAAGTATCAAATCCACACATTTAATAAGATGTGACCAGAAAATTCTGGGGATGTTCGCTTGAAAAACAATCAAAAAGATTAATCATTTATCAAAATACAGTGGCTTCAGAAAGTTTAATTTTTAATAAAGTTGCAAAAATTTCTAAAATCACGTTTTCACTTTGTCATTATGGATGAATGAGCGTGGGTTGATTGATTAAAATAAAATCTACAACACCGTAAAGTGTGCAAAACATGAAGTGGTCTGAATACTTTCTGAAACCACTGCAGTTGTTGGTTACTTTTCCATTAGTCGACTAATCGATTCATGACCAATTGTTGCAGCGCTAGTTCACCGAGTGGTTTAATGTTTATGTTAAAAGATTCGAGTCATATGTGTTTAAAACAAGGAGGGAATATGTTTTTGAAGAATGGTGTTTCATTCCTCCAACAGAACTGCAAAATCTACGACAAGGAGCACTGAAGCTGTTCTGAAGTCTTTATGTTGTTCACTTTATGTTAGTTTTTCTTTTAATTTGTCACCCATCTGTATATATTGTCACAAATAAGAATGGAAAATAATAGTGCTTATTTCCGTCAAGGACTTTTTCCTGAAAATATGAGGCTTTTATTCTGTAAATCTGAAAGGAAGTTTTTTTTTCCCCTCGATCCGGCTATGGTTGCTGTTGTGCTGTAGCCATCCTAGCAGTGGACAGGTTGTTGTCGTCAAAAAGTTTCTGAAAACGTGATGAATCATAACACCATGTGAACCAGCGTTGCGGCAGGTAGGTTAACACAAGTCTCTAAATAACGTTGAGGATGCTAAGTTGTCATTTTCCCTGTGTGGCTGCTTTCCGCTGGCCAGACGTTAGCCTGCTGTGCTATGCCGAGCTCTGCCTGCCCACAACTATCCACAGCTAAGGAGAAAGCTCCCGGACAGTACAGGTAGAATTTCCTTGAAACGATGCGTCCGAAATTTTGCAAGGTTTCCTGGATTGTTTCTGCAGCCGAACTCCTTGGTGATCTATATCTGTTTTTTTTTCCTTAAGAAGTTTGGAACCTACTCAGACTGTCTTTGTCTGTTAACATACGAAGTCTAAAGTAATCTCACTGTACTGTTTTGCCGAAAATCAGAGTCAGCTTCAGTATTGACTGTCATACTTACTTTTCCTCATGTTTCACCTCTCAAAGAAATCTGTTAATCATAGGACTGTGGACTACACAAATAAATTGCTACTCAGAATGTCTTCCTCTCTTGTCATAATAAATGTGAAGTAATTTCTCTGTACCATTTTTGAAGGATACCCAGTTAAAATTCGATTGGGGTTTAAACAGCTAAAATCATACATTACTAAGCTGCTTAAGTATTTATGCAAAAAACATTTTATTATACATATAGAGCAGCAACTGCTTGAACCAGAGTTACAGCATGTACTGATCTCAACCAGGTTGGGGCCTTTTAAGGTGTTTTGTGGAAGCTAATTTTTTTTTTTAATTACACTTTTAGAGTGCAAAGATTATAAACGTCATGTCCACAGTTTTTGCATGTCTGTTTTTTTTGTGTGTGAATGTGCGTAGTGGTTATGTATGGCATAGCCATGTGGCCACGCCTCTGTCCCATTTTTCCCCATACCCGAAATGGAGCAGCTGTAAAACAGTGAATACGGTGTGATTCTTTTATCTTATCCCATTCATGCATAAGAGGAGCCAACCGGAAGTCTCGGAAGCACAGCTCTCTGCTCAACTACATATAACATCAAAATTTTATGTTATTGTTAGCTACAGTATATTAATATGGATGTTACAATTATCTGATGTGACAAGGGCAGCAGCACTGTCTGTCTTGTGGTCCAATCATGTAACCTGTTTTAGGCCATGTTCAGAAAAACAGTAGCCCTGATTGGAAAAAAAAAAATGCAAGCCAGTCAATTAAGGCAAGTGGGGAAGCTAACGCATGGGGCTCCCATCAAAATAATGCAGGGGGTCGTCTGGCAAAAAAGTCGAACCAGGCTCGACTTTTGCTGTAACGCGACGTCATTCGGCAAGGCGCTGTGTTGGCCAATCAAATACATGCAAGGGTACAGTCCGGGTGGATTACTTTGTAATGTATCCCTACTGTTTAACTTGCGATTGTCTTGATGAAAGATAAAACCATGGCTGCCAGGATAACTTTCAGGAGCTGTAAAATCCTGTCCGTAAGTATTACTGCAGTAGTATTGCAGCAAACTCACTCACACAGCTTGCAACAGCCTACCTCGGTGCCGAAATGCCCCCCCCTCCAGTGAAAGGCTCTTCTCTACAGCAGGAAACTCTATAAGTCAGGAAAGATCCAGACTTCTGCCAGAGAAGGCAGATATTTTCATCTTCCTGCAGAAAAACTCTTAAGTTTTCTGTGTTCCACATTTTATTTAGGGAAGTTTGAGTTTTATATATGATTCTAGAGAGACTAGTTTCTATTTATTTTCTCTTATATGACGTTATTGATTTTAAACAATAACTTTGCTGTTGGAAAGGTTGCTGTATGTTCAATTATTTTTGTTGAATAAAGAATTTCTCTTTTTTGCATGTTTGACTCTTGCACTGTCATCAGAGAGAACAGATAAGAGTAGTAGATAAGAGTCGTAGTATTGAAACGATACCCACCCCTAGTCACTGTTCGGGTACCTGTGTTTTACATGGGATATCGGCTCGACTACGAGAGGCTCTCCAATATCTGTGTCTATGAGGAGGGTCAGTATGTAGCTGTAGCCTGTAGCTATATGTGAGAGACACAAATTGGGGCTAAGGTTAACCAGTGTTCTGCTTTTATACTTGCTATATTACTGTTATTCTATTACAGTCTTGCCTTTTACATTATGGTAAGGGAGTGGAGAATTTTGCTGAACCAAACTTTTAAATCCAAACAAACAGACACATGCTAATTTTGAGCAGAAAAAGCCGCTTTTACACACAAAACGCATATTGTTTGAAAAATCCCCTGTATTAACATCATATGCCAACGAGAATCTGTAAATATGTGTACAGAGAAAAAAATAATTTACTTTGTAGTTCCTCTTTAAGGTATTAGCCTGGCCTGCTTGACTTCATGTTTGTAATGTCTATAAGCTTTAGCTCAATTTGGCCCAGCTTCAGTGGTGACACACTGAAAGCAGTGCATTCGGCCTTATTCTCACAACTGTTTACATGTCACTGGAGTTCGTAGGCCTGGCTGTGCCTTGTTTTGGGATCTGATAAGCCTTTAAATGCATGAACCTGTTTCTTAGATTGGACTAGATTGTATTTCATTGTCCCACCAATAATTGTAACAACCTGTTCCCACCAACACAGCCCCTTGTGTTGTTTTAACACCGTGCTATTTTCAATCCCGCTTAGCACCATATTTGGAGATAATTATACCATAGTGGGTGGTTTTTATGTAATTGGGTGGGTAAATATTGTTTTGGGTGCGTTGTGATACTTCGGGTTACTTCTGTACCATCTGGGCAGTTTCCTGCAACAGATTGTATAAATGACACTGAAAGGTCACTGAGTTCTGCAGCATCGTCTCGACAAACAATAACTGATAACTGATGAAAGTCTAAACAAAATGTTTTCTCACTTGATTACAACTAAGTTCAAACTTTTTTCATATTCCAGTTATTATCTGTCATAGTTCTGTAAAGAATTTTTACATCTTTTCATATATGGTCAGGGGTGAAAACTTTTTACATTTAATCAAACTATCTAAAAGTCTTATTTTATTTGATGACATGTATTATTATCAGTATAACTTGTCTGCCAGATTAAACAGATAAAACAGAAGGCTGGAGGCGTTAGGATCGGTTCTTTTTTCTTTGTTTGTATTCAACATTATCGTCAGCTAACCACATTAATCAAAGAGCCTATTACTATGTTAAGCAACTATAATCACACAATGAGGTGGGTGTGAATGTCAAATTCTCAGTTTCAGAAAGTTTCAGAAATTGTTGGACACAGCCTCTAGTCCTCAAAATTGTCGGTATATTTATCAGCTGGGAATTGTTTCTAAATATACTATATTTTGCTTAAAAATCTTAAAAGACCACATTCACCAATACTGACTGATTAATGACTTAACTCGTTAAATTGGAACTTAACCCGCCTCCTCCGGAAATCTTGACCCCCAGTGGTTTAACTTCTCACCTTGCTGCAGTATTGCACAGGTGCAATCCAGGACCCCTTGACATTACTGTTGGGTGTGGTTACAAGAGCAATGGAGCAAATTTCCGACTGCGCCCATCAGTGAAGCTTGGTGTGGTCAGAGGTGAAACAGGCTTCAAACTTTTAACCAGAAGACACAGCAAGATACTGCTTTTCAGCCTGGTGTTAAGTTACAATCAGTGTTCTGAGCTGTACCTTGTATACTTATCCTCTCACGTCTTTGCTCTCCATTTCAGATACAGACCACCATGGGTAGGAGAAATGGCAATGCTATCTCCCACGGTTTTCCAGTGGTGGTGGTGTGCCTTGCTGCCTTGCTCCTCAGCAATGCTTTGATCTACCTATATCTGGACTCTGTGTATCAGTCTGATGAGCTGGTGTCCCCTCATGTGGGGTGTGTTCCTCGGCACTTCAAAATGGTGACCATGAAGAACTGCACCCCTTGGCTCCAATGTTCACAGATAAATGCAGAAGTACGCAAGCTGAAGCTGATCGGCCAGGGAGCTGTTAAAAAGGTAGATGGTCTTTTCCACTGTACATTACCTTAGTTTATTTTGTCGTGTGGATGAAAAAAAAAAGAAAATAAATTTTACACCTACAAAAAAAACCTCAAGCCCTGTCAATTCCCAATCTTATTCTCTACAGGATTTACCAGCCTAAATAAATTTAATACAAAGGACTACAAATGATATTCTAGTTGGACTGATGAATGGGGGAAAAATCAATTCACATAAGAATCGTACTCCTTATCTTCCATTATTCTGAACTGATTCACAGAATCCAAAAATCAATTTTACCGCATCATTAATAACCTTATGTTGATGCAACACCAGAAATATTTTGTTAAAATTTTATACACCATCAACCAGAGACTAACGTTAGCAGAGCGGATCACAGAACTTCAACTGTATTAAACAATCCAGCCAACCAACACACACTCCAGCACTTTCCAAGACCTCAGGCAACTGTGATGGAGCGAAGAAAGTACATTGGTAACCGTTGTTTTCCCCGGTACTAGCGTTGTACTACGGAGGCTTTTTTCACTGCTGGAGATGTAAAGTTAGTAACAGCACAACGTAGGACTCTTTGTGTTAAGCTAAGCAAACTGGCTGCTGGCTATAGTTTTAAATTTAACAGACAGATATGAGTGTGGTATGAATCTTCTTCTTTAACTTTCAGCAAGAAAGCAAATTAGTGCATTTTCCAAAATGTTGAATTATAGCTTTAATTCAAACAATAAAATAGAAATGTTTTTTGTCTTTTTTTGGGGGGCCTTTCATAGTACAGATGTACCCTTAATCGGACTAGTTGATGATATTTGGATAAACCTAAAAGCCAATGCACCACATTGCTGTTGGGTGTGGTCACAAGCATAACAGACCACACCTGTCTAAATCTTGTACGGAGGAAAGAAGTACTACTGCACTGACCTCTCTAAATTGAAAGGTAGATGTCTAATATACCTTGGTATTATAGTGCTACGCCACGTCGCTGCTGTAACAGTGCTTTTCCTGCATGGAAGAAGCAGAGCCTAATTTTTAATGGTGTAAGATCAACAATCATTGCAAATAGGTAGATCTTGGGCGCGTGTACTAAGCGGGGTTAATTATTTTATTGCTATAGATTTCTGTGTCTTTATTTAAAGGATAATTTCGGTGTATTTCAACTTGGTATGTTTCCCATAAATGTGGCTTTATGGGTCGTGCTAACTTTGCACTCAACCCCTCCATCGTTGAGATTCGGGAAAACAAGGACTTGTGCAAAACAGTATATAATGGGGCAACCAACATGAGCATCCTACAACTTTCCAAATAAAGGTTTCAAACGTTTCTAAACACAGAATTTAGCCACTAGGAACAGCCATTATGGCTAACTTATAGGGATCTACATCCAGGGCAACTTACTGGCTGACCTGATCACCCTGCAACACTAATATGAGATGTCACATTATTTATAGTTTTGAATATTTGCTACAGTGGGTCCACATATCCCCACATACAGTGGGGACACACATGTAATCATCACGGCTGCCAGTTTACTGAGAGGTTTTTCAGCAATTTTTTTGTTTATTTGTTTTGTATCATACATTTTGTGGCATGACAACTTATAAAAATTCAGTAGTCAGGCTAATTCTCACACTCCAAAATTCTCGTGTTCATGTTCTTAGAGTAACATCCTACATTATATTTGACAGTACAGAGGCTGGGATATACTTAAAACTATATATATCGTTCAACCAAGTCTAAAGGCCTAAGTGTTGAAGTGGTTTCACATGATGTCAGTTGCGAGATGCAACTAATCGTTCACATGGGGATAACAGCACACACTTTCAGGCAGTCTCTCCTTGAAGGCACCCATGGTGTAGTACTTAGTTGTTCACGTGGAAAGTGAAAAAAATAGTTGTGTAAAGCATAAAAAGAGAGGTTGAGAGAGCCCTTAAACCTAGCCTACTTTCTCACCTCCACACACCTGACCAAGCACTACTTGAAATGGGCACAATTGTTGAATTGTCTGTGCTCATTGCAGAATGGCACCTTAGCATATACTGTATGTATGTTCATGTTACCTTGACTGCCTCCCATCAAAGCAACGGATCCACTTGCCTTAGCAGGACATTTTGTCATCTGACTTCATATCAAAGGATTCCCTTTTATTTCTGTTACAGTGGGACATTTGTATCACTGTTTTTCAGGTCCCCTAATACCACTACTGACACTGCTGAAGTGATGCCATGGTGCTGTGAAACAGAGCAGAGCAGGCTGCCCTATATAGCAACTGGGGAGCAATGATTATGCTAATCTCATGCATGTGCTCCTGCTGAAGCACAGGTGGCATTCATCAATTTGAAATGAGCCTTTTACAGCAAGTATTGTTGCATGAAGCCCATTGTCACGCATAGTTGTCCGTATGACGTGCAGCTTTAACTCTAGACTTACTAACCTCAGCATCCCCTTTTCTTTCCTCAGGTCTATCTGGCTGAGTGGAGAGCTCAGAAGGTGGCTCTGTCCAAACTATCCTCTCTGGATTACGTGGAAGATTTTCTCCATGGATTGTCCATGTTACAGGCCTTGCAGGGCCCCCAGGTGGTGCAGTTGGTGGGGTTTTGCCTTGAAGACCACACCCTGGTCACAGAACACCACCCACTTGGCTCATTGCTTAACTTGGATGGTGTTCTTGCACAAGAGCGGCACCAGCAACATAACACCTGGCAGACACGGCTGAGGCTGGCTACAGACTTTGTCTCCATCCTCCATTATCTCCATAACAGCCCAGCTGGGAGGAGGGTTATGTGTGATTCCAACAGTCTGGAGAAAACACTCTCGCAGTTTCTGCTGACAAGCGACTTTCACCTGGTAGTAAACGATCTGGATGCATTGCCTGAGGTGGACCCATCCAGAGGCTTGTTGGTGAAATGTGGCCGCCGAGAGCTCACTGGGGACTTTGTGGCCCCAGAGCAGCTGTGGCCATTCAGAAACAAAGGGAAGCCATTTTCAGACAATCTCATGCCTGAGTATGATGAGAAGACAGATATCTGGAAGATCCCAGATGTGACATGGTTCCTGATGGGAAGGGTACCTGGAGGTGATTTAGTCCACTTCCATCTTTTTGAGATCCATGAGGAGTGTAAGAAGGAAGATCCCAAGCTCCGACCTTCAGCTGTGAATGTTTTAAAAGTGTACAAATCAGTCTACAGCAGCATGGTGCGAGACAATGCTGGCTTTAGAGACATGCTGTAGAATAATAACTCACTCAAAAAGACCATAAAAATACAATAAAAGTTCAAGATACAGTTTTACATTGTGGTGCAGTATAATAAATTTTACTAGGTTTGGAACGGACTGTAGATGTGTGCATTTATTTTTTACAGTTTTGTGTCACTTGAATGAATCTGTTTTTTTTTTTATCTGTATCGGGACACCTGTGTTGCTATTTTTCATACACTATTTTCACACACTACTGAGCTCAGAAAGAACAGAGACAGTGTTTAAGTCTTAATGCACTCTTAAATATCTGTTTTCAGCCAGTACAACCTGGGACAAAAAATGAGCTGCTGGGCCCCCATACCTCCTTGTTTTTTTCTGTGCAATGTGTGCATTTTCGTATGTGACACAAATTGATTTATAAATATGCAAATATAAGCCTAGTACTGACAGCCCTGAAACTAGATTTTGACACAGGGGCCCTTTTCAGCACATGGCCTTAAAAACTAGGCATTAAAGCAGGATCACACTGAGTCTGACTCTGCCTCTTAGACTTCAAGTTCTGACTTGGACACCCAAAATCACAAGGCTCTCCAATGTCCAGCTAGTCTGAGAGAAGGGGTAGGATTGACTCTATTAATTCAAGAATATGTAAATATAAGCAGCAGAGAAGGTTGGATACTGCTTGGCTGTAGGGAATCCAATGACAGAGCTTAATGACTAACATGTTGGATAAGAAATTGTATAATTTACATCTTTGTAGACTGCTGTTGTTAGCCTGCTAGCCCACTAGCAAGTAAATTCTGCCTAGTGAAATCTGGTCCGACTGCAGCCTAGGTCAGGCCCGGATGAGCAGGGCTAATTATAAAAGGCCATTCATATATGTGGACTCAAAAGCTGGGCAAACAACAGGGTGCTATTCATTGTGAATGGGACCTTTGCTACAGAGACTTAACAGCAGTCCAGCAGCACTGCAGGGTAAAGCTGAGAAAAGCTCAAATTTATGAAGAACAAGCAACAACCAGGCAAGAGCTACTCACACTCATTTTAATGCAGAAAGAGAAGCACGGAGTTGTTTACTTCTACACCCCACAAGAGCAACTGGGATCATTTCCAGTACAGATATAGGATGCTGATGCTGATCAGTCTTTACAAAGTCAAAAGGAGACCCAAAAAAAAACCTATTCTGGACTAGGGAAACCTCCGCGTAACAGGAAATGACAACGTCCTTCTGTGTAGTACTGTCGAGTCAGAGCGGAGTATGTAAATTAGGTGCTTGGTGCAACACACAGAGCTACAGCTACACAAGAGGCCAGAGACTGCCTACTACTATGTATCTGTAAGTGTCACTGCAGCATAAGAGATGGGGGACAAAATCCACAGTCCTCTCTGCGTGCAAAAATGCATTCTCAAGTTTAACTGAAGCTGATGAGGCTTCAGTCTGAATAAGAAAAAATTAAGGGGGCATCTTCCAAAGTTAGTCCTCTTAGAGAGAAAGTCCCTCTTTGTACTTGGAGAAAGGGCTAAAAGGGCTTAGCCGCAGCAGAAGAATAGTAACTGAAAGCAGGAGGTTGGTACTAAAAAGAGTGTTTAAACTTTAGAATGCATTTTTGCACAGAACAAGAACTGTGCATGTTACAGGCTTATCAATTGGCAGCCATAGGTTGCTGTAAGGTATACCAAGTTACTGTAGAACTAATGGTAGTTTTTAGCATACTGTAAAATGAATCACAGTATCCATATAGGTACGCAGAAGTTATTGCAGTATTTTTAGGATTAGTTTCCCATCCAGTTGTTCACGGCTCAACAACATACAATCAAGTGTTTGCTGAGGATACAGTGGTGTTTGGGATAACATAAAAAGCCATTTGCAGAAGGGGTGTGTGTGAAGGAATGCATGGATGCAGTTGCTGAAACACTGCTAGACGGTAAAGAAAAAGATGAAGTGGAAAAAATCAAGCAAATCCCACTGTCAGCTACAATAGCTACGAGAAGAGCTGACATTTTAGCAGAAGTTGTGCAGTCTCAGTTTGAGGCTGCCATCAAGAATGCACCTGCATTCAGGTCACAGCTCCTCTCTCTCTTCCTGTCATGGAGGGCACTGCATCGGTGGGGATGTAGACCACACATTTCAGACTGATCCCTGTATGTGTTAAAATTTCCTTTATGGCCAGTCACTGTATATATTATCTCCTCTTGTGTGTGTCGCCAGTGCTGTCTTACCTAACACATTGATGCAAATGCAAACTAACCCACTGCTAAATGGCAGCTTAAGATGGGGCATTTGAGCACTTTTGGGCCATTATAAACACAATAAAGCTTCTTGATACAAGAGAGTCAGAATTACACAATGCTGAATGTTTTTGCAAGATAAGACAAAAAATTAATAGAATGGCCTTC
The DNA here is from genome assembly GCF_016859285.1 of Xiphias gladius. NCBI lineage: Eukaryota > Metazoa > Chordata > Actinopteri > Istiophoriformes > Xiphiidae > Xiphias > Xiphias gladius. Next base: position 1,997,101 of record NC_053419.1, read on the forward strand.
TTAGCTGACATCACATCACACCTTAAAGAGCTTAACTTGAGGCTGCAGGGAAGCAATAACTCAATTTGTGATTCAATGACAGCTGTCCAGGCTTTCCAGAGGAAACTGGACATGTTCAAGGTTGTCCCCAAGCAGATCCAATACACTTCACAACACTTCACAACAAATTCAGGGAAAGACAGAGGTTTCTTCTAATGTTAATTTTATACAGAAACTCATGACAACTCATTCGCTGATCATTTTTGACAGCTTCAACCTAGGAGAGCAGCTCCTTCTCTTCATCCAGAATCCTTTTCTTTTTAATGTGAAATGGATTCACATTAAAAAAGTGTAAAAAATTGATTCACATATTCAGAGATGGATAAATGGACCTTCAAGTGTGCACATTCTGGATCTCTACAGATGAAGCTGATTGATCTGCAAATCTGTGTTGCATTGGGGGGCGAATTGGACCCTGCCACTTTCTGGCTGCAGGCTGTGCCTAGAGTGCTTTCCTGTGACTTACCAAAGTGGCAACACACCCTTTTACCATGTTTGGCTCTACATTAACTTGTGAATCAGCGTTCTTAACAACTAACATAATCAAAACAAATGGCCATTTCTGAATTGCCAGTGAATGCATCCATGCCTGTTTGAGAATGTCAGACTCTGTTCCCAGGGTTCAAAATGCTACAAGAAAAATCAGAAGCTAATTTCTCCCATTGAATGAGAGAAACAAAATTAAGATAAGAGAGAAAATGTGAAAAGGGCGAATAAAGCTAGACATGCTGAGCTTATTGAAAACAACTGTTCTTTATTCATGTTAAGTGCTTTGTGTTATTCATCCATGTAATTGTTGAAATCAGTTTAACAAACAAATTAAGATTTAGCGAGCTTTTGGACTGAGAATATGCTTTGCACTGATCAAATAAACCTTTTTTGAGGACTGAAGAGATCAATGTTAAGTAATTTTAGACATGCAGGTTTTGTTGTTTTGATATTATTTGTTCGGGGACCCCTCTTTCATCCATCATACCTTCTCTGTTATACCTCAGTTTTACCAAAAATATGCACTTTATGTTGGCCTTTTTGAGAAAATGCAGGCATTGCTAAGAATGAAGAATATCTCTTGTTGAGGGGTGAAAAGAGAAGTCATTTTTGGTCAAGATTACTCTGTTTATAAGTTTAAAATGTGTCTGAATACCTTAGTAAAAAAAAGTTGAAAATTTTGAATAAAATGTAGACAAAGTGTAATAACTCATAGACTGAACCTTTTCTGGGGAAGACATTGAGTGACTGGACCTTATAGAATCATAGTTGAATAATCCTTCTGTGGGACACTATAGAAAATATTATAGGACACAAGCATGTTAAATTCTCTTAGTGCAGAACAATTAATCTTTAAAACATGTCTAAATTGCTTTACTGATTTTGACGCAGATCATGTTACACTTTCAAAATCATCCACCTGCCCTCCAGACTGCATTCCCACTTGGTTGGTCCAGATATTTTAGCCATTATCATTTGCTCCCTCCACTTTTAAACATGCCACTGTTGCCCACCTCTTGAAGAACCCCTACCTGGATCCTTCTATTTTAAGTAATTTTAGACCCATCTATAAGCTACCATCTGAAAATTTCAGTCCAGTTTTCGCTCTCTCCACAGCACCGAGACTGTCCTGGTAAAGGTCACCAATGACTTATTACTTGCCGCTGATGCAGACCTGTACTCCATTTGAATTCTCCCTGACCTCAATTCAGCCTTTGACACAGTGGGCCACAATGTCTTAATCAGCTGTCTGAAAAACTATGTTGGCATCAGTGATATGGCTCTGGATTGGTTCATCTCATGCATCTTGTGCTTGGAGATGCCTCTTCCTCTAATGCTCTGCTCTTTTGTGGGGTCCCACAGGGGTATATTCTCTGTAAATTTACTGTATACATGCTATCACTGGGCTAAATCATGCGCAGACATAATGTTGATTTTTCATCGCTACAGGGACAATATGACACAGTATGTCCTGATAAAGCCAGGTAACACAATGTTTCCGTTGTTATGTCCTGCCTAGATGAAATTAAGAACTGGATGTCCAATAATTTCCTGCAGTTGAATGACTCCAAATCAGAAATAATTAAAATTACACATTGTAGCCCCAGCACTAGCCACAACCTTTCTTCTAGTCTGGGTGTCTTATCCAATAGTGTACAAAAGAGGCCTGTAACCTACACCGATCAGCCACAAAATTAAAAACAGTTTCTGGTTTTAATGTTGTGGCTGATCGGTGTACGTGTTGTTTTCGACTCGGAGTTGTCCTCTGACTAAAGGTGACTATAGCTATATAATCCTGCTTTGCCCAACTGAGATATTTAACCAAGATCAAGTCTTTCCTTTCACCTGCAGATCTAGAAAAGGTCATCCATGTTTTTATCTCCTCCATATTGGGCTACTGCAGACTACTTTATTCTGCTATTAGCAGCTGAAACATCCGAAGACTACAGCTGATACAAAACGCTGCTTCCAGGCTTTTAACATGTTCTAAGAGAAGGGGGCACATCACAGCAATCCTTGCTGCCCTCACTGATTACTGGTGAGTTTTAGAATTGATTTTAAGATTTTACTGCTTACTTCGACTGTTTTTTAAGCCCAACTGCACCTAATCTGTTAGCTCCCAATGAGCTTGATTGCTGCTTGAGATTCTCTGGCAGGGCCCTGCTAACGGTTCAAAAATCCACTTGTCACTAAAGGGAACTGGGCCTTTGCTGTCCGCGTCCTTAAGCTGTGGAACAAATCCAATAACCTCTTCTAAATCTCTTCTTAAAACTCACTTTTATCTCATCGCTTTTTTTTTTTTTAACTGATGGGATTTGTTGTAATTGTTTTAATTACTTGTTTTATTTTAGATTCATGATTTTGATTTTATCAGTTATTTTATAAAGAAAAATTATTATTATGTGACCTATAGATTGCATAATGAAGGAAAGAGTAGAATTAAAATAAATATTGAATATAAAACGTGGTAAAGACAGCCGAAGGCGAAGGTCTGTTACTGAGAACACCCTAACCCCAGTATAGAAATGACAGGGACTGTTTAATGTGAAAGCAACAAAGACACACCTGCAGAGATGATCAGTAACCTGCATAATAACAGTTATACAGGGATATTAATAACCAGGTGATGTGCAAAACCAGCATAAGACATAACAAGGACTACTGTGCATGTGAAGATACAAATTCACAAATGATGTTGATGACGTGACACAGACCAGAAAATTAGTGAAGCTGAATATGGTACCTTTAAAATAATAAAGAATAATAAAATTACTATAGTTGTCATAGAAGATTATAATGAAAGATAAATCCCATCCAGGGTGCCAGTGCATGTCTCACCTAGGGCATCAAAATGTCCAGATACACCGCTTGCCACAATGGTAGGTGGGGTAAGAGCCTGCTGTCATATCCTTGTTCTGGCTGCATCTTCTTCTTCTGCCTCACTGATCTTTTCCCAAGAACTCAGTGTCTTCTGATTCTTTGTAGCCACGACGGGATGAAGCATGCAAATGGGGATAACTGTGTTCAATTTCAGACTTTCTCTCCATGAGGGCATTCATGGTGTTGCACTCGGTCGTACACTAGTGCCCCTGCTTATCTTCACACTTCAACAAACGTGACCAAACACTGGCAGTTCAGAAAACCGTGGCCGTGATTGTGGGTGTGCTTGTTTGGAAAAGTTACAAAAATCATCCGACAGGACAGGGTTCCAGCCACTCAGATGACATGAAAACCTCTTCAGTGGCAACAAACTGATGCTTTTACTTTCTCACATTTTTATGTTGGAGCTCTCCTCATCTTTACATTTTCTGTGCAGTTTTGGACTCAGTTCCACTCAACTTTTCCCTTATAGCTGAACCCTAATCTTTTGCACGCTGAATTTTGATCATTATTTTGGAATGGCAAACAGCCACCTTTATCAGAGGTATCCAGGTATACTGATACAAGAAATGAATGGATCAAGAATTCTCAGATGCCATGGTATGCTGTGTAATGGGTAGGTTCTGTGAATTGGTAATTCCAAGGTAATTTCTATAAGAGGACAATTGTTGCTCCTCAAATTTACTACTACATGAAAAATTAATCAAATCTAAAAAGCAATTTTAGGGCATCTTGTAGCGCAGTGATTCCTGTATTTCAGTATTGTGGGATGTGGGTGCTGGACTGCAGGGCACACATTGTCTCTCTCTATATGTGGGGAGTAAAACTGACAAGCTGGTTTCAGTAGAGGTGTGCTTGCCAATGGTACAGACCCATCCGGCTCAGCAACATCAGGATGTCTCTGTGAAATGCTTTTGTCAGGATAACATAAAAAAATGGGTGTGCACAAGAGTTAAGAGGATAGAAAAGCACCAGCAGTACCTGTGGAGGAAAACATAATCAGCCTTTATTTTACACATACACAACAAAAATCTGGATTAAAGCTCAAGAGGAAGTCGCACCTTGGAATCCGTGACGGTCATCAGCGGTTGGTGGAAAGCTGCAGACAAGCCATAGAAGCAAATGGGAGCCAGACACAGAAAGCTGGTGAAAATGAGAACAGCCATGCGTTTGGCCATGCTGGTATCACATCTGCTGGACTGGTTCTGGGGATTGTGCACCATGCAGTAGATGTGGAGGTAACATAAGCATACCACCATAAAAGCAATGACATTAACCATCAGGACAGAGACCACATAGGCCTGAGCAGCAGTTGTCTCGGTGTCCATGGGTAAGCAGATGCTCACTTTCTGGTAACTGCTCACACCAAACAGTGGCAGCAGAGCAAGGACCACGCACAGCAACCAGCCAACGAGCATCAGCAAAGCAGCATGGCGCAACCTCATTTTTCTGTCTGGCCTCATTGCGTAGAAGATGGCATGCCAGCGCTGAAGACTGATTAAAGTTAATGTGTACACAGATAGCTCACTGGCAAACACTGATAATGTCCCTGCTAGATTGCAGCCACTTCCTGTTTGCCACATGATAGCATAGTGGTAATAATGGGAATGTGTGTAGAGGTCAACAGATGCAATAAGTAGTAAGTACATCCCCATACAGAAGTCTGCAAACGCCAGGTGACCCATGAGGAAACGGGTAACGGACAACTTCTGCCGGCTGGTCAGCAGGATGAACATCACCAGGAGGTTGGCTGAAATGGCTAACAGACTAACCACCCAGACCAACACCCTCAGGAAGCCTTGACTGATCACATCCTCACAGGGGTTCAGGGCATTAGGCAATGGGGTGCACAGGGGTCCATGATCATCTGTGTGAAGCTCATTACACAGTGCAAAGTCAAAAACTTCACTGAGCTGGTCTGTAGGTAACTCCACATAAAACAGACCTTCAGTTTGAGACTGTTCAGTTGGACAAATGGGGGTGTTGTAGTAATGATTGCGATTTGTAGTGCCGGCAGTTGTGACACCAAAGCTGTCTTTCAGATGTTGGTCGATTTTGTGTCCCAGATACATCTGAGAGAGAGCTGCAGAGGATTCCTGCAGCTTTCCCAAAGCAGTCCGGGTAAGGTTGCAAATAACTGCCTCAGAGTGTCTTGAACACAGATGATAAGGATTATTAATCAGAGAATGAATTACAAGACCTTTTGAGATGCATGTAAATATTGAAATATTACAAAGTTCTTTCACACCAGAAAGTCTAATGGTGCACAAGATCAAAAACTCCTGACTGAAGAAAAAGGCAAAAGCACATACTGTCGATTGCTTGTTGTCAGTTTGTTAATGACATGTCAATCCTTACACCTTCATCGGATAAATATCACACACAGCATCTGCACCGTATATTGCAAATATAAACATTTCAAAAGATGAACCAAATGTATAAATAAATAAACAATATGTTGGTTTCAACAGCCGGGGGCCTCATTCTGGGCTTTTTCTTCTCTGAGTATGCCAACATGCCGCTAATGGCTGGCAGTTTGGCTGTATGCAAATCCGAGCTGTCGTCTGGTGTGACATGGTAGGCAAAGGAGTTCCCTGCAGTGACCAAACTGTCAACTGAGATCTTCCTGCCGTGTTGTGAGTTAAAAAAAAAAAATTTGCGTATAATATGGGGTATCTTTGTATGGAAATTAAATGAATCAGTTTATTTTGTAGGAGAGGCCAGCGTCTTGGCCATTCTGTCTCCTAGAAATTACATTTCTATACAACTAAACTGCAACAGCAAATATATTTTGTACAAAATGTAATGCAATCGGATATGATTTCTCTTAACATAATGAGGAAATGTTGTTAATTTACATATTTGGGAAGTCAAAATACATTGATACTGAATGTATCAGTAAAATGTTCACAGATAAGATATATGTTTTCCACCAAAATATCTAACTTGCAGTCGAATGTCCACTTGTAGTGACTACAGCATTATTAAACTTTTTTACAGCTCTGTTTAGACTCTCACAGCACTTGGTTAAGGTTAGGGAAATATCTGAGTCTGGTTTAATACAGAAAACGTTCACAGTGACTTTAGACACAACATGTTTATGTATATTAAACAAAAACAGTGTTCTAAGCCAAACCAAAGTGCTTCTGTTGCCTAAACCACAGGCAGGAATGTGGATGTGAACCATGGTCTCTGGCACAGTCAGACACAGTCATGTGCTCTGTACGCTTGCCATCCAACCCAGCCATCTCCTGGCAACTCCACTGCTTTTAATAAAATAAAAACAGTTGCCTCTGAACATTATTCAGAAAAAGATTACATTTCCTACAAAATGTATTTGCTGTTGCCGTTTACTATCAATGTCATTTTTATAGGAGAAAGGGTTGGTCTTGGAGTCATCTTGCCTCGGTGTTTTGTGGTGGATGCTAATGGACCAGTTGTAGGTACATGCGTGCTTTCATTTGTGTGGTATCAATATCTATCTGATTTATACCTAGCATTTCCTATTCATAGGTGTGTTGTAGAGCCCCTTGAGTATTTTTATTCACGAGGGTAGTTGGGGGAAATCTTACCGAGAACCCGCTGTGCAGCAGGTGGGTTTTGGAATATATTTTCTTTTTGGGTTTGTTTCTATTGTGAGAAATAATTGTATTTCGTTTAATGTTTTTTTGGTTTTGTTTTGTTTGCAGCTAACGAGCCTTGCTTTGGTGTTCTTTTCTCTTTTGTTTTTTTAATTTAGTTGTTTCTCTTAGTGCTCACCCTATGTTGACCCCACCGTGGTCGGTAATGCTCTGTGCCTGGAACAGTGTATAGATTGTGAGCCCCCATACTAGGTTGGTGTAGGTTGGTTCTCTTCCTCCTTTAATCTAATACATATATTGCTAGATGGTGTGTGTGTGTGTGTGTGTGTGTGTGTGTGTGTGTGTGTGTGTGTTTGTGTGTGTGTGTGTGTGTGTGTGTGTGTGTGTGTGTGTGTGTGTGTGTGTGTGTGTGTGTGTGTGTGTTTGTGACTCTTAATGTATTGCTGCCAACCAACTTGTTTCTTTGTGCTTAAAGTCACTTTTATCCAACAAAAATATATTTTTATATGACAAAGTTCTTTATTTTTAATACAGCAGCACTCTTTAGTGGTACCTGAACCTGCCGCCTGTGGCTCTTGGGTGCCGCAATACATAAGATGCCTTCTTTTAGAACTTATGACCAGGGTTTGATATTAAAATTAGAAGAGCTCATTGACCTTAATTTGTATGGTAACCTGGAAACGCTGCAGGTGCCCTCTGACAAGTGATTATTTTCTTGGGTTATGTTTATATTCAGTCATTAGTAGTACTGTAGTTTGTGAATTTGAATGAATTTTACCTGATGAAGAGCTCAGGACTGAAATGTTGTTGGTAAAGTGACTACAAGTGATCAACAGTGCACATCATTTTTTTTTTCCACAGTCAAATGTTTAAACATAAAATCATTACAATGCTAACAAACTCTGTTTTTATTTCATCGAAATGACTTGTCCAGCTTTTGTGAGTACATCAATACATACACTAGAGTGGGTCTGAGGGTGGTTTGGTATGTGAAGGACAAATACACGCGGAAAGGAACCACAGTGGGAAAATATTTCACAACACTTTCTATTGTCTTACTTACCCTCTCCATCTTTTCAACATTTTCAGACCACAGCAATGGCTTGGGAAAGTTAATTCAGCACTCTGTAAATGGAGAAAGGTCCTAAAGGGAGGCAGTACTTTGAGGGCCCAAGTGTTTTTAGCTTGGAGCTTTTCAATGGTCTCCATACCTCTTGAAGGCAAAGAGCTAACTTTGGTCTCTGAAAGGTCTCTGGAAAGACAGACAAAGAGTTGAGATTAATTCATTTGGGCACAAAGATAAAGATATTCCTGTACCCAAAATACAAAGTAATGTTTTTTTTTTCTTGTTTTCTCAAGAACACTAATTTCTCTTCCTGCATTTTATGCACATTTCATTCACTCACAAATAAGTTGGTCCACGAATTACGCCATAAAATGCGAATTCATCTATTTGTTCCAAATCCACATTCCTGTGAAGATACCTGAAGGACAAAGAGTAGATGAAAGGTAAAGTAATGTGGCCAAAATTGATCTGTTTTTTTATCATTACTGATCATCCTCCTCTATTGATATACACAAAACTCCATATAACTTCATTACCTCATCAAAACATTTTTTATAAAACAATAGTAATTCAACCTGCCAGGTAGACAGGATGTTAAAGCTCAAAAACACATTAATAAAGAGACCAAATAAAAACACTGAAAAAAAATGGCATACACTTCCTCCAGTCTGCTCCCATTGAAGGCATAGCGCTGGATCTCTTTCACGCCATTGCTATTCAGCATGCTAAAAAGGGTGGAGGTGGTTGGGGGGGTGGGGTGGGGTGTGGGAGGGGAGAATATCCTGTGAACCTTCCATTCACTACATTTTTTATTCCAAAACGAGGAAAATTAGTCCCATGTCTATTTGTGAAATTGTGGGACACATGGTTTGTGACATACTTGTCTGTGTTTTTATGGTATCCCAACTGTTATAAATATTTTACTAATTTGCTTAAAAAAGTGAATGATTGAGTATAAAAAAAATACACACATTTAAAAACATCAATGGTATTTTTCAAATTATCCAACAAACTGACTGACTGTAGAGTTTGATTCTTTTGGTTTGTATTTAAGGATTGTTGATGCATGAATATACAAATGTCCAAGACATAATATTGCTAATAATAATAAATTTCATGACGAATGATAAATGGAAATGATAATGAATATCAAGATGAAATATATGAGGCAGTTACAGAAACAAAAAGAAAAAAAAAGCATAGTTTAAAAGCCTTTTAAAGCAATTTTGCAATTTCATTTTAAGAAAGAAAACAGATATGAATTGGCATTTAGTAATCTTTTTATGTTTTTTTATTTTACTTTAGTTTTATAATGTATCCTTTCAATGCAAATCTAAATAATTAACTTATAATAGCTTTTTTTAAATGATCAGTTAAATTATTGATTATATTAAACGCAGGGAAAGTCAAATTTTTCCAGTGGCAATCTCCAGGCTCTATACAACCTGAATGTCAACCGCGTAATATTCCCAATAATCTGAATGACAACCTGCCACAGCCAGCCACAACTGACTGTTTGCTAAACACTGCCCCAAACGGCATTTGTTCAGTCATAGCTTAACAAGCCTAAAATGATAACGCCATTATGCTGTAGGCACAGCAGCTCTCAAGACGGTGTAATTGTTTTTTAAGGCTTTCTAAAACCAAAAATACAAAAGTGAACTGCCTATGGTAATCTCGCACTATTTCCAAAGTAGGAGGGGTTCAATTAGTTGTCAGCCATTTGGAGGTCCTCCACAGTGTGGGGGACTGGTTTCCTGTAGCTGGAAATGTCCTACAGGCGTCTTCATACTGATGCACAGTTGTTGGTTGAAAACCTGCTTTTTGCTAGTCTGAGCTCTTTTGTCTGTGTGTTTCTGGCCTGGTTGTACAGGGCTTTGTCCCCGCTTCTGTAGGCCTCCTCCTTGGCCTGATGAAGCTGCCTGGGTTTAGCTGAAAACAATGAATTGTTGTTGTTGTATAGTTAGAAAGCCTTGGTGGGCAAACATATGTCCTCACAAAAGCTGATATTTTATGTCAGTGTCAGTGACTTCATCCAGGTCTGTAGTAGCAGATTCAAAAACACTCCAATCACTGCAGTCAAGGCAAGTCTGTAATTCCAGCTTTGCCTCACTGATCCATCTCCTCAAAGTCTTAACCAGATTTTAATTTCTGCCTGTGAGTCAGAAGGAGATGAACCAGACAATAGTCAGGGAGTCCCAAAGCTGAACAAGTGATACACTTTTTTTTATTGCGTGGCAGTCAGACAACACAGTGGCATTTGCTTGTACATGCGAACTATGTGGGGCAGAAATTTGGTGATGTAGTGAATACTTCACTGGACACAGCTAGCTGGTGAACCACTGCAGCTGGCGAGCTAACCGTTAATTCACTGTTAAGACGGCTTGCTGTTGGCAGCAAGTAAAGATTTGAAGTTGAAGAAAAAACTCTCTAAGCGAGGAGTGCATCTTTTCTTAACACTGTGAAAACTTTACACCGAGTTTCAAAAAGGTAGACGCAGATTCTGCCTCACGTCATTGTCCTCAATAACTCATATATAGTTGGAAGACCACCAGATGAAGTTTACTGTCTGTGATGGATTCACCGAGCCAGATTTCAGTGAAACACAGGGCAGCACATCTTCAAAAGTCCTTGTTTGGGAGCAGCAGTAGTTTGCCCATTTTGGAATGACGTAGCTGTATTGACAGGAATGGTGGTCAAAATCCCTGCTGTCACAATTAAACCATTGCTCAACCAAAATTCAGTTGAATTATATGTTCTACAACAGTTTTCTGTTTTTAGCCGGGCTACTCGGAATGGCTTTTAGGTATGGCAATGTCAATGGGTCAGTTGAGATAGGGAAGATAGGAACTAAGTTGGTTTACTCAACTTCCGTACTTATGAAAGTACAATTCTGAGGTACTTAAGCATGGGTTCCTCTCATTCTTGACCCCTGAAGTACAACCCAAGCCACACTAGATCAAGTAGAAGTCTCCTGCGAAAAAGTGACTCAACAGTCAGTTCCACATTCCACCTTACACAAACGCCACAAGGATTTGCAGGTGCATGAAGTAACATATAAGTGCCTAGCAAATGACAGTTTTTTGAGAAGGAGCTGGAGAAGGATTAAGAGATAGTAAGAGAGAAAGAAAAGGCATATTAGGTGAGAAAGTGCTCTCGGAAGAAGTAGGTCTTCAAGTGAATTTTGTAGACAGAATATCATTCTGTTGATCAAGTTTGTTAATTTGTTTCGTCACCCAGGCAGCAAACAGGAGAAGAGTTTGGATTGTGATTTCCTGCATCACAGTGACGGTAGGACAAGTTGTTGTTCATTTGCAGATCGTAGAGAATGAGAAGGCTCATGCACCTGAAAAAGGGAGTTCAGATAGATCGGTGCTGTGCTAATGGCCGCTCTGGCTCCCTGTTGCTGCTCACATTGAGTTCAATGGAGAGTAATGAAAAGTGGAATGCCAGGATCTGTCGTTGGCTGGTTGAAGACCAGACATGCTGTTGCATTTTGGACCATTTACAGAGGTTTTACTGTGCATGCTGGCAGCGCTGCCAGAAGAGAGTTACACTAGTCAAGGCAACAGATGACCAGCGTCTGAATAAGAATTGCGCAGCATACTCAGGACTGGCTGTGATTACCAGGAGTTTTGTCTTAGAGGCAGCATAGCAGTGGTAAGAAAAACAATGTGAGTGGATAATTGGACCAAGGGAACTGTTATACATTGAGAAGAGTAGGGGACCAAGCACAGATCCCTGCACCCTGGTGAAAAGAAAGGGACGCTTAGACTCATCTCCTTGCCGTGCCACTTTCAATGAAATGATTTCTATGAGACAGGACTCAAACCAATGTAGTTCAGTGCCAGAGAAACCTAAACCTAACCTAACCTAGTTTGGATATGGTAGACAGAAGAAGGTGGTTGTCTGTGTTGAAGGGCGCAAAAAAGTCCAGCAAGATGAGAACTGAAAATCACAATAACAGATTTAAATTTACATTTACATTTAAATAACATAAAATGAAAAGCTAAATCAAAAATTCTAGTTTCTCTGCTTTGGACACCTCCATCCATCATTTTTTAGTTGCTTATTTGGGCTACGTCCTCTAGCTCCGCCTTGGGGAACCTGGGGTATTTTCTGGCCAAATATGATATGAACATTAGTTTCCCCAGCATATTTGGGTCTGCCCAGAGCAGTGGTTCTACTCCGAGCTCCCTTCAGATGACACACATCATCATCACATCCCTAAGATACTATATGAAGGGAATTCTTTTTTCAACAGCTTGTATCCACAGTCTCTTTTTTCACTGTCCATCTTGTAAACATGACCCTGACTCATTTGAACAAGACGTGTGAGATGTTGTACTTTAAGTCCTGTATTTGGGGCAGCAACTTTTCTGCCAACCCAAAGTTGGCAATCCATCCATTTTGGGCAGGGTACTATGACCTCCAACTTGGAAGTGCTGACCCTCATCTCATTCATCCCACACTCTGCTGCAGACAGCTCCAGTGTCATTGGAGGTAATAGTTAATTGAAGCCAGAAAAGAAAAAGAAAAAATCACCAGCAAAAAGCAGACGCAATCCTGAGGTGACCATACTGAACCCTGACAAGGACCCTGGAGAAGAAACTGAATGGATACTGGAAACAGTCATCAGCTCTCTGTGAACACCAGACTATAGCCACTCAGAGCATTAACTGGGAAGGGGTGAAAGGTCATCAACCAGGAGTCAATGGAGACATTGCTGCACCAGAGATTTTTCGATCAGACACAGGGTTTACTACCCCCACCCCCTATACAACTACCTGTTATTATTTGACTGAAATTTCATCCTAAGGTCACGACAACTGGTTAACAGCATCTGCTGAGGAAGTTTGCAAGATGCAGTAACTAATGGGCCTTGTCTTGACTTATGAATGATAAAAATTAGCTGACCATCAATATGCTTGTCCAGGCTGAAGATCAGGGCCAATGCCCACGTAATTTTCGTTCTTTCTCTTTCTTTGCTTGTTTGTTTGTTTTTTCAAATCTGAACTTTTGCACAAATAATTTTCATTCTTTATTATTTCATGCTTTGTTATCTGTCACAGCAGACTTACATTGCCAGTTATGGTCTGAGAGTGCCTTGACTAAAAGTCTGTGCTGTTACCCTGTTGCCTGACATTGCTAAAGCGAAAATGCAAAAATGTAAAAATGGCCAAAAAACCCCAACAACAACAACAACAAAAACAACAACAACAATCAGAGCTAGATTTTACACAGTTAGGCCTTGACTTGAACATGACTTGAACTTACTGTATCAACATAACATTTTAGTCCTCATACTTTCATCAGGAAAAAAGAGAAAAACAGCAGCAATATCGACATATTTACTATGTATGTTTACAATTGTAAGAGCTCAGTATTACGTTTGTATTTGAAGTCACTGAACTTGAATTGTATACATACCGAGAGGTGTTGCTGGCATCCTCTGTTTAGCTGGTTTTTCTGGGTGAAAGCCTATAGCCTTCATCTGTATGGTGCTGTTTCAATGCTTTTGTTTGTCTGAATGAATTTTGCCCGATGAAGGTCTGAAGACCAAAATGTTGGATAAATAAAGCGAGTTCATGGGATGGACAGTGTGCAGGATTTTTTCAAGTTGACAGTTTTTAATCCTACGCACCCGTTACTAAGACGTTATGGTGTGCATAAACGTTTTTGAAATGCCAACAAAGTTATGCCTTGAAATTTTCGTAACACTGGCTTCAAGATTAAAAAAAAAAAATCATAGTAGGTGCAATCAGATGACTAGAGATCAAATCACACTTGTGTAAAGCTGTAGGGGAAAATGAGGAAAAACCTAAAACCACCATAACATCGTCATTTCGATGCCTGTAAGTCAGTGACAATGACATCTGAACCATTTCTCAAACAAATCCTACTTACATGGTCAGAGCATTCTCAGATATTCCAGTGAAAGAATTAGCAGGTATGACTTGAATGAAGAAATTCTCCACTATCTCCCTGTTAAAAAGGTATAAACATGAAATATTTTACACCAGTTAAACATTCATAAATTTTAGCAAACAAAACACATTGCAGTAAATGCTACATACAAAATAAAATCCTCTTGGCTGGACTGAATATAATGTAGCCCAGGAAAGGAGTTGAGACCTGTGTTAGTGATCCCACTGTATAGAAACAAATCTCAGTCAGCAACCAGTTAATGCTGGATACTAATTGTATAACTTTTACATCTTTTTCTTGTGGAAATATATGCGATTATACTCTAAGACAAAAAATAAGAAAATTAAATTGTACTTACAGGTACCTTAAATTAGGCAGATCCTTAAATGCCTCTTGGTCAATGTATGATAGTGTTTTGATACCAGTTAGTTGTCTATTGGACACACACAAACACACGCACTTTACTATCTCATAATTTTGACTCAGAAAATCAAAATTCTGACTTACTATTTCCTCATTTTGACTTATTAGAAATAATTTGATTTTTTTATCATGAATCTTTGCTGAAAAATTATCACTATAGTTTAATTCAGTGCAGTTTGGCCACTACATCTCATTTTCTGACCAATTTACTGTAAAATGTTTAACTTTTTGTTCATGTGTTTAGCAGTATATGGCAGAAATAAGGGCTTCCCACTTAGGTTTATAAATGTGATATGGCTTTGTGGGCAGTAAAGTACTCCTAGTATCACTGTAGGACAGAGGCAGCATGATATGAGACTGCTACAAAGACTACGCTGTGTATTTATGGTGGCATACATGTGAGGCTTCATTTTTAATCACAATCAAGTTGCACTGCTAAACGGTTACATACATGTGGCTGACCCTGGACAGGTTGTGGAAAGAATGCCTCTCAAGATATCTTAAAGTATCATCATCCGAGATGTATCTGAAAAAAAACAAAAAAAACACCAACAAACAAAATAGGGCAAAAATACAATCTAGAAACTCGTGCTATTTTTGGATTTGCAGTGGTTTGCACTCATTGGGTCTCATGTACGAACAATTCATACAAACAGATTCATTCTTAGGAAGCATGTATGAGTGATTTAAGAGAACTTGCTGCTTTCACCATTTTCTCTCAAATTTAGAATTTTCTGTTTTGTATGAATGAAATTCACAAATGGTCCAGGTCTGCCACACGACTCTGCCTGTCTCTACAGTTTGAATTAAGAAAGATAATGCCCTAATCTCAACGAGTTCACAGTTGCGTGCCAATTTACTGAGAGGTTTGACAGCAGGCATTCCTTTTTAGATTTCAGTGGCATGAGTATTTTGGAACTGCTGGACAACTGCAGTTGGAACACTTGTAAGATGAAATGAAAAAAATTACTGAAATTAAGGATAGGTATACAAAATGGTCTTGCATGAGAACCATTGTGTTTTTATACAAGTATACGAGGTTAGCTATGCCAAAGTTGCCCAGCATGCACTGTTTAGCACTGACAGATGGCTGTCTGATCATCTGACTGCTTGTGTTTGTTTTTGCCTTCAAACCAAGGGAATTTTACTAAACTGTTTAAGCAATCCTGGGCAAAGACGAAGAAAAGTTTTTTTTAGATGCCCAATCCACTTAAAAAC
This sequence comes from Xiphias gladius, assembly GCF_016859285.1. Classification (NCBI taxonomy): domain Eukaryota; kingdom Metazoa; phylum Chordata; class Actinopteri; order Istiophoriformes; family Xiphiidae; genus Xiphias; species Xiphias gladius. Next base: position 2,012,725 of record NC_053419.1, read on the forward strand.
GTTTTTTTCACACTGATGTTCACCTGATGCTGAGAGGAGTCTGCTAGCAAACTCTATACTGGGGGAAAATTATTGATGATCATTATCATGATTAATTGCAACTGCAAATCATATACATGGGGATATGATTAACCATATGTTTACTCACATTCCATGCAAACATCATAGCCTGAATATGATAAAAACCTTATAAGACTCTCAGCTAGTGCTAGGATGTTCAAGTCTTTTTTCCCTCGGTATATACCGGGTGCAGACCTCTAAATGTGTTGAGTATTTTGAGTTTCCCAGTATTGGGTGTTGCGCATCTCTCGGGCCATAAGACTGCAGAGGACACGGGATATTCTGGTATTAAATGGAGCAGCATATTTTACAAATGAAGAGCAAACTGGGAAACACATAATCCAGGCTAAAATAGACAGATGCAGCCGCCAAATGCAGGAAGGACAGCTGGCAAAAAACAAAAATCGCTGGCTGCGTGAATGCATAAGTTAATAGGCTTATAATATCACTGCCCCATGATTAGGGCACGAGTAAATCTGACTATAATTACATTTGTGTATTCCATTGAATTAATGTGTTGCTCTGATGTATTCCCATGGTGTGAATGACAATTTTAGCCTTATTCTTTCAGCTGCACAGCTGCAGTATCAAAGAGACAGGAAACAAAAAATAAATATAAAAACATCATTCAAAGCTGTAAGTAGGCTTACTTTCATTTCTTATAAGTACAACAAGTACCATGCTTTTGTTCTTTGATCAGCAGTTGTAAGTTGTAAGATGATATCGAAATACCAAAGCACAATGAAATGGCTTGGACATTGCTTGCAGTCAACAGGAAAAAAATATTAAATGAAGAAGACTGGAGTGAGACCTCTCACCCTTGATCCGCACACAGAGCATCACAGGATCTTCTACGAATGGTGATACCATTTTCAAAGAATTGATTGGTCAGTAGGCGGTGCTTTTATATGCGTTGATCTGTCATCTTGAATATAATCTGCTCCAGAGCATGTTACCTGTGCAGCATTAGTTATCATGGCAATATACCCCGGTAAGAAGTGAACCACCGTCGTAACCCTGAAAACCCAAGGTTACACCTGAAGTTACCTCGCTAACGACAAATTCTGCTTTTGTATTACAGGCCTCTGAAGACGGTAGAAGTATTTCAAGTCAAAGTGTAAAACAATTATTAACAGTAGCAGGCACTCAATGTTGTGTAACTTAACTGCAGCACTGAGTCTCTTCCATGCACGTGAAGTGTCAAGGGCAGCGAGTCTGTAGGAGAGCTTGTGTTAGCAGCATTTGAGTTGGGTTCGTGTGGATTGTAGTACTGAATGGTATCAGCAGCAAGCGCATAAAGCTACATTAAGCCCCGAGGGAAAAACATGTCAGTCAGTTATCACCTGCACTGCTTAAAGCTTAAAAACTCTGCTACACAGTACTCAAGTGACTTTTTAACACTATTTAGGGGTTTAATGTTTTGATTTATATGGCTGACAGTTATTTTGGTGACCTATAAAGCCAGAGTAGGAAGGTGAAAGCTTCTATGTGTTGGACTAGAGTGTGGGAAAACAGCTATTTCCTGGTGGCAGTATGTACCAGTGTAAACTCAATTTGTATTGAATTTCGCAAAAATACCAGTAGAAAATGTCGTTCATTTGGGGCCAGACGTATTTATAACTGGCATACTGTGCATGAATCTGTAAAGAGATGGTAATCAGATTTGTGCTCTGGCTGACAGAGACAGATAGAGACAGATATATGTTACTGAGTGTACCTGAGTCTAAAATCTCATTTTATCTAGGTTCAAGACACTTGAAATGGAAAATGGGAAATGGTGCCAAAATAAAGCTGCGGTACTGTAGTTTCAATTAATAATATGACAGCAAGCAATGTGAGCAGAACTGCTTGAGTTTCAAAAATGGTTGTTTTGCACATATTTCAGCGACATTTGAAGGTGAACCACATCTTGGAAGCACTGCTTCATTAATACTAATAATAATATAATAATCCCAAAATCCCATCCACACCTCCCTGCTACAACAGATACCAGTTTCAGGTTCAAGTTCATAGTCATAATCATATGCATTAGAAGCAGTGCATTCCAGTGCAATGTAAGACTTGTTCTCTGGCCGCCTCCCTACAATGCACAATAGATGAGTAATTAAAAAAAAGAAATATACATCTGTACACTTGCATACACACGCATCCTTCATGTGTACATATTTATAAATGTAGATATACATTTGTATATGCACACACACACACACATACACACACACACACACACACACAATGAACAGAATGCCTTCTGCAAATGATTTGACAACTGTGATTTCTCTGCTGAATGTGACTTAGTGCTTGACAATATTCTTTGAATAATGTCAATAGGATTGTGATAGAGCCTAGACCTGTCAACAGAGTCTTTAAGCAAATCAATGTCAACAAGGCCACAGGCCCAGATGGTGCTTCCCTATTAAGAACATGTAGAGATGAATTTACACCTGCCTGGTGTCCCATATTTCAGACATCCTTAGATCTCCACATTGTACCAACACAGTGGAAAAAAATCCACCATCAAACCAGTTGCTAAGAAACCCTCTCCACAGGAGAACAATGATTTCAGACCCATCTCTCGAACTTCAGTTGTGTGGAGAGAGGCAGCATAAAGAAGTTCATGGTGAGACACCTGAAAGTGGATGTAGGCCCTCAACCAGATCCTTATCAGTTTGCCTACACAAACAAGAGAGGCCCTGATTATGCAATCAACAGCATGGTCCATCTAGTGACTAAACATCTAGAGAATCCTAGGGGCCTATGCTAGAGTGTTTTTTGTAGATTTCAGATCAACTTTTGATACTGTGGAACCTTGTGTTATCCTGAAGACAATGCAGCAGATGAATGTTTACCCATTCATTATCAAGTGGTATCCATTACACCCAACAGGTCAGGATAATCAGGACTTTGTCCTATACTCTTACCATCAGCACTGGCACCCCTTAGGGGTGCGTCAGCTCACCAGTCCTGTTTACTCTGTATAACAATGAATGCACATTCAGCACTGCCAACACATACTGGACATGATGAAGTATTCTGATGACACGGGTATTTTGGGTCTCATGTCAGACACAATAGACACAAATGCATACAAATACAAAATCCAGTTGTGTGTACAGTGGTGTAGTGAGCACTGCCATAACCTTAATGTAACAACTTCAATGTAATAACCTTAAGAAAACAGATGAGATGGTATTCAACCCCAGATCCCTTGGTGACAACTCACCAGTGGTTATCCATAACTGCAACATAGCCAAGGTTGATTCTTACAAAATCCCCGTACACATTGACAACAAACTGACATGGAGTACTCAGGTATATACTGTCTGTTCTAGGGTTCAACAGAGATGGTGCTTTCACCACAGATGGAGGGCATCTGGTGTGAACCAGAAAACTTTGCTTCTCTTCTACCATGCTGTAGTTGAGCGCATCATTCGCTAAGGCATTGCAGCATTGTTTGGCAATCTTTGTGTACAGTTAAAATCCTGAGTTACTTGCCTCACTCTGAGAGCTATGAAATTCATGGGAGTGAGGCGGCATCCCACCTCACAGGATATCTTCAATGAAATACTCATTGGACAGGCCCAAAAGATTGTTTCTGACCCCGTTCGTGTCCTCCACCCAACAAGCTAGCTAAAGCCATGAATGCTGTTTTTTCCATTTTTTATTCATCTTAACCTCACATTATACTTATTTATTCTGGTTGAAGGTGCACTGTATAAAGGGAATGTGCAATTGCTTGTCAGTGGCAATCCAAGGGTGTGGATTTGCTATGTGTGTGTGTGTAGATAACAAATGTGCATGTACTGTGTATTATTATTATTTTTTTTTTCAACAGCAGATGCAGTATAAATCCAAGACATATTTCCTTCAGGACAATAAAGTTTAATCTTAATCTTAATCTTAGTTGCTGTCTGTCAAACTGTTTTACTGCATGAGTAGTGCCTGTTTGACGCTATGGTAACACTGGCCTTATGGTAACATCGTGAGCAAATGATGATCTGGGTGGCCTGTGTCCCTGCTTGTGTGCCTTCCTCCTGCAGCACCTGGTGTAGATCTTTTCCAGGTGTATAATCCTGTACGCCTGCTTAACAACCCAGTTATGCTGCATCTTTTTGAGATGTGTTACCAAACTAACCTAATATGCCCGCTGTAAAAAAGCTTTCTATCATGCAATGAGTAAAGCCACACAAACATCCTCTCTTAAATACTACAGGGCACTATACTAAATATTATAGGCATGAATCTAGGTAAAACTTTGAGGTAGGTTGTGTTCGCTCAATACAGAAATATCAGCGGTCAAACTTCTGAATTTTAATGCAAACCTATTGTAGACTAATGGTCAGTTCACGTAGGAAGCGTTTTTAGATTAACTTTTGATGTCTGTCACTTGCCTGACAAAAAGAACAGATAGGGTTCCATTTTATCAAATGCATCAATCCACACTGACTCTGAGACATTTTGTGTGAGATCAGTGTAAGCCGGACCCGCCACAGTTTTTTACGCTCAAAGTCTATGTAGTCTATGTAGTTTTTGTGTGGCATGCTTAGTGAAGAGTGTGTACATATTCTGAACTTATCGATCGTATCTGTAATGATTAAGGCTCCAAGTGTCACTATAAGAGTTACAGTAGACAGATTCCCCCTGCCCTCTGCCCTCCCTGGGCAGGGAAATAATATGAAGCCATGCTGTTTTCTTCCTGTATAATCCTCACGCTGCCTACTTGAAAATATTTATATCCAGTACATGTCTATTATCAGTCAGCCTGGTGACTGATAGTCAGACTGAATGGATCGAAAAACTTCCGTAATACTTGCGCCACTAAAATTTTAGTGTGGTTCAGAAATAATACATTACCGTACATTACAGGTGGGCCTGTTAGAGGTCGTGACAATCATGGCAAATAACATTCACTACTTTCATCCACTTTGAACAGTGTGGGAATCCTGTGGAGAGTTTTTCTCAGGGAAAACTTTCTGTTGTCTGGGATCTGCAGAGCTTCAAATATGAATACAGCAGCTCAAATATGAATACAGCAGCTCAAATATACTGCTAAGAGCAGTGATGTCTCTTTTAAACTGAATTTATTTTTCTGGACATATTGAAGATCCTGTAGTTGTCATGGGTGATGAATAACCATCTGCTTTTAAATACCAAAGTAGTGCCATATATAAAATAAAAGTAGAATTTAAAATGTTTTTTCACGTTGTATGGCTTTATTTCTGAGCTTATCTTTAAAATTTCATTCATGTAGATTTCAATGTTTTACATGCATCACATCTTGTTATTCATCACAGCCCCATTTCCCCGAGTTGTAACTAAACATGCTCAGTTGACAAAAAAACGGTGTCATGCACTGTTGTTGCCCTGGTTACCTGGTGTTTTTGATGGAGACACTAGTGAACGATTGGGGAATGGATGGTACTGAGGGAGTTATTAGCGGAAAGAGGTTTTAATTGAGCTACAATTTTTCCATGAGAGTGTGTGAACTGTTGAACTGTGAACAATGTGTCAGTATCCAACATGCCTGTTGATTTGCAGTAGAAACGGTTGAATAATTCGTTAAAATTAGATGTTTAATCTACACACAAGTGTTCAGGTTTCTGTGGTTTTGTTGCAACAGTCTGGTGGCTGTTGCACAAAATTTAACCAGCAGGTCTGCTGTGCATTATTGTAGCTCGACAGTGGCAACGTTACTCCAGTTAGGGACTGCAGAAGGAACAGATACCTGCTGCCTTCAGATATTTGTTAAGAGACTCACCACAGTAAAGGAAATGACTTTGGTGGCTGGCATTAATGCCATAATGGGAATACAACTTTTTTTGTTGTTTCTCAACTTTTTTACAATAAAAGCAAAAACAAAGCAAACAAGCAAAACATGAATAAAGGGGTGACTTCACCAAAACCCAGGACACCGGTGTGGTGAGCTGTTGACCCACTCAAAGCAGACGAGCAGCTTGTTTGGACGATCACGCTCTACCTGTACCATGCAGGGCATCACAAGGTGGTCAACCTCATTTAAGAAAACCCTAGTGATTGGGATGGGACAACATTGACCATGCTCAAATTTGCTTTTGTGTTTTAAATCAAGTAGTTTTGTCATGGTTGGAATACTGAGCACAGGATTGATGTCCCAAATGCAGTCACCTAGGCAGATTCAGTAGATGAGTTTTAATAAAGATAAAGGTGAAAATGCTTACAAGCAGGTCTGGCAAACAAATCCATAGGGCAAAGCTGGTTGACAGGTGGTAAACAGGCAGAAGGTCAAAAACACAGATGTACAAGTCACAGGAACACGAACAGGAAGATGAATGGGTTGCAGTCAGGTTGGCAAGAGATTGTTAGAACAAACTATGACAAAATTAGAAAGCCAAGCTACATAAATGATTTGGCAAAATACAGCTGAAACAGAGATCTCGTATATATACAGGCAATGGGGAAATGGCAACTGGGCTGCAACTGGGGGGAGAAGGTGAGGTTATAGGGAAAGATGGGAACACAGGGGTTACTGCAGGGCAGGTGGAAGAGAAAGTCAAGTGTCTGGGACAGGTAAGAAATGCTGGGGCATGTCAGGTTTGTAAAGTTCCGTGAAAATGCAGGGCCTGGGGAAGTGAGAAAGTAGCGTAAAAGCCCTCTCTTACGCCACTTTCTCACTGAGGAGTAATCATGACAGTTTTTAGGGCTGTGATCTTGAGTTTTTAATTTGAATATGGGTGAACACAGAACAATTGGATTTACAGTAGCTGAGGTAGTAACTAAGATACAAGAATTCACCATGCCACATTGGAGGACGTGGGCATCACTGGAGGTGGTCAATTGCTACAGCATCCTGCTGAAGCATTCTTAGTGGAATGAGAGTATGAGGCTCACTGTATCAGGTTGAAAGGAAAACAGTGTGTAACCTGCTGTCATTGTGATGATGAACCTTGTGGGGCAAGGAGGAGAATATTCCATAGTGCAAGACTGAAATGACCTTTATGGACTATATAAGATTTTGCAAACACTTTTGTGTGAAATTATGCATTAGGGTGGCTTCTGATTACTCTGTAGTTTTTCGGCATTACAAATGACAAATAATAATTAATATTTATTTTACACAATATTAGAAATTTGGTACTTGTTTGGTGGAAATTATTATATGATTTTGAGGTAAAAAGTTAAGAATTTACTAATAATTGTCAGGAAGCTATCATGATGTAACACTGCAAATAAAACGTCAGAACAACACTAATGTATAAATGTTTATGTCTGTATGCATAATAAACCGCTGTTTTCCTCATCATCAGTTATTTTCTTTTGTAATCTGTTTCAACCATTAAAGCATAATTTATTTTACAAACTATGCCCATGCAATTGATACATAAAGTATCAAGTCATTTTCATTGTATTCCCCTATCTGCAAGAAAATGCAGTACTATTGTTAACAAGCAGCTGCCATCTTGTTTCATTCTTCTGATAATGACATATTCAAGTGTTGTCTTTACTTTTTTTGGTAATTCCTTAACCATTGTCAATTTTGGTATGTACATTTTAAAAGAATCAATTTAAGTTTTTATTGAAATGTATTGATGTGTTTTATTTCGCCATACCTCATAGAAAACTCAGCTTTCTCTCTCTTCTCTACAGAATTGAACTTTAATTAACCAACAGTGTTAATGTGTTTTGAACTGTGCTTTTTAACTTTGGAAAAGCTGTCTGGAGGAGACTACAGTGTTCATATTCAGGCGTATTCTGTCCTAATGCTAAATACAACAGCATTTCCAGGGGTTATACAGGGTTATGATACAGTTATTGCTTTTAAAGTTACTATCTCTGTTTCACAATGTTTTCTTCCATGCAAGCTTGCCACATTACTTTGATTATGATGGACAGTCAGACATCTGATCTCATACATATGAAGCTACATGGTTGATCCAGACAAGATGATTTTACTTTAAAAGGTTTGAGGCAATTGATTGCCTTTAAAAATGGGTAACGGGTAACACTTAACAACACAACAGGCAAAACTGTGTGTAGTTACTGAGGAATGAGTGAGGAATGATTCTGGAATGACCTGATAGTTGATGAGTTCTTAATAAGTAGTTCCCTAATGACTCAGATGCCAGGAGTAGATAATGATGAGTTATAAAGCTATAGAAGAGGGGTGGGCAAACTACGGCCCGCAGGCAACATCCGGCCCATTGATCTTTTTGTCCGACCCATCATAATTATGACTGCATTCATTTGACCTTGTCCTGTAATGTCTGGCATTCCACCAGGTGGCGCATTAGGCGCAGTGATACATTGACTTGATTTTGACTCTCTGTTATTACTCTGCTACTGCTCTGAACCCATGTGCAACAATGAACTGGTCAAAGAAAAGAAAAGTCGACTGTGAGTGCCGAGTGTTTAAGAAGGAATGGACAACTAAATACTTTTTCACTGAAGTCCAGTCAAAGGCTGCATTGTCTTATTTGCTAAGAAACCGTAGCAGTTTTAAAGGAATACAACATCAGCTGTCACTTTTCCACCAAGCATGCTAATTATGCTAAAAACCAGTCAACGCAAGAACGGACGGCTACCACTCAGAAGTTGGCAGCAGGCTAAGCAAAACACCTTTATCCGACAAACTGCCATCCAAGAATCAAGCACGAAAGCAAGTTATTTGCTGTTATTCAAATTAGCAAAGACCAGCAAACCTTTCTCCGAAGGAGAGTTTCTCAAAGACTGCATGGTAGAGACAGCAGGTGTCTTGTGTCCTGAAAGCAAGAACAAATTTGAAAAAATTGAGCTAATTGACGAAGACTTAGCTAGCAAGCTAAACAAAAAAGCGGAGTCATTTACATTACATTCCTTGGAGAGGACTTGTATGACAGCATGTCGGGGGTCATTAAGAGGCACAAGCTACCTTGGAGTACGCTCGCCAACGTTACCACAGATGGATCGCCAAATCTGACAGGAAAAAACGTCGGGTTGCTCAAAAGAATCCAGGAGAGGGTGAAAGACGACAACCCTGAGCAGGAGGTAATTTTCTAACACTGCATAATCCACCAGGAAGCACTGTGTAAATCCGTATTGCAGATTTACCACATGGTGAAGCCAGTTGTAAAACTCGTTAACTTTATTCGAGTGAGGGGTCTTCAGCATCGTCAGTTTATTAAGTTTCTTGAAGAAACTGACGTTGATCACCAGGACTTGCTTTACTACTCCAATGACCGCTGGATAAGTTCTGGGAAAGTATGTCAATGAGTGTGGGAGCTCAAACAGGAGATTACCTCATTTTTGAAGCTACTTGAGAAAGCTGGCGATTTTCCTGAGCTGAGTGACACAGATTGGCTTTGTGATTTAGCTTTTGCTGTGGACGTACTGACACATATGTATGAGTTGAACGTGAAATTACAAGGGAAAGACCAGTTTGTGCATGAAATTTACAGAAACATCAGGGCCTTCAAAACTAAGCTAGCTTTATTCTCAAAGCAAATGTCAAACAAGTCATTTGCTCATTTCCCCACAGTGGCTAAGCTGAAAAAGGCCCCTTGACATGTGAAAAAATACAGGAAATCACTGGACGACCTGCATGGAGAATTCTGCCGTCGGGTCTCTGATTTTGGAAAAATTGACAAATCACTTCAGCTGGTGTCATGTCCCTTTATGCAAGACCCGGAAACGGCGCCACAGGAGTTGCAGTTGGAACTGATTGATCTCCAATGTGACACCGTTTAAAGGAGAAGTTCAACTCTCTTAAACTGGATGACTTTTATGCTTCATTAAGCGCAGCCAAATTTCCAAACATCCAGAAGATTGCACAGAGGATGCTGGTGTTGTTTGGCTCTACGTAAGTGTGTGAACAGACATTTAGTGTGATGAACACCAACGAAGCAGCCCGCAGATCCCGGTTGAGTGATGAACACCAGCAGAACATTTGTTCTGAGAATTGCCACAACACAACTAATACCAGAGAAAACACTAATACCTTTTTTTCCATAATATGGCAAAAAAGGGTGATCAACAACGCTATTCCCACTAAAAGTGAATGTAAGTATTAACACTGTAATGCCTTTTTTAGGTTTATGTTTGAAATGTATGCATCTGGTGCTGGCCCGGCCCGTCTGTCAAATTTTAAAAGTCAATGAGCCAAAAAGTTTGCCCAACCCTGCTATAGAACAAACTGGGAGATACTATATTAATTAACCAAGAGGTAATAGGTTTATCATAAATATCTGAGAATCTACAAATGGACCACTTTCTTGTTGAGTCCTTCCTCATTAACTCTGAACCCACCGCTGAGTGACAAACAACAGTGTGCTTTGCCTATCACTCAAACATTACTCTTTTTGCTCACTCTTAAGTAAAGTGATTCATCCTTCTAAGTAGTTACCAGGTAGGTAATTTCCTTAACAACAAATCAGAGACAGGCTTCCAAACAAGTATTTAAATTATAATATTCGGGCCACATATACATTAATATTCATTAATATCCACATTTTCTGATGCATTAGTGATGCAGACGACTTAAAAATAAATGTAATAAGAAGAATATAATTTTAACTAAGCTTAAACATTTAACCAGAGATCTATGTGAAAAGGCAACTACAAAAAACACAAACTGCTTTTACAAAGCTTATTGAGTATCTACATATTTATAAAGTGCTCTAAAGTCTGGCAAAAATAACTTAATTAACTTTGTATTTTCTGCAAAGCTTCATGTCCACCACTAACAAATATTCCTGTTGCATGTTGACTTATTATAACAGTGAATTAGTAAATAATATAAATTATTTATTGATTATAAAATACAACCGGTGCAACCATGTTCATCAGGCTTGGATGGATCCACTGTTGAGGAGAAGGCACCTTTAGAATGTCTATGCTCCGATGATGTGAAAAGCAGTCAAGAGAACACGGCTGCTTTAATGGTCATTAAACAAGCCCTGATTATGTTCAGACAAATTGAGGGAATTAGCTAATCAGAATCCGGCAAAGTGCTGCACTGCTGATAAGGGTTTGTGGTCCAGGCTAAAAATGTATGCATTTAAAGTGGCAATCCTGAAGATTTCAGTCCCGGTTAATATGACAACACCTCTAGTTACTGGTGGTAACAGAAAAAATGTGGTTTACTACTACAGGTCACAGAATTCTTGGGTCAGCGAAACAAACAATTGCCATTCTGATAAAGAAGTAAGGCAATAATTGGCCATTTTCCAATATTCTGTGAGCAACTGTGATCTGATTTTATGCTGCACGCGGCATGAGTCTGCGAACAGCAGGGCACAGGGAAAGGAGCTGGTCACCCAGCTGAGAAGTTGTGCGGCCTGTCGCCTGCAGCTCTCCATCCAAAAGCTCACTGTGGTTCTTCTCCTTCTCGTTCCACTACTCCCTGCAATATTTCAAACTGATTTGCTGTCCAAAAATTACGAAAATGACCGCTTTTTGATGAACGATATTAGTAACCTCACTGACAAACACTTTGCATTTCCTGTGACAATCGTAATAAAAGTCAACTCGTATTTCGCCAGTTAAATGCTTTTAATGTGAAGCTGCAGCAGTAGGAAATTAATTGCATTTTTTCACCCAGTTCCTAATACTGCAAATATATAAATATTGAAATACTTTCATCAGTGGGCCATAGGCTCTATCAGCATTTTGTTACCTCATTCGGTGATAGATAGTGACTTTACAGACATTTATTTTAATAAAAATCTATGAGATTGCCACTTGAAGTCTGTTTAGCTCAAAGATGCTAGTAAAAACAATGATCCCTTCATAACTGTACAATATATTACAACTGGTTAAGCAATGCAATCGACTCTATTTTTGAGTACCATTTACTAAAATTGTTTAAGTAAACCTAATTTTGGTCTAACAGTGTACAACATCATTTGATCTAATTCATATTTATTTTTAGGCTATTTGTTGCCATTTGGGGTGGGGTGAAACTATTGCAGAATTCAAGTTAGTCAGCAGTTACAGAGCATGTGCCTATGTCCGGTTCATTCTCTCTGGGGATGTACAGCCGTTCATTTAGAAGCTCTTAACTCAGAATTTGAGAGTGGCTGTATATTCACCTCTTTGTTATGTTTGCCATAAATACATTACACACATTGTTTTGAGAGACTAAGGGGTTCTTCAGTCATCCATCTATCTACTACCCATGTGGAGAAGTTATGGTGACTGACAGCAGATTATGCAGCACTTTAATTCTACTAATGTGTTTAATTATGTTCTCTAGTGTCAGAAAGAGCTCATAAATAAATAACTGATTGTGTACATTAGTAGTATTATTAGTAGCATTGATATCTCTTCCCTAACCTTAACCAAGTGTTGTGAGTGCCTAAACATTACCATAAATAGTTTAATAATGCTGTAGTCACTACAAGTGGACATTGTAATGCAAAATCAGATGTTTGGTGAAAAACAACTACGTACAAGAAAACATCCCTGATTTGCCAAATATGTTAATTAACTTCCCCTCATGGTGTTAATAGAAAACATAATGCAGTAGCAGTAAGATGTTTACTTCAAAACAATTTTACTGTTGCAAATTAGTTGCTTATAAATGTAATTTCTGGGCAACAGAGTTGAAAAGAGGTGTCTCATGGAGCCATATTATAAAAGACATTACTGTGAGATTGCCAAAGTACGAGAAGAAGGATACAACCAAGATGCCCCAAAAATCCCTGCACTTATTTGCTGAAGTACATATACGTTTCCATGCTAACCAGATGATTTGTGTACATATATACATTGCTAATACAGAATGCCTCCTGAACAGATCACAGTAAGGAGATGTATTTAATATTTCATTTAGTTTTTGAAATCATACTAAAATCAAATCTACTATCCAAAAATTCTGTGGTTGGTCCTCCTTCAGACCACAAACTGATCTAGGTCCAGTTCTTCAAGTGACAGCTGTCAAACCAGATGAACCAAACTAAACAGGCAAATACGACAAAGCTAATTTAAACCAAACCAAACAGGTTAGGTGGGAAATCACCCTGAGGCACTGAATTTCCATTTTGAAACCCTGTTCTCTTACTGGAGCATGTTCTCCCAAAAGAACAACAGCATCAGTTATTTCAGCACTAAAACTTCTGTTTACATTCAATTGAAAAAGCCCTCTAGCGGCCATAGCAATTATGAGAGGAACAAAGGAGGAAGTCAGGTGATGTTGTTAACAAAACGTCAACTTTAACACAGGAGAACCATGTTTGTTTCCTGTTTTAACCGAGTGGTATTTGCACCTACCTAACCAGACTTTAACCATACAAGTTACATCCAACATGAAAAGGATTCATCTCCCAAGGGTGAATTGTAACAGTTCTGGAGGGCACAGGCAAATGATGTCATCCTGCTGACAGGGGCATCAGATCAAAAAATGCCTCTGTGTGTCGTTCTAGAGACAATGAATAAATAATGTATTTTGTCATCTTAACTTTTACTTTTAGAAAGAACCTACTTTTAGAGTTAGCTTTGGCTTTTGCATCTTCAGTCGCCACCAGAGAGCCTTTATTTCATTGGATGTGTTCTAATCCACCTCATTACTCCTCATGGCTTAAGAATCTTCTTTTTTTTTTTACACTTACAAAACATCAAATACACAGTGAGAGGCTCTACAGCACATCAATACTTATTGTACTTGATGATCCAGTGTTTTTTTTCTGAAGCAAGAGGTAGCAGAGTCATTAGAAAGTATATAGGAAGCTTTTTAGCTTTGTACAGTAATTTTAATTTTCCACAATCTGTTAAGACTAACACTGTGTTGGGTTGGGCAGCCTTGGAGGTACTTAGTTTTTGAGTGCTATCTTTGCTAGTTTTAATATTGTTTATTTTTCTTGTTAAGTGGCATTTTCTGTTCTTGCCGATGGTTTAAAAGAAAGGATTAGTGTCGGGGAAAACAGTGAATCTTACATGTGAGAAATGTTGGCCAAGTTGGCAAAGGCATTCTGAGGAACAGAAGAAAGTTTTGTCCCAACAAGCCATCTGAAACAGAAATAAACCATCTTGGGTTGTTTCAGTCTTAATACAGTAAAGAGTCACAAGCTGATATCAGAGTCGAAAGAATGTGGTTACTTACACCTCCTGTGTGCTGGAATGGAAAACAGGCATGAACTCAGCTCCAAAACATGACACACTGTGGATGTCCCAGTCACACTGGCAGTGCATTGGACAATATTCCAGAGGGAGAGTGACCTTGACAGTAATGAAGATGGAAAAAAGGAGATTCAAGTCAGGCTTCATTGTAAGAGTGGTAATTTAATGGTGGAGACTCTGAGGTTACGATGCACAGTGAGAGGAGAGAGGTTTAGAGAGAGGATGGGCTTTTCTGGATTTTGTCCAAGAGTGGAAGTTTAGCAAAATGGCACTTCTGGTTGAGACCTTCAAAATAAAACAGATAAATGTGTGCTGAATGCAGGGCCGCTGCTGGCCATTTGGGTGCCCTGAGCGTAACTGCTTTGTGGTGACTCGGACTGGGAGAGGCACCCAAATCGCTTTCAGCTTATTAAAAAGGGCTCGCTGTCGGGTTTAAATAGGTTGAGGAGTGTGCACCTCATGAGCAGATTAGCCATTCAGCCCAAGTATATCCGTTGAGTTAGCTTTAGCATGAGCATCAGGACACTTTGTGTCAACAGTTGATGGGACTGTAATTGCGCTGAACTGACGGTATTGGGTTGTTTGTGGCTTGTTTATAGGCCTGTTTATGAAGTGTGCATTTGGTGGTTCAATTCAATAGTGACTTCCAAGTAGTGCGGATACAGGAAAAAAGAAAACTCTAGAAAGGGCCCACCATGAAAAGAATGGTTAAACCTGAAGTGGAACTTCAAGTTTAACTTTCAGCTGGTTTAATCAGGTCAGCAGCCTACTGCCATCTTTTGACATGGATTTGGTGGATATAATCTTTAATATGCATATATTTCTTTAAATATTATAGCAATTCCAAGTAATTGGCCCACAGAAAAATGGCCACTTTTGGCTCCGAGCGCCTAAATGAGGAAAGCTCACGGAGCAGCTGCAGCATTAGACTGTTGCACAGGTTTAGAATACAATGAAACTGAGGAAAGCAGTGCTGGGCACACAAGATATTGTTAAAGAAACCTACAGGAGGAAGTTTTGTGAACTGAAGATCTTGTCTGGATCAGGAATTGGCACTAAACTGATGGCTTAATTCCTGTGACACCTACAATTACCAAAAAAATATTAAGATCTTTTTTTTTTGGAGCAGTTTAGAGTGACTCTGCCATGTAAACTCGAAATGTATTAGACTGCTCAGGAAGTAACCCAAAATTAGCTGATGGTTATGAGGTGGCACACATTGGTAGGACTAGTGAGGTGGTTGGTAAAGAGGTCAAATGACAAAGGGTTTGGAGGGGAAGGCCCCATGAGGACCATTGGAGTTCTGCTACCAAAATGGCAGAGCTTCACTGCCACTGTTGTAAATTGGGACATGCTCAAAGTTGGGTGATGGTATATTCCAGCTTTGCTGACTCCTGATTGACAAAAAAGATCAGCAATGGGCAAAAGACCACAGCACAGAAATAAGGTTAAAAATATTATAAAATAGTCTAAAACATAAGGGTAATAATGGGAATTGGGGGCGAGCATGTAATATTTCTACTAGTTAAAAGCAAGTGTCTTTGATCAGGCAAGAGAGGGGAAATTTCCAAGGGCTCACTAAGGGTGTAAATGGATGAGTCCAGAGGTCCACAGTGCTGCGGGTTGCTCACTTCTTACTTCTTGAATCGGACCACAACTTTTGAGGTCATCAGGTGGCAGTCCTCTTTGAGCGACCAATATTGACAGGCTGGCTACTCACTTTAGCCTTCAAGAAGCCAACTTAGCTTTTGGGCAACGGTGCCTGAGGGGATGACCGTGGCCTGCACACAGAGAGCACACAGGAGAATGAATGTCATCAGGGTTTGCTGCATGTGCCTGGTAAGTAGACCACAGAGTGGAGGCTACACCCACATACACCTGTCCTTAATCAACCCACTACAATAGCCACTGACTCAGCAAATGTGAAGTCCCTTTACCACACACACAGGTGTCAATTAGTGGTCAGGTGCTGATACAGATCTATGCTGTTGCAACCCACTTTGGGAACTGTTGTGTGCCTATCCTAGTACTTAATTAGATAGTGCATCCTGAATTGAATCATGACATGGAGCTTCGACTTTTACTTGCCTTATTGTCCCAACAGCGGGTAACACAACAACATGTCTCCTGGCTATCTCCCTCTGTTCCACTCCGCCACTTCCTTTTTACTAGACATGTGACCTATCTAACCCAAAACATGGCATCCCTCCTTTTCTTGGAAATATCTATCCACTGAAACAAACTCTGTACTGTACTGTATCTAAGTGGCTATTATCTTATTGTTTTTCTTCCTGTAACAGCTGTTTCCCTTAGCTTAACAACCACCTTACAATTTGTGTCTTTCTCAACCATAGACTACTATTTCACAATACATCCACACAATGTATACAATTCACTTCAAAACAAAATCCAGAAGTCTTTCAGGTGCCCTTTTGACTCTCTGAGGTCTATATATATATTTTTTATAACACACTGGTATTGTCTTTCAAAAGTATTTAAAGAAAGCTTTGTAAAATTGTATTAAGTACATTTTCACATGTATTCCATAAAGCCCACTTCAGGATACTGAGTGGCAGGCGGGTGAGTGTGTCCAAGATACAAGCTTAACCCACACAACCAGACAGTGTGCTTGTTTATTCTCATTAAATCAAACACAACTTTTTTAACTGTTTTTTTTTTTTAAATTGTTGTCCACACCTTATAACCATTTTGGGTCAAAATTTGGCCCAAATTTTTCAGCTGCAACCCGACAGTGTTACATCATGCCCATCATGCCCGGATTGGACTTATTCCACTGTCTCCAAATACATATAAACACCATTATGGTGTGAGCATTCCTAAAGGTTTAATGTGATATTTTTGTTAAACCCCTTGAATTAAAGCTTAAAGTCTGCACTTCAATCACATCTTGATGACTTTGTTTCAAATCCATTGTGGTGGTGTATAGAGGCAAAATTATGAAAACTGTGTCTGTCCAAATACTTATGGAGCTAACTATACAGTATTGTGCAAAGGTTTTAGGCACTTTGTTGTTTGTTGCATTGTTTTCATTCTAGCAGCAAATCCACAGCAAGTCATGAAAAGGTACCTGAGGTTATTCCTCCAAAGACAATCTCAAATTCCTCTTCTTCTCTCTCTCTCTCTTTCTCACTCTCGCTCTCTGTCTCTCTCTTTTTCTGTGAGTCAGTTCAATGAAGTTTAAATGTTGGTATTAATTGATTTATTTCCATTCCTGGTAGCAATGCCAGTTTCCCAAAGCAGGGTCTGAGTGTCATAACTGTAAATCATCTGTAAATGTTAATTCACTTAAAAAACAAATCATGTTAACAGTGGGAAAAAAGAAGTGAGCCCTTTGGAGTTAACTGGTTTTCTGCATTAATTGTTCATAAAATGTGATCTCATCATCTAAGTCACAAGTATAGACAAACACAATGTGCTTAACCTAATGACACACAAACAATTATAATCCTTCGTATCTTTACTGGACACACTCATTGAACATTCCCAGTGCTGATGGGAAAAGTAAGTGAAACCCTTGGATTTAATAACTGGTTGAACCTCCTTTAGCAGCAATAACCTCAAACAAGTGGTCGTGGTAGCTTTGGATCTGACCTGCAAAATGTTCTGGAGGAAACCTGGACCATTCTTCCTTACAGAACTGCATCAGCTCAGCCATATCTTTTAGGATGTCAAGTCAAGTACATTTTATTTATATAGCGCCAAATCGTAGAGGCTCTGACTGGCCCACGGCAAAAGGTGAATTTTCTTTGTTTTAAGTCATTCTGTAGTAGATTTACTTCAATGTTTGGGGTCCTGCTGCATCATCTGACTACTGAGCTTCAGCTAGTGGACAGCCACCCTGACATTATCCTGTGAGTTACCTGGATAAACCTGGGAAATAATTTTCTCCCTCGATGAGTGTGAGTTGTCCAGGCCCAGAAGAAGCAAAGCAGCCCCAAACCATGATGCTCGCTCCGCTGTACTTCACTGTTGGATGATGTTTTCATGGTGGTTTGCAGTGCCCTTTTTTACACCATAGCACTGTGAATTCTTCCCGAATGATTCAACCTTAGTTTTATCAGTCCATAATATATTTTCCCATTAGCGCTGTGGAGTGTGAAGCTGTTCTTTGGCAACCATCGGGCGGCATTGATGCTTTTTTTTTTGGGAAAGCAGCTGTGTCCTTCGTCATGTCCGGCCATGGACATAATCTATGCAACCATGCACCATAATTTTCATATGGCAGAATCATGAGCAGAGATGCTAACTAGCTCCAGTGATTCCTTTAAAGGGGACCTATTATGCTCATTTCCAGCTCTATTTTGATTCGGGGACACCATTAGAGTAGCTTTGCTTGGTTCACAGTTCGAAAAAGGCCTTATTTATCTCAGACTGCCTGCTTTGCAGCCCCTCACTTGAGCCTCTTAATGATGTAGGCAATATTAGTTCAGGCCTCCTTAAGAGGCCTACTTAAAAGCCCACTTTCTTCTGATTGGCCGAACGTCTGGAAGCCTGACGAGGGGCAGCGCAAGCAGCGCTTGTGAGCCCCGCCTCATCCTCTTACTGGTTTGCTTACCACTTTGACCTGTCCTCGCTCTTTCTCCTCTCAGCCCTATTTCTCTCCTCTCAACCCAACTGGTCGAAGCAGACGCCCGCCCACCCAGAGTACGGTTCTGTCGGATGTTTCTTCCGGTTAAGAGGGAATCTTTCCCCTCCACTGTCCCCTAGTGCTTGCTCAAACTGTGCTTGTTCAAAACTGCTTCCCTAAAAACTTGCTCAAACGGTTGGGTTTCTCTCTAATACCTTACGCGGTAAAGTGCCTTATTATAATTATAATTGTGTATTAATATTTACGCTATAAAAATAAAACTGAATTGAATTGAATTGAATTGAATTGAATTGAATTGAATTGAATTGAATTGAATTGAATTAAATTGAACTGAATTGAATAATATCATAAACCCTCATCAGCCCAATCAGAGTGCAGTGCCCCGTCACCCATTAATGGATGTGTACACATTGTCTGCATTACAGACGGTCCACATTCAATCACAACCTAAAATCCGTTTTTCATAAGGTATTGTTCCGTCAAGAAGCGACATGTAGCAGCAACCAACTACACATCAGTAAAGAAAACTGAGCCAACAATAGCATATAGTCTATTACTAAAACAAAAATGATAATGACAGGACTAAAGTTGTCTTGTCTCCCTGTATGTGCCTGCTGATATTTACATGAGTCTGGCAGGTGTAATGGAGAAAAAAGTAATTTGTTCCCACAAATTACTTTATTTATGCACACAAATGGACAGAACATAAACGCCAAACAAAATGAAACAATATTTAACAAATGTTTAACGGTTGTCAAACATAACACAAAATTGTCTAACAGGCAACATTTGTAAAGTATATTTGCGCATTTCCATCCAGAATAAAAACACACATCATCATATCCAGCAGCTCATTCAGATTACATTGCACATTACTGTAATTTGAGAGTACAAATTTGTATTAGTATCAATAGATCTTTTAACTGTAAAATAGTGTGGCTTTCTTTCAAAATATGTTAAGTACACATATATTATTATAGTTTCTGATATTATTACAATAATAATAGGTGAAAACTCTAATTATTTTTTCACATAATTCTGTTTTACAGATAATCACATATATGATCAAATGTGAAACTTAATAAACTGTCTTCATCATTACAGCTGCACAAGATTAATTTTTATTGTATTCTTCAGTGATAAGGCAGAAGAGCTGAAAGAATGTTTTTAACCAGAAACATTTTGACACTGTGAGGCACAAAACACAGAACTGATTTAATATTTAATAAGAAACAACAGCACTGAAGGATTTCATGGTGTATTTACATCATTTAAAGACACTCCTAGCCCTAAAAGCAATGCATTGTGAGTTATGTTACGCATACAAGTGACAAAATATGACACTTAAAAGTAGTTATTTTCTATTCACTTTCTATTCACACATTCTATTCACTAATAAACATGTGGAACAGAGGGGTATATATATTTTACATTTTGAAATCATATTTGTTAAAATATAAATGGATATACCATATACTGTAGTAGTAATTAATGCTTGTAATGAGCAAGAATGACCAAATAAATAAGAAATAATCTTAGTGTAAATATAAAATACAGAAGTATAGCCACCATTAAAACGCTAGTTATTGGGCAGCACATCTATGTCATCATACTTACTCACAGGCTAGGCTGAGTGCGGAGTCTACATACATACGTTTTAAGAAACTATGGTTGATTACAGAGCCCAATAATGGTTATTTTGATTAACTTTTTCATAAATCTGTTTATTCTAGAGTCTAGAAGTGGTGACAGTCTTTGGCAGATTTTCATAAACTATGTTCATGTTAGAAGACATTGTCAAAACTTTTTTTATATATCACACAATGAGACTGGACATGTGAACACAAGCAGTGGTAGTTGAAAAAATAAGTGCATACAAGCAGTCTTTGGAAATTGTAACAAGTCAAATTTGGAAAAAAATAAATGTCTATCATACCTCAGATATATGACTGAACAAATTAAAGCAGTTTACTATCATGTATATACTTAGCAATTTCGTTAATCCCCAAAATGCATTACTCGGGAACATATGGATGTCTTTACACAGGACAAAATGAACCATATATTCAGTCTTTCATTCAGTACACATTTTGTAGATATTCTTGAATTTAAAGATGCAATCAGTTATACACTGGTGATGGAGAGAACAAGTAATGGGAGGGTTCTGCTGAAGAAGTACATAATTGCATATCTTCTTACCAGCAGTTTTGTCTTTGGTGGCGCCACCTTAACTGAGGCAGTTTGCACTCAGTGATGATGGATATCTGCCAGCATAAAGAGAAATGAAACTTCACTTTCAAAAAGATACTTTCAAGCATTATCAGAAATGTAGGAGGCAGCATTGACCCATACACCAGTGCAGTACCCCTTTAACATTGAAACTGAAAACTTGAAAATGCAGATCAAATCCCAATATGGAATCCGATTTAAAAAAAATCTGTGGGGTTATGTTAAGCACATTAGTAACACTAAAGAGCCAGACTTCACTGACCACAGCTTTTCCGAACAGTTGTTATATTCCTTGACCAGCAGGATACCAGACTAAGTGGTCATATATAGTGTAGTAGTCCAGTGATGAATAAAAACATTATCTTCTCTAACATCTTCTCCACATCTCATCAAATGCAGGTAATGAGTGGATTCATTATTTATTCATAAACATCAGTCCAGACGTAGAAGTTCAGTATTGTGTTTCTGAAAAAAGTCTCAGTGAGACATTCCATAATCAGTACACAGGTCATCATATAATTGACTGGCTAGAGAGGAAACCACATAAACTGCTCATCATTCCATCACAGCATTTAAGGACGTAGCATGCACCTTGAACACACAAGATTTAATTCCAAATGGTCGTGTCAGTGGGCACTTCCAATTGCAGGACGTTAAAGGCAGCCAGCAAGTTATTCTTTGATTGTTAACTGGAAGATTAAGATGGTGAATATATGGCCCAGTATGCAATGTTGCAGTCCCTTAAGCATACCAAGCAGAAAGGCACCATTGATATTTTTCTGCACTGAAATATACTGTGAACCACTGCTGCATACTAGTGTATGGCACTTTACCTACAAGACATGAACACATTTGTACATTTTTTTTTTTAATATAAAACTCTTTATTCACTACATCACTAAAATAAAAGTTTCATTTTTCATTTATCTTTCAAAGTCTTTACACAGCAAATAATTTATAGAAAATAAAGGTTTAATATTGATTCTTTCTTCTTTTCCTCAACATAAAGGATTCTCAGCAATTTCTTTTTACTTTAAACAGCAACTGGATCTTGTTTTGTGGTGAAACAGGATGACTTGACTTGCATGTCATCATTTGATGATGCTGGGTTAGTCCTGCTGCTGTCCATAGCCTTGAGCAACAGGGCTGTAGCGTTATCTATGGAAAGGAAGGGTGTGTGTTCCCCCCGAGGCTCCTCTGGTTCACTTACTAGCATGCTCTCAACACTGGACTCCAGATTATGCAGCACATGACCATTGGCGACTCCTGCACTCTTGGTTTTCCTTCCACTGATGTTGTTGTTTGTTAGAATTATCTCAAGGGATTCTGAGAACCTCTGGCTGTCAGCTGTGGTATCATGGTCACCTATGACTTGGTAGTTAACATTCTCCATAGTAAACAGTGGGCTAGGTGGTAAGCTATGTGCCAAATGACCATGGTTGTAGTGGGCAGAGGTCCTCTTCTGTTCATCTCGGCTCGAGGACTTGTGTGGCTGACATGTGTTTGACAACAGCAGAGGGCGCTCCTCCTCACCAGAGGGGCTTAGAGCCACTGAGGGGACAGAGATGGCCAGGCTGGACAGGGGGGCTGACATCTCTGATGGAGTAGACCCTGGAGTTGCAGGAGAGGCCCGGGACACCGGAGACAGCTGAGTCGGGGTTGTCATTGCAGATACAAACCTACACGGAAACACAATCACAGCAGCAACACTTTTTACACTTTTGCTTGAAAGCTTGAAAGATGTCCATGCGCAATGTTTATGTACCACATCTGAGGCAAAAGAGTACAGATAATTGTCCGAGTTATTGAAAATATACTGAGTGAAATACACAACAAACTACAGGTTCAAATATATAAAGAGTTAAATTGCCTGTAATATTACACAACAAAAATGTAAAAAGTAGTATCATTACAGGGTTTTGGACAATAAGTCATCCACCCATTCCCCTACCTGTTTATCCTTTTGAAGGTCAGGGGCTGCCTCGCCCAATACAAATACTAATTACACATCCAGGTGTATGACAGTGCAGCTGCAGTGTACATACATAGTTTGACGCAGAGAAAGTGGAATACCACACCAGTTTTTGAGTATTTTGAGAGACAGAAATTTTCATGAAGATGTGACCAGGACGATGCTGGTGTCATGCTGCAAAGACAGCCATGCTTTTTTTCTGCTCATTTGTATGCCATCTGCAAAGACTAGGAAAGATCCCTTTCACCACTGGAATGGTGGACCGGAAGCATTGTCACCAGAGAGTGAAAGAGCATGAGAACAGCAACATGCATAAAGGCTGAGACTGCTCATGCATTAGATGGCAACGACATGGACCAGGACAGCTTCTCAGAGATAGTCATTCTCTTGGGAAAGTATGACCTGGGTCTCAAAGAGCATGTCAGTGTCTGTATACAGAAAAGCAAACTCGCATTAGTTACAGTCTTTTAACAATTTTGCCACCATCCAGAACATTATGCAGACCACTGTAGCAACTGAAAACCAGCTAGCTCGTATGTTTTCAGCCATGATTGATTCCACACATGACATTACAACAGAAGTTCTGTGTTCTCGCATAGTCAGGTACAAACACCATTCATGAGAGGCTTGTGGCTGTGGTAAATTTTGAGGCATCCACTGGACAATACTCCGTCCAGGTACTTAGCGAATTACTGGAAAACATGATGCTTGACATCAGCAAATGCACTGGCAGTTCCACAGATAGCACCTCCAATATGCAAAGCCATTATAAAAATTTGTCTGTCCTCCTCCCTGCAAAGTCCCCGAATCAAGTGTGGTGCTCACATTTTGAACCTGGTTTGGGCACTTGGTATGGTGGAAATAGTGTGGGGATTGGTAGGAGGGTTACTTTTCTTCCCTCCTTAAAAACATGGCAGTGGACCCCTGTGAGTCCTATCAGAAAATTTCAATATAGGTCAAACTGGAGACACATAAGAGTGGGCTAAAGATGGTGCACTCAAGAAAGTCTCTGGAGATTCTAAAAATATGGATCAGGCTCTCTATTTTGATGTCCTTACTCAGGAGCAGGATGATGACCCTAAAAACTTCAACCAGGTAACATTCAGTGCCAGTTGTCTTCACCAGACATTACTACAAGAACTGAGAAAATGTGTGTTCAGATTTGGCAACAGAGACAAGCTTACTGGACAAGTTTCGAACAATAAGCACAGGGGAAATAAAATACTAATACTCAGATGGAGCAGCAGCCAAGGTGTGCCAGCATCTACCAATGCTGTTACCACCTTAAATCCTCAGTATCAGTGGTACTGCACCCTCTGAAGTGCACCTACAGGTACATTATCCAAAGTAAACTCCAGTAATTCCAGAACTCTGCTGGTCACCTGCTAACTCATTCCCATGACCAGACAGAAAACATATGTAAATAAGATAAACTATATCCCAAAATAGATGAACACAGTGTAGGTGACCACAGAGAGGGCAGGAGACAGGAGGAACAGAACAGAGGTTTAACAGGGCTGACGTCCATTAGAGTACCAGATGAGAGCAGCCTGGGCCTCTTTTATTTATTTACATTTTTATTTCAATTTTGCTTTTAAATCTTGGATTTATATATTATTTCAGCTTTCCCCTGTGAGGTTTAATGTAAAAAAAAAAATCGTAATTGACAGGATTGATTTTGTGCGTGCCATATAAAGGTGTGTCAATTTTGAGAAACAGAATAGACGAGGGTCTTTATAGATAGTTATTAATGGTTAAACGTTAACTCCCCAACGAGTGCATCAGTTTTCACTCACATACAAGAGTTCAACCTTAATTTTGCATCTTAACAGAAAGCAGGACTACATTAGAATGTAATATGTCATATATTACATTGGCCTGTGATAGCCTATAATTCAAGTTCAGCATCACACGTTGCCTATTTTCTCTACTAATGTGTGATTTAAATGAAACATGCTGCCTGAAACTATTTACAGTTTGGAATGTTAAAATGATAATTTTAATAACGTACCACGTGATCCACCAGTGATCTGAACGTGTGAAGTATGAGAGAGCCAAGGGGCTTAGCCCCCCCACAGAAGCAGCAACATTTCAAGTTTTGGAGGGTCTCAAAAAAACTGATATATAACCATAAGAATTTCTAATGCTGCCATAAATGACACAAGAAATACACAAAATCTAATGTCCTGTCAGCAGTCACTTAAAATGTGTGTGTAGCTTTGTCCTGCTCAGTACAGTTCTCTTTTACGTCCGGTCAATAATGTGTGTAACAGGATTGATTAGGACAAGTGCAGGCAGTTTGTTATATATCATGGTTCATGAGCTGCTTTCCTAAAGGTTTCACCTTTAAATTGGCCACAAAAACAAGATTTCTGAATAAAGTGGGGGCAGGAAACATCCTGCCATAGTGACCTTTCCATGCAGTGACGAATTGGTCATGAAAATAGAAACAGGCCTGAATTTGTCATTGTGTCCAGTTTTGAGCTTTTTACTTTTCATTGTAATATTTGGGATTAAAGGTGGTAATAGCTCGATAAAGTCTCTCTCTCTTCCTGAAGTTTTCCAGCATGCTGACAGGTTTTTATGACAGATGTACTGTATGTATGCCTCCAAAGCACTGATCTAAACATGGAATACTGTTGCCTTAACTTTAATAAAATGTTGTAAAATGCTGTATTTCAGCTATATGTGCATATCTGCTATATGTTGTTGTTTTTCGTGGAGCATTCTTTCCTCAGATTTCCTCAGATTCTAATTCCGGGGCAAAATTATAGTTGCATCAAAGCATTGGCGTGTGGTGAGTTCTAAAGATAGGCAAGCAGAGCTGAAGAACCAATCCAACCCCCCAACAAAACCCATCTCATAGTGCGATTTAGCTGCTTACTACACCAACAGCAAAAAATGGACCAGACTAAAACATACGTTTTCAAGACAGTAGTAGTAGCAAATCTCTCTTAAATTCAGGAACTTTCCTGTCTTTCTCCTACATCTTGCTGCACTCTACCTAAACAGCTTCACCTTTCTGCACTCCTTCCTGGCTGAACAAGTATTAGGATTATTCCTTTGAACTGACAGTAAACATATCAAATGTGCAGAAAAGAAATACATGTGACTAATATGAAGATATTAAAAATACTAATAATAACTCCTGATCGTCACAGATGTTACCGCGTGTAAACCGATTTGAGATAAATCACAGTATAATTTGTTTACTTGATACTACTACCTTTAAATGCTTAGCAAGAAAAGACTGTTGAAGTAATTTTCTAATGCGCAAGTACAGTTTCCACACACATCTGCACATAATGCGTGCAATATCACAACTGTAGAAAACCCAAAAGGCACAGAGGTGGTCATGTATGATGTCAAGAATATGGTGATCGTATACTAGATGAATTTCGTTTTTTTGGACATGTTAAAAATATCTACATACACCTCGGTCTTGATGTCAGCATCAGGTCATGAAGTCTCTCTCCACCTTTAGTACTGTGAGAGAGACTGTTGAATCAATGTTGATGAAAATATGAGAAATCTTCAAAGGATTTTCGTAGAAGCTGGGATGTTAAGTATTTCTTAAACTGTTAAAGGCACTCTTGCAAAAGATTTATTTCAAGTGGGTGATGCCTTTTTGTCTCAAGTTAGGAACATGTATTGGTTTCTTACTTATTTTGAAGGAGTAGTGTTGATGTTTTTATAAACTATCCACGAAGCTGCCAGAGTTGCCACAATTGTTGGCAATTTAAAGCAGAGTGACTGTTTGATACATGTATTGTCTGGGGGGGTTGTAATTTTCCATTTGATAATATACTGGATTTGAGTTGCTGCTGAATAGATGCAGAACTCTATTGCATCTACACCTCCTTGTTTCTTGCTTTTCTGTAGAATGAAAAGTTTCCTTCTCTGTTTTTTACTTCTCCAACATAATTTAGATAATTTAGATCTGCTCCATCCCATTTTTCTGTGTTTAGGGGGGGAAATCATGTGTCTTTAGGGTTGTAGAAAGTGTTACTTGCAGAGTCCTTAATGGCAGTTATTCTTGTTTTCTCTTTGTTCTGCTTTAGCTTGTTAACTAGAAAATGTTCTTTCGTTAATTTATTTAAATTTAATCTGATGTTTGAGGTTATTCATTTATGATTTCAGAGAGTTGCATCCTGTATTTTTAAAAAGTTTCTATTTCCTGTGTGGGATTGGTGGCATGAGCATTTTCTAGATGGTTGATTGTTTGCTGTAAATGGTTTTCTACTTCATTATTCTTTATTTTCTTGAGCGTAAGATTATTTTACCTCTGATAACTGCTCTCTATGTCTCCAAGAGCACTGCAGTTGAGGTTCCTGGGGAATTATTTACTTCCATAAAGGATGCCCACTCTCGCTTGATGAATGTACTTAGAATGTTCAAGCAGCGATATTTTGAAGCTCCATCTACTGACTGGTTGATGAAGGTAGGGCTCCCTTTAAACTCGTTGAGTCGATGCATCAGTTGTCTGGCTGACTGAGTTATCAGCAGCCTGGCAGTGCGGTAGGATTTCGTGACTGAACTATGACCAAGATGCTGATCATGTCGTCCCATTCCAGATGATGAAGAAAGACATTAAAAGGTGAATTTTTAGGCAAAATGAGAGAGAGATGTACAGTGGTATGGTTTGGAGCGGCTGAGCTGAACTGACACTACATGTGCAGGGGAGTGAATGATAAATTTATCCTCTTTGTAGATAAGGTGTAATGAAGAAAAGACATCAGTAATAATTTTGAGTGTGTATAAAAACGCCCCCTGGAGTCGCTTCATCGATTAGAAGTACCAAGTCGAAACTCTGACACTCCTGACTCAAAGCCCTAGATGGAGGTATCTGTTACTTAATGTAAGTAATACTCGGGCATGATCTCTGATAACAATAGGCTGGATTTTTGTATTTGCAATCTATTGTACAAATGAAGTACTGGTAAGAAAGAAATCCATATGCGCAAATAGATAGTATATAAGTTAGTATTGTTGGTGGTCACATTGGTCACATTCCACCCTTCTGTGGCTATTATGGATTTGTGGCAGATTAATAGGATCCTGTTATTAACTATTACCTACTGAGACACTGAGTTATAAGGAGCTGAGATTTGTCTGAATTTAGGGGAATTTATGGAGAGCAGGTTCTGCTAGATGTACCTTCTGAAGGGTATTCATTTCATTTAAATTTTCTGTACACATTGTTTTATTAAAACCTTATCTACCCTATCTAATTATTTATGTATTTGTTCAGTCCTCATAATGTTTAGGCCCCAGTAGTGTAGCATTCTGGTGAACAAAATATTGTAAGCCAGATGTGGCACCATAAATTATTGAATATTTAGCTTACATGAAACTGTTTTTTAGGTAGGCTATTTTGGGTGATTTAGAAGTTTTGTATCTTAGGCCACTTTAATTCTAACTGCTGGATGTGTGTCTACTGAAAGTCTTTATTGTGGAATTATCAGTTTCATGTCCCTTTTGGTTCTTTGTTTGTGATGCAAAGTTAAGATTAATCAATCAATTACCTTGTACTTTAAGGCAAGTCGCTGTGGGAGTTGAGTGTGTCTCGGCACATCTTTGAACGAGCACTTAAATCTCTGGTGCCACCAGTAGCATTCAGACGACCCCGGCTGCCCTGTGTGGCACTTTGGCTCTTCTCCACCAATGACATCACCGAGACAGACTCAGTGTCAGACAGAACACTGTTGCTCCAGTCATTACTCCAGCTGCAGAGACAGGGAGGGGGTCGTTTACATGGGGACAGGTGGCAGACAGGCCTCTAGACCTTTATGACATAAATATAATATATAAGCCACTTAGGACTGAGCCATAACTGATGACATAATGTAAGAAAGTGGTCAATAACAAAAATGTTTGATCCCGTTCTTTTTTCACTTGTCTTCATTGCAGTAATAATCCCCTTAGATTCTACAATTAAGGATGGCTTAGTGCATAGGGGGCACAGCAAAGACCCAGGATCAGTCTCTTTCCAGCAAACTTCTCTTTGCAGTTTAACTTTGACAGAACTAAGTTCCACAGTTTGCCCACTCCGAGGCTGACTGGCTGGTTCCATGTGATGTCTGTAGTTAAAGCACAGTTCCTGCTTCACCATATACGCCTGCTGGTGAAAGCAATGAAGTGCCATTGCTGTGGCTGGGTGACACTCCCCAAATAAGCATATTCCTATTACTATACCACTGACATCTGCCTGCCTGTCAGATTGCACATGAAGCAAACAAGTGCAGGAGTAGATATTTCTTGCAGGTAAATATTTATGTATGGATCAATCGCCCACAACACTGTGTGGAGCACTTTGGAGGGGTTTTGACAGCTTTCAATACAAGAGCAAACATCTGGATTTATAGTCCATATGTAATCAAAATGCCTGGACTGGTCACTGTCGATAAGTACACTCTTACTTCCCAGCAATTTCAGGATTTAGATCTTTTTTTTTTTTAAATCATTTTAGGCTTTCTATTGTCAAATCTACTGACTTACTACATGACTACACTTAAGGGCGCACCTGTGCACATAGTATCCAAATCTCCCATGTGCTCCTGTGGCGCACTTTGATATGAGGTGGAACCAGAAAGAATACATTATCACATATTATAGGTTGACATCTGACAATCATGGCCCATCAAATCCATGACTTTCATCCCCTTTAAACAAAGCACGCTCCCCGTCATGAGCCAATGATAGTTTGGGAATCCCTGTTTGGAGATTGGAGAAACTTCCAGAAGGACCAGTTCTAATGCTCCAGACATGACTTTGGAATTGAGATCAAAAAAAGTTCAATCTTGGTTTCATCAGACCAGAGAATCTTGTTTTTCATAGTCTGAGAGTCCTTTAAGTTCTTTTTTTTTAAACTTTCACACTGGAGAGGCTCCTGCTTGGCCACTGCCATAAAGCACAGATTGGTGGAGTGCTGCAGTGATGGTTATCCTTCTGGAAGTTTCTCCCATCTCCACACAAGATCTCCGGACCGCAGCTACAGTGACCACTGGGTTCCTGGTCACCTCTGTTACCAAGGCCCTTCTCCGCTGATTATTCAGTTTGGCCGGGCGGCCAGCTCTAGGAACAGCCCTGGTTGTTCCAACCTTCTTCCAACCTTCTTCCATTGAAGAATTATGGAGGCCACTGTGCTCTTGGGAACCTTCAATGCAGCAGAATGTTTTTTTTGTAGCCTTCCCCAGATCTGTACCTCAACACAATCCTGTCTCTGAGCTGTGCAGGCACTTCCTTCGACCTCATGGCTTCGTTTTTGCTCTGATATGCATTGTCAGCTGTGAGACCTTACAGTATATAGACAGGTGAGTGCTTTTCCAAATCATGTTCAGTCAAGGTGTAGAAACATCTAAAAGATGATCAAGAGAAATGGGAAGCACCTGAGCTAAATTTCAAGTGTCATAGCAAAGAGTCTGACCACTTATTTCCATGTGATATTTCAGTTTTTCTTTTTTAATAAAATGTCTAAAGTTCTGTTTTCTCTTCGTCGTTATGGGGTATTGAATGTAGAATGATGAGTGAAATTTTTTTTTTAAATTTTAATTTTAGCATAACGCTGAAACATAAAAAAATGTGAAAAAATTGAAGGGAATACTTTTGGAATGCAGTGTATATCAGCCTGGGAGAGTATGCTGAGTCTGTGACTGGATACAAAACTTTATAGATGATGTCACTGTCACTGTCACTGTCACTGCCAGGGTCACCAAGTGAGGTACATGCGCTTCTGAAATGTGAAATGGTGACTTTAAGTCTGGCGACAAAATGGCCCATACATATGCTAATGCCAACTTGAACACGGTCATGAGGACAGCAAAGCATGCACATAGAGAGAAAATCCAGAGAGAACTCCTTGACTCTAAAGACTCCAGGCGCGTGTGGCAGGGAATCCAGTCCATTACAGACTATGTGACCACTCCACCACCTCGCAATGGCAACACTGACTTCCTCAATGCACCCAATGACCACCTTGTGCAGTTTGAGGAAAAGAACGACATGCTGACAAGGAAGGCCACCCCTCATTGAGATGACCAGGTATTCTGTCTGGGCCCAGCTGATGTCCACAGAGACCTAAACAGAGTCAACCCCACAGAAAGCTGCATGTCTCAACAACATACCAGGGTAGGTGCTCAGGGAATGTGCGGACCAACCAACACACATCCTCATAGACATCTTTAACACCTGAGCCAGGCTATTGTCCCCTCATGTTTCAAAACCACCACAATCATGCCAGTGCTGAAGAAGTTGACAGTGTCAGGCCTCAAGGATGGATACTGCCCTGTAGCACTATCTCCCCTCATGATGAAATGTTTTAGAGATTGGTCAAGGATCACATAACATCCGACTCCCCGTGACACTTGACCTGCTCCAGTTTTCAAATCAACCAAACAGCTCCGCTGATGATGCCATATCATCAGCACTTCCCATGAGTCTAGCAAATCTAAAAAATAGGAACTGTTCTGTCTGGATATTCTCCATAGACTTCAGTTAAGCTTTCACTGCAATCATCCTGCATAAACTTGGTCAACTGGGTCTTAAAACCCCTCTCTGCAACTGGTGTCAAATACAGCACAAACTACGTAATCAAGTTTGCAGACGACACAACACTATAGAGAGGAAGAGAACCAACATGTGGCCTGGCATTTTGATAACTAATTAGCCTATCAGCTATAAATCCAGATGTTTCCTGGAATAACAGTTGTCAAAATCACCCCACTGTGCTTGGTTAAAACAAGGAAGGCATCGTTTTGTGTGCATTCAGTTCCACTAATATGACAACAACAACAGCGAACAATGTGAGTTGCAGGTGAACCACACCTCTAAAGTGCTGCTGTTGGTTGGATGTTGGTTTAATGTTTAAGCTGATGAGTGTCTGTCTAAATCCTTTCTGCCACAACAGATTTGCACTGACATTATCTCTGTATGGATATTAGGGCTGACCCGAAAGCCTCAAAGCTTCGACCATTGCCAATACCATTGGAAACTGGCACAAATCTACACAAATCTACAAAGAGTTTGGCAAATCACCGGAAAACTGTAAGTAACAGCTTAGCCATTGCTGATGTTAGATGCTACAAAACTGATAGGATGATGCTTCACAGTACAGATGAATAATGACTCAAAACATACTGCAAAAGCAACCCAAGCGCTTCTCAAGGCAAAGAAATGGAATATTATCCCATGGCAGAGTCAGTCACTTGACCTCAACCAACTGAGCATTCTTTTCACTTTCTGAAGACAAAACTGAGGGCAGAAACACCCAGGAACAAAGAGAAACTGAAGGCGGCTGCATTAAAAGCCTGGAAAAGCATCTCAAGGTTATGGTGATGTCCATGGGTTCCAGACTTTAGGTAGTTATTGACTGTAAAGTATTTTCCAAGTATTAAAAAGAATCCTTATATGTATAATTATTCTGGTTTGTCCAATTGCTTCTGAGCCTCTGAACATTAGGGGCTACGTATAGAAATGACTGTAATTCCTACATTGGTTAGTGTGATATGTTTGTGAAACCATTTGAATTACAAATGAAAGTCTACAAATCTTGATTCGTTTGTTTCAAATCCAAAATTCTGAAAATTGTTTGACTATCCAAATTATTATGGACGTAACTGTAGTACCTTATGGACCCTCATCTGTCAGTCCACAATCTGATCAAATCCATCAGTATGTCAGGCTTCACCCAAGAATCCAAGATTCTCCCTCTGTCCAACACCAACTGGGATGTTGAGGCCAGGGACCAAATCCTCAAATGTGCAGTTAAATCCATAAAAGAAAAGTGGAAATTCATGTATCATGAAATCCAAATGACATGTTTAAACAAAACCTCAAAGCCAACCTTGAGAGACATCCCTGTCTCCTAGAAATTAAATTTATAAACTATTGGCAACAGCAAATATGTTTTGAAGGAAACATAATACACATCAGATTACGTTTTTGAATAATTTAGTGAGGATATGTGATAATGTACTTATATTTGTTTTGCACCAAAATGTCGGATCTTCAGTATCCACTTGTAGTGACTACAGCATTTTTAAACTGTTTAATGGTTATGTTTTGGCACTCACAGCATTTGGTGAAGGTTAGGGAAAGAACTCTCTATAATCCTCCAAAAATGCTACTGGCTTCTCTGCCTTTGATCACTTCTTCAGTTCTCTCAACATTCCTAAGTTAGAACCTGACTCTGTTAAGTTGTTGGAAGAACCAGCTAAATTAAAATTCTTCACCGGTATCATTTAACTAAGGTGAAGTTGTCAAAGATGTATAAGGATGTTGACCCTGTCTGTGACAGAGGTCTTCTGTCAGCCTTCTGTTACCTATATTCATATGTTTTGGACATGCCCCTCTTTGCACAATTTTTGGTTGGATGTATCTAAAAACATTTCACAAATTATCTCAATTTCTATCAAACCATCTGCAAATCCTGTTTTATTTGGTGTCATACTTAAACCTGCATTACCCAATCATATGAAAGACTTAATAGCAGCTGCTAGCTTTTTGAAGACATGCGAACCATTCATAATCCCAGAATGATACATTTTCAGGCTATATCATGTATATTTTGGTTAACCCTATTCAATTTTTCTAGATAGAGCAAACTAACAATATCCCTATCAGGTACTATGGAATAACATCAGTCAAAATGAATATAACATAAAACAAGATTAGGTCAAAACCTGGTATGTGGCTTGACTGCCCTTTATCTATTTGCTCTTTTCCTACTGTCTGTGCTCACATATAAAGTGATTTAACACAGTCAAGTTCCCAATAAAGCTGTTCTCATTTACATGTTTTTTCTGTTTATGTTGTCAGACAATGGAAAAAGCATGAAATAGTGACTAAAATGCGGCCCATTAAGACTACATGTTAACCACTAGTCACTTCCAATCGATTTCCAAGCTGCGGCTCTGCACTGCTAAAATCCTGATTTTATAACTGCAACTTCGCTTGACAAAACCACCATACACATAAGTTAAAGTCAACAGTTGGCTTTGATTTCAGCTATATTTACTTGTAAAACACTCAAAGAGGAAGTGGGAAGCTCATTCAAGTCTGTATCAGGTGTGGAAAGTAGCTAAATCTTGTGACAAAGGCGTTAAATTATCATCACTGCCTATAAACACTCCCATGATGATGCAATAGAAACTGCTTGCACCCATTCATTTTGAAAGAGCAACAACCAATGGGGACACTCCAACACTCAGCCGGCCGACCAATGTTGTAACCTAAGTACTCAGTCACATGGCATTTGGCTGACCAATGGTGTAACTTTGTCACTCATTCAATCAGTCAGTCAGTCACTCAGTCAATATAACATTTGCTTCACACATTATGCCATAAACACCACTTTAACTGCAAGGTGGAAATGCACTGATATTTCACGATATCCCATCACCTTCTGCCCTCACTGCAATCAGGCACAACCCCATGTTTTTAACCCTTAAATGCATACCTCAGGATTTTAGCAAACCAGGACTATAATACACGCTGTCTAACTCAGTTTTTTCATTCAAATTAAGAACTCAGCGCCCTGGAATTCATCAAAATATTTGTCTTTAACAATGTTCAGGAGTCAGAAGGTCAGAGATGATAAAAAGTATTGTTTGTCTAATGTGTTTCTCTAAAAAGTTTAGAATGCTAGAGTCCCAAGGTATGTAGGAGTGTTAGTTTTTTACTTTTTTACTGTGCTGACTAATCTGGGTTCGGGAAGTGCCAGTCTATGAGAAGTTACAACAGCCTAAACAGTCTATGATCAGAAATATTAATTCATTTTTCAAAAAAAACCCACAGTTTTGTGTTGTCTATGAATGATTGTAAAAAAAGTCATCAATGATCAAATTTATATATTTTTTATATGTATACAATTTAGTGTGTTTATTATTGTTAATAGTATGTTCTGAAAAGGTTACAAGCAATATGATCTTAATAGATGGCTTCATCTATCTTATATAAGTCCTCGGTCACAAACAACCCCAACATATGTGTTTGAAAAGACACCCATGCATTAAGCGCTTAATCAACAATAAAATAAACCTTTGAAACTTTTCCAATATTGAGTAACTAGACAATTATTGTCCAAGCCAAGTCTATTGTCGATTAACAGGTGGCCCGTTACTGACCAAATAACAGAAAAATACATTATACTACTTCACTCCTACTTCCAGTACACCCAACTCAAAGAGGCTGTTTAAAAAGAAGATCAATATTAGTAACTTTCCAAGCCATGCTCATTCTTTGTCTCAAAAACTTAGCCCACTCAAACCCCCCAAAAAATGTCAGTTTTCAGCAACACAGCACTATCTCCGCTCCAGCTGTCACATGGACACAAGACTTGAAAAACCAACATTACTTAGCAAAATGTTTGTAACAGTATATTCTAAATTCTTGGAGATTAATGAATAGGAAACATGTGTGTACATGTCAGTGTTTTTGTGTGTGCGATAATTAGCATCTTTTCCAGATTTGAAGTAAAGTGTAATCTCCATAATATTTTTTGTGGCTTGAACTCTGAATCCTTAATGTATTAAAATGAACATTATTCACACTGTATCATATGTATTGATAGTCTGCTATTGTAGGCTATTGTAGTAACCACTGAGTATAGGAAATAAAATTTAATCTAGGTTTGTGTGCCAAGCCTCAAGGTAGCTTGTTATTCACAGCTTCAATTTAAATTAGATGTCAATTTTAAGTGACTGATTTTCCGTTTTTTTGAGCCACTTTTTTTGGTGTTAGGCAGCCTAGTTAAATCTTTAATGCTGTTTAAAACCCATTTTTATTTCTCATACATGTGGATGATTTTTTTTTTCAGTTCCTCCCTTGTCTCAAGAGCCCTTTGCCACGTACAGCAAGTTGGGAGTATATAAACTTTAATGTAAGAGAATTAATCAAATAAGGTGACCAGTTATGGAACTCATAATTAGAAGGCCATGAGGTTGCATAAATTCACTTTCTAGTGGCGTAGGAATATTCTGAGCGCTACTCACCAGAGACACCTCTGTCCT
Source organism: Xiphias gladius (assembly GCF_016859285.1). Classification (NCBI taxonomy): domain Eukaryota; kingdom Metazoa; phylum Chordata; class Actinopteri; order Istiophoriformes; family Xiphiidae; genus Xiphias; species Xiphias gladius. The sequence goes on from NC_053419.1 coordinate 2,048,669, forward strand.
GAACAGTGTTCTCTGGCAGCAGGAAACACTACAAGATTAAACACTGAAACTGCATCAAAAACAAGTGGAATTACTTTAGTTTTGGACAGCCAATGATGACCATCATTTAATGGCTGCCACCTGAGCTATCCATGTTACATCACGTTCCCGACTCAGACCAATGTCTAACTGATTAAAACCAAAACAAATTTAATTTACCAAACTGACAAAATATATTTAAATTCCTTCCTTACCTTTGGCTGGAGATGTGGGTGAGTGTTGTGGGTTCATGCGCAGATAATACGTATTTGCTTGTGGAGAAGGTGGTTTCTGTCTCCTTCTCAGCTGCATGCTGCATAGTCATCCCATTACATTGCTATAAAAAGAGGAGCAGAAAACAGATTGACAACGGACGTGAATGTAGAGATTCAACAGGTTTTGATGCCTTTTATTTTATACCAACAAGTAACAGCATACATTGATAAGCTGCAAATCTTGAAGAGGCAAGTTAGAATTCTGACGTCCTCTGGCTGAGCTTGCCAGCTTGGGGCCAATACCAGTACTGGTATTATTGTTCCTCTTATTCCTTAGGCTCTGCCTCAGACGGTCATGGAGCTTCTTCCTCTGCTTCCTGTTTGTGAAGAAACAAACTAGATTGTGAGGGAGCCCAGACCACAACTGGACAATATATCTGAGGGGAGAGTTCCAAATGTACCAAAAGGGACACATTTACCCCAAATTTCATCTAATGTTATAATGGCTTGACTGTAGTAATGGTAATTAATATTTTTTTAATGTATGGAGGTCAGTACAAAATACACTTCATAATATTGTTACTGCATCCAATAGCACCACCAAATCCCCAAACTTCTCTCAGCTCATTTGGCAAGGCTGTATCTTCTGAAGCTACATCACTGCAGTCTTTACCCCAGTCAAACATTTGAAATGTTACGTCAGGCCACCTGGCTACAAATTAAAAGTCGGTTTCCAGAAATCTCTGGGTCATTTTTGATACCCAGTTAAACTTTGACAAGAAAATTAGTTCAGTTATCCAGTCCTGTCATTTCTGATCACAAAAGTTGCCAAACTATGTGCCATATTAACATTCCAAAAGTTACTGTAATGACCTGTATTAATGTTTAAGCCAAGAATTTCTGGCACAACTACAATTAGTTCAAAGTTCTGCTGAGCAATTACTAATCAAGACTTCTCATCTCAGTCATAAGACTCAAAAGTCATAATACCCCAGGACTAGCTTCTCTACACTGCTTCCTGTTAGGCCTCTCAGGTGGGCAGAACAAAGTCTCCTACTTGTTCAAGCTTTTCTTGTCCCCGCTCCCAGGTTATGGAAAGGCCTCCCTCTGAGGATCAGGTCAGCAAACTGTGCTGAGTATTTTAAATTTCACCCTAGTACCTATTTTTTCTTAAAGATCCTTTATCCGTGCCTTGATCTAAATATTTCCCACACATGCTTTTCTGTGGTTGTCTTTTCTTTGGTATGTAGTATGTAACCCAGCTTTTGAAAAATGCTAATTAAAAATGTTTTACTTACTTTACTTACTATTTATATTTTGAAACACAACACAGTTCACAGTGGGGGTGATGGGGGTGATTTAGGGGCACTATTGGATGCTGTAATAAAATCAGGGAGTGTACCTTTAAGTTATAAATTAAACATAAAAATGTGACATGAATTACTTTGTTTTGCAGTAGGCAACCACACACATGATTCCAACGACTAGGAGTGCAATGCAGATTCCTGTTATTGTTAAAATACGTTTCTGATACAGCTCCTCAGCTTCTGAAAAAGAGGACAGTCCACTCTTAAAACTTGTTCTACAACACACACATACACACACAAACACATACAAAAAGACCATTCCAACCATAAACCCAAAAAGTAAGAAAGGGCTCTGTAATGGGGTTATTACATTTACAGAAACCAACAGTCCAATGCACTGTTGTATTAGAGGTTTACTACTGTTGATATGATTGAAATCTAACCCTCTGGGCTGGGAGACACAGTGGCACCCCTTTGGCCAAACATGGTAATTATGACTGTCTGTGGTTACTTAGGCTTATTCTTTACTTCTAAATGTTGTCAGTCTGACTGACCAAAGCATTTGCATGAGTGCTTAAAGCAGTACTCCAGCAATTTAGTATCGCACTTCCATAAAGTTGGTAGACTTGGGGCAGTTTTAAAAAGATTGGTCATAATCGGAGCAGCAGACACTGACATATCCTGAATTTTAGTCCCTTGTGTGGGTCGAGCCCCAAAAATACTGGATCCTACACTTTGTACAATGCATCTCAACTCTTGACAGTCTCTTAAATCAGGATTATTTTCTCAGACTTGGCGTTTCTTACATTTCTTAGGAAACATTATACGGCTTTTTTCATAACCAGCGGAGTGTCCCTTTAATATAATGATCAGATAAGGTGTTCTGTTTACATGCTCTGACTGAGAGACCAACCACTTACATTGCACAGGATAAGTTTAATGTATAACTTATGTAGTTAATTGCAGGTACATTTGTGTTGGTGTATATGTCAGCATATAAGTAACAAGATATGTTTGAGGTAATTTAGAAACAGTGTCTACTTTACATGTATTCGTCACAAGTCTTTAAAAACCAAATTTAGGGAGATCCTTATCAAAACTGTTTGTGTAAGATGTGTCTTTATATTAAAAAAGGATAATCAGCTGATAAACTGACATCACATATTTTTAACTCTTAAAATTCGATATTGGTATTGGCCTCATAAATCCTGTGTGGACAGGGCTCTAGTCAGCAATCGGAGAGAAATGGTTCTAACATACAACAGACCAAATCCAGCTCTCCACTCTGCTTCCTGCATTGTCCTAAAAAGCATATTCAGAGATGGCGCACCAGTCAAAGAAGTACTCATATCTGACAATGGAGGAGACAGTGGTGCTTTCTCTTAGGAGAACAACCCTGAGTTAACTTAAGTGGGTCACCGTAAGAATATACTGTAGATATGCCTGCATGGAAAACATTACACTCATTTCAAAACAGTATAATGTTGATGACTTTGACATCACATGATCTCTTCTCTCTCTGAGCTAACATCCTCTGGCCTGTTTTCCTTTACTTTTCTTGTTCTAGAATTCTCCTCTATTGTTCATGAGAGCTTGACACATATTTCATATTTCACCTACATATTTCAGTGAGTTATGTTTGCCTTTGCTCTGTCATTTATTAAATTTAGTTTCTATCCTTTTTTATTCTCCCTGGGCATTTTGGAAGTCCTGTTTTCCAATTGTATTTCAGCAGGATAATATTAAATAATGGTATTTTGTATATTGTGACACATGCTATTCATAACAATGCTTATTTGCATATTGCATACCAAATAGTTTTTTTCAAATGAAACATTCAATAGTTACTGTGAATTCCAGTTAAAAACCCACAGTCTAACTAAAATGCTCTTAGGCTTTTTATGGAGGAACAGAACCTACAGTAACTGCATCATGCAGGCGAGTTCTTATGGCAAAGCCCTACATCCTTTAATGTACTGCTCTTGCATTGCTTATGGCAGGTTGATAGTATACATGTTAGCACATTTTTACACATTTTATCTGATAGAAGATGACCTTGTGATGAGTGGAGGAAGAAACTACAGAGCTGCCATGAAGAAGAAGGGATATAAGGAACAGCTAGAAACATATAGCACATCTGGTGGAGGTGGAAACAGGAAGGCAGATGGCAGTGCTCTATGTGTCATGCTGAACACTGGTTGCAACAGAAAATGCAGGGACGGAGAGCTGAAGGGATGTTAACATACAGCACCAGGAATGTACAGCCTCTCCGGATTTCATGGTGTACTCAGATAAATCATCAGCATTTAGACTGTTTAATTTAAACAAAATGATACATGCGACATTAGAAATCACAGGTGTCATTTTGTATATCTATCTATCTATATATATATAGATAGATAGATAGATATTTGTAGTAGTCAAGGCTGTATGATCCCTTCATCTGGCAAGAAAAAACTAGGTTTAGTGGGGTTTTAGTTTATAGTCTTACATCTGCAAACTAGGAGGAAGGAACAATCCATACCCATAAATTCAATCCCAAAATGTTTTGTCAGTGCAGAAAGTTGGATTTTACGGATGAGGTAGTATTTGTATTTCTCACGTTCTTTTAATCTAAAAGAGATGTAGTGAGATTTTTGCAATGGATTAAGGGTAACAAACTACCGAAAGTCATTATACACAAACGTATACACTGTCAATATACACAAACTTAAACACTGCAGACCCTCTACACTCAGCGTGCACTTTATTAGGTACTTCATACTAACACCAGTTAGAGCCTCCCTTTGCTCTCAAACAGCCTCAGTTCTTTGTGGCCTGGATTCCACAAGATGTTGGACACATTCTTATGAGATTCTGTACCATGTTGACACGATTGCATCACATAATTTCTGCAGATTTGTGAGCGGCACATTCCTGCTGCAAATCTCCCCTTCTACCACATCCCAGAGGTGTTCTACTGGGTTCAGATCTGCGGCCTCATTTATAAAACAGTGCATAGGATCCATAATAAAAGTTTACATGCACACAAAAGCCAAAAATGGCGCACGCAAAAAAGTAATCAGATTTATAAAACTGTGCACACACGCCTCCATGCAATTTCCCTTTATAAATCACAATCAACATGAAAATGTACGCGCTTTGGCAAGCCTCATGTTCCAAATACTCCCACAATTAACCATAAATGGTCAATGCAAATCCCTCACGAATACTGATACACATATTGTTCCTGTGGATAATGGAGGGAGTGTTTGCAAACAACACAAAGTTTGAGGGCTGATGGCTGCAGCAGCTGTTAATGCAACAAACAGGACAGTTTCCGATATTGAACAAAATGATCAGAAATGGAGGTGGGTGCCTTGTACGAGTATGGACCAACCAGCAGAGGCACCGAGACACTGAAGCTCACCTCTTGGTATTTGTTTAGCATCTATAGGCTATAGACACGTATATAGCTGATGAAATCACAAACCAAATATCTATAAAACAAAATAAATACTGTAACTCCAAAATCCAGCATATAGGTGTTTCTGTCATTGTCACTGTTGATTATGAATGCAGGCGGGCGTAGAAGGCAGTGGGTGTGGCATCCAACGCGGTGTCTCCAGTGCGCTCTGCGCGTCTGACAGCACGCTCATTTTTACTTCAGCGATTTTACACACAAAGACTATATGAAAACTAAAATTGTACTTGCTGATATATGCACAGTATTAGAAGATAATATTGCACTACTGGCGCTCTGTTCTTCAGTTCTTTAATGCTATTTGATGTTTTCTTGGATTTCTCCAACTGATGATAATTTAATCAAGTTAGCCTTGTTAACGTGGCTGAGGTGAAAAGGACTTCTCTTGGCTGACAGGAGTGGAACCCGACATTGTCATCTGCTGTGTAGAGTGGTTATCAGAGTTACTGTTAGCACCAACCAGTTTGGCCCATTCCACCTCTCTCATCAAAAAGGCGTTTCCATCCACAGAACTGCTGCTCCTAGTTCTATGTTTTTTGTTTTTCACACCATTCTGAGTAAACTCTAGAGACTTTTAGAAACACACAAACCAGCCTGGCACCAACAATCCTGCCACGGTCAAAGTCATTGAGATCACATTTTTTTCCTATTCTGATGTTTGTCGCGAACATTAACTGAGGCTCCTGACTTGTATCTGCAGGAATTTATGCACTGCACTGCTGCCGCATGATTGGCTGATTGGATTGTACAACAGGCGGTCCTAATAAAGTACTTGGTGAGTGTATAATTGTATAAACATTAAGTGTCTCAAATCTATCCTAAAGGTACAGAAAACAAATAACACCTAAAAATCACCAGTTTACCCTGACTTTTCCCAAAGATTTTACAGACACCGGGATGGTATGTGCATTTCTATTAGATGCAAATAAAATAGGGAACAACAAAGCCAAGGGGCATGGGTTGCTATGTTAATACACGTACATACATACACACTGTACACATTGTAAAGGTAACCCGGGAATCTCACAACCCTAAACTGTAAGTTTTAGCCATCATATACTGTACATAAACAACCCAATAAATGACAAAACAACCTCACTGTTTCACTTAATTTGCAACCATATTGCAAGACAAGAGTGTTGATCATCGATTGGACCAATCTGATAAAACCCCAGATTACATTGAATTAAGTATATTTACATCCAATGTCAGCTTTTTTGAAATTCATGCCTTCTTCAATATACGATGTTAATTGCAGGTCTTTGATGGAGCTCAAACTCCAGTCTCCTCAGTGAAAGCCAGACATGCTACACAGCCATCCACTACCCTGACACCCACACACTGACTTTCACCACCTTAGAGGCAGAGAGAGAAATTATTTTAGCAATGTCAACTCTGCACAACTGTACAACTCTGCCAAAAGCTACAGATGCAAAAGTGTAAAACATACACTACATTTTATCTATACAATTACAGTGCTTTTATTTCATTTTTAAGTTTGAAAAAACTCAGTTATTGCCAGGCCTTACAATAGTCGAACAACAGAGCCCCTGCTTCCTCTACTGTTTGTTTAGTATCAGAAATTGTGTGTCAGAGACTGATACAAAACGTTCTTTTTGACAACCTGTTTTAAAACTGAGGATTTGAAACAGGAAATTAAAATAATAAAATTAAAGTTAAAAGAAACAACAGATGGATTTAACAGCAATGGATGACATTTCTAAGTGTTACTTACACATTCACAATTTTGAGTTTCCTGTACCTTTAACATACTGATGACCTTATGTATTCCTATCACAACATCAATTCCATTTTAAGGTACTACTACTGCAGCGATGTGGCTTGATGCATGCACTTATATCAGTGTGCTTGTATTTCTAGACTGTCCTGCCACACAGTCAGTAGACAGTTGTTAGTGGGGTAGGGATACACTCAACAATCAACACTCTAAATTAAGCATGCTGTGATAATCATGCACCATTCCCAAAACATATTTAGGCCTTACAATTTTCAGTTTACCAACTCAAAAAATTCTGAGAAATTTTCAGCGTTCATTTTGATTGTTTAAAAAAAATCAATAATACAACATTTAGAGTAAAAATTGGATTGTAAAACATTTGCAGAACATACACTGAGATTTAACAGTAGTCATACTGGACAGCTAGAAAGTGAAGGATACTGCAACACTCCTTCCCCCTGCTGCTCTGATCTCAACCACGCTCATATATTTTTTCACAATGAGCGCTGTCTTGCTTTTGCTATGCAACAGATCAAGACTTTGAAATGTGACTTTCCTCAACAGAAAAATGCAGATGCTTAAAACCTTGACAAAGTAGTTTTTTAAACCTAAACCATGATCACCAAGTCGTTTTGGTCCCTTAGCATAATCCTTACGTTAACTGTAGTTTGTAACCATGCTGACAGGAGTACCACATCAGAAAAATACTTATACTGTGTGGGTTGTTTCTAAAGCAATGAAAAGCAACTTGTTTTTTCTCAACATTTGGCTGTGTGGGAACAAAGAATGCAAGTGAAAATCGATTAAAATTTATCTGTACGTTTTTTAATGAGAATATAATAAAAATTGAAAATCTTTCAAATACTTGTGCTCACAACAGCACAAATCTACATATTTCACAGCTCCGTCGATTTTTTCATTCCTTTTCATTGCACAGCCCTTCCTCATAAAAAGAGAATATGAGATACTGCATGTCATTCATAACTGTGACACATATTGTGCATACATATCAAACTGTAATTTTACAGATCCACAAAACACATGTAAACCTGATGAGTATTTCCCATCACCTTTACATTACTTTTGGGACTGTAAAAAGCTTGCCCACTTTTGTCTAAAAGACCAAAACTGCTCTCTGCATTCACTAGGAACAGGTCAAAAGTCACTGACCACAAGTTAGTGGGCAGCTCAAGGAGGCGATCCACATCCAAAGACTATCTTTGAACAGAGACAGAGGTGAGAGCTTCACCACAAATATAAGACAACTGCAGATATCACATGATCATCTTCCACACTTCAAGGTCACTGATGACATGTGAGCCATCTCCATGACAAATGAGCAAATTCAGTACATTAATGAGGACAGGCAGAAAGGCACATGGTTATTCTGGAATTTGGCAGATACATGGTCTTCCAGGAAGAGGGAATAGCAGTTATCAAGGACGGAGTTGCCACACACCTGGATAAGCACCTGGGCCACCTCCCTAGTGAGGAAGCAGGTTCTTCAGATGTTGTGCATGAGGCATCTACAGGAGAGAACCATGGCTGCAGTGTTTGCAGAGGATGACAGTTTGTCTTCCAATCTCACATCCAGGTTTACTCACCATCTGTGGATCTGTCAACAGTACTGTCAATGTTGATGATCAGTCTTGGTGCAAGCATGCTTTTCCTTGAAGGAATACAAGCTCAGTTTTGCCCAGGTTGAGATCCCCAGTAAGCCACAGGAATGGAATCTCTGTGGTTGAGATCCAACAATGTTGCATCTTGGTCCCTGGACCCACACTGTGTGTGACGGGTGTAGGAGTTTCCTTCTCACCTGTCCCCCCACTTGTGGTCAGCAACTACCTTATATTGCTGAAGACACTCTGGGCAGCCTTTGCAGCTTCTTTCACAGCTGAGATTTTGATTTGCTAAAACTCCACATCCCAATTTAAGGTTTCTGAGGTGTGAGTTCAACTTGAATCCAGAAAATATGGTGTCTGGTCCAATTAAGGTTTTTGAAACATCCAAGCCCCGAAGAAGTCATTGCCTCCTTTCACCAGTCTACTCTAAGTTTGTTCAGTATTCACCAATTTTGTTACATACTTGTCTGACACCATTTACAGCGGCCACCTGCTAAATCAGATATGCCGATTTAAAGCAACAACTATTGTACATAGTGATGGCCTTCATCCATTTGGGCAGATGGGAATTCACTCCATCACACTGCTGAGTGCCTCAGTCCAAAACATTAGCAATAATATCATGTCCAAGCAAACTTCACCATGAGGAACCAATTCAAATGGGTAGAGCTGGATCCTGTTTATAAAACATAATTCCCGTTTGGAGTTGGACAGACACACCAAAGCCAAAAAGATTGCTCTATTATTTTTTCTGTAAAGCAGCTAATCTTCTTGCTGTTGGAGAGATTCCAGCAAGAACAGCTAAGCAAACAAAATGGTGGCTCCTTTGTAGAACTTACCCAGTTGACTGTGCTGCCTCCAGTTCTGGCCAGTGCTGTTAGCTCTCCAGGCACGAAAGCAGCTGGCTCAGCTTAGCCAGACCCTCATTGTTGTGAGCCTGAGTTGGCTGATGAACATGGGGCTGTCCCCTGATATGGTGTTCACCATGTGCACATTATAAATCCGTTATTTTTACAACATAGTGGTTGAGTTTCACAGGAGTATTTTGAGGAAATAGAGTTAGATCCACTGTGCAATCCACTCAAATTGAAAACATGAGTAATCATAGCTTGTGTTGCAGTTAAGTTCAGTGCATTCATTGTTCCACACAAAATCCAATCCTTGCGCAGGCTATCACTTTCACAGGTAGATGTTAGTTAGGAGCCTCTAGCCTGAGGCCTGTAAGTCTGATGTTTGTGGATACGGATTGGGAATAAGAGCATCTACCCTCTGCAACTTCTCATATGCTTATATTACACTCATATTAGAGTATTTAGAAGGAAATAGTCTTGAAAAAGTGACCCAAAAGTTGTCTTTTCCTCAACAACCAGAATGGCCAAGCATGGCTGCTACAGCATCCTCTTATGCAGTTGAAAATCTCTACAGTACAGTCATCTCATCATTGTGACATGGAGCATATGTATGCCAAGAGATATGCATGTGGACAGAGAGAGACCTATCAAGTGCACAATCCCAAACAAATTCAAACTATACAAAATAAAAAATGAAAAGACACCTTTTTGAAGAGCTTTCCAGAAGATCCTCTCTGACTTCATGAAGTAGGCTTTACTATTAATGTCAAACTGCCTTATCCTTCATTTCGATGTTGCAATTCCTGAGAAAAATGACACACCCCCAGGCCAAGAGATGCTTATCAACCAAGGCATGTGCACATAACACTGGACGCAGAAAAGGGTCAAGAGGTCAGAACATCTTTTATGAGACCATTTGATCACCCCTCATCAAAGTTCCTTACTCTGAAAAATGTACTTCTGCTCATGGAAGACTTCAGTGCCAGAGCAACTAGGAATGAATGCTCTGGTATGTTACACTGCATTCACCAAACTGCAGCTAGCTACCTGTTATGGAAGTTCTGAATGTGAAAGTAATATTTAGCAACATGGAAACCAGTATGTCCATTACACACCTACTTGTGTAGCTATTATTATTTTTGTCACCTCATGCAAGTAGCAGGCCTGAGTTTCACTACAAGGGGCAGCTGGTTGGTCATTGTCAGTTGTAAAGATGCCAACCTGTGGCACTTAAAGGAAAGATAAGGAAAGGGGGGTAAAAACAGCAGAAACTTAGATCTGCAGATGTAGACATGCAAATTTTCTCAAAGAAAAATAATAGCTGCTGTAATTTTAAAACGTGTGTCACCTTTAAGCACCGAGTATACAACAGTTGTTTTCTTTTATATTGTGTGTGTGTGTGTGTGTTTGTGTTTGTGTGTGTGTGTGTGTGTGTGTGTGTGTCTGTGTGTGTGTGTGTGTCTAAAAATGGTAAACACTGGCATGTCTACACCTGCAGCTCCTAACTGCTGGTGTGACAGGCTGGACTGGAACTGCAAATCAAGAACTGCAGGTCTGAAGCAGCTGGCACTGTAGATCTACAGGTGGAGAAAAAGGCTGGGTCTGGTTTCAAGTTCTTGTGTTTGTCCTTTTTTGATTGTGTATATTTATCTGTTAATTTATGTAGAAAATTAATTAATTCATTAAACAGTCCAGTTAAGGAAACAATTTTTGTCATTATGGGCAAAAGTTATTTGATTAGATAAAACAGGCAATTACTCAAATACTTTATACAGTTCGCTCACTGCCCAGCCTACTTACCTATCTAGTGATCTAAACACTTTGGCCTACTGACTGGTTTGATTGTGTTCTAATAAGACTAGAAAGAAATCAAGTCTTTTGTGTGGCATGATAAGTTGTATCTTTCTAGGCCTATTGTTTGAGACCTAATAGTGGGTGTGACATGCCCTAAATCAATTTCTTTGATTGTTTGAACTATGCTGTAGATGGGCAGGTATATATAAAGGCTATATTTAAGAATACAGACAGCAAAGTTTGGAACACTGACAATTTGCAAGTCTTCCATTTTAAAAATGTAAATGTGTAAACTTGTTAATTTTTGGTCATATGAAATGGAAATAACATTTCTATAACTTCTACAGTACAACGTGCAGCTTAAAATAAATAAAAATAATACACAGAATCAAAGTTCAACATGCGAAAATTTTGGGGCTGCATAAATCACAGATCTAAAGGGGAAACAATGAAACAGGTACACAGCACAAGAACTGTTAATTGAGCATGCTCAAATCCAAACAGACTGAAGAGTAAATAGACATACTGTAAAAGCTGGTCATTACATAGTTTTGGCAGCGATCACCAGTAAATTCATTTGGACACCTGAGTAGGAAATAAAAGAAACAGACAAGAAGAGAGAGGGAGTTAATTTATACAAGAGCTGTGCAAAACCCACGACAGTCATCACTGGTGTTGGCAGGAAGGGCCAGCTAGACCAATATGTCTAGCTATTGTCGTTGAGGCTGAGTTCAATTAATCCTCTCATACACAAGTACACTGAATTATGATCTCCAATTTGGGGAGATGGTATGAGCAGCTCTATAGGTTTGAACACTGTTTTAGCAGCAGACTGAAATTTGCATGTATAAACAGGCCACTCAGGATAAGCCTAGTCTTTGCCTGTAATATAATCCTCAATAAGGGGTGTCATGACTCCACCCAAAAAGCAACATTGGTCCAGATGCATGGCAATCAAAAAGAGCACTGAGGACTCCCAGTGATGGCTCATTTAGCCCTAATGTGTCAGCAGCCCAACCAGTGATCCCCTGGGTCTCCTATATGTAAGACATGTTTTTTAATAACTGAGTTTGGACTTGAAATATCAAAATCATCAGTTCTTTACCAACCACACAGTGGTCAGTCTAGCACTGCACCGATGGGAAAAGGTTTTGATGCAAGGATTGAGTGTTCTCCTATATTTTGGTTTCTGACTGAATGGGGGTGAGGCTGAATGGGAAGAGCAGTAGGTAGTATGTTTTACACCCAAACAAGACATAGAACTTCTCGGAACAGCATGGATGGGGTGTGATGAGATGTGAAATACATGCAAATTTCAGTGCACTACTCCACGGAGGAGAATGTGCTTAAGCCTTTAGACTCATTTAGGGGGCTCAGGAACAATGCCTACCTTATCACCAGATTTTATCACTGTGTATAAGGGAAACATGGAATTCTCCACCACTTCTTGGAGAAAACATGAGAGGGGTGAAACACCAGCAATGACATGTGGGATTTAATACAGTTGTGTTCACATACGTTTTGGGTCTGAGACTTTCTTAAGCACAGCTTGTTCACATCGGTGCCCAGTGAATCCCGCCAAGCACCTGGTTGATGGGTAGAAAGGAAAAGAGATAAACAGCACTGACGTGTTACACACAAAACCAGAACACATATGGATAAACACAGAGACATCCAGTGTACAGTCACAAAACATGGCACAGTCAAGGATTCAACGCTATCGCCAACCAACAATGCTGATACTGGACAACTCTGCAAAACTTTGTATTACGTTCTCAATTGCAAACATTTTTTAATGTCCCATTCCCGTGTTTTTATATTTCCCAGGAATTTACAGGTAAGGGAAAGATCATGGTCAAGGAAAATAAACTATGTTTAAGGTTAAGTAAAGCACTTGGTTAAGGTTAGAGTTACTTACTTGTTTACAGTTAGTAAAATGGCAAATGTTAATTGCAAATCTGTGACAGGGCACAAACTTCAGTTTCTTGCTTAAATCAGACTTGCTGCGCACCAATTCACCAGCCCAATCCGAACACCCTTACTATACTTTCCACCTTGCTACATAAAGTGCACACTGCTCCCTGCACTGGCACTGAATGGTGCATTTGGAATCAAATTGTAAATGCAGAATTGTCCAATATAAACATAATTCCTGTGGATGATTAGATGATCGGAGATTGAATTTCAAATGCTTTTTTTCGCTGGACTGCAACAGCGGAGCCGGCCCTACAAACAAGAATGTCAGTGACGGACTGACTGATTGACTGACTGAGTGAGTGAGTGAGTGAGTGATTGAGTGAGTAAGTGATAAAGTTACACCATTGGTCAACCGAATGCTGTGTCTGTTGCCTCATCAGGGGGGTACTTACAGGAAGTGTTGCCAATTTCGCGCCGTTGTCGCTAGATCTACTGACTTTTCTTCACAAAAGCACCTACCAACAAATCTAGCGACTTTTTGGCAAAACCTTATCTACTTTCCGTAGAAAAAAGTCTCCAGTATTGCTCCAGGAGTGCGAGGTCGCGCTTTTTCCTCCAGAGACACACCTCTTTATTCATCTCATTCACTGACCCAATGGCAGCTGATACAGACTTGACTGAGCTTCCTACTTCCTCTCTAAGTGATCATTTTACAAGTAAATATAGCTGAAATCAAAGCACACGTTGTCTTTCACTTATGTGTGTGGTGATTTTGTCAGATGACGTTGCAGTTATAAAATCAGGATTTTAGCAGTGCAGAGCAGCAGCTTGGAAATGGCTTGGAAGTGACGGCTGGTTAATATGTACTTGTTCGTTGTCTGACAACAGAAACACAAAAACATGTAAATGAGAACAGCTTTATTGGGGATTCGGCTGTATTAAATTATAGTATCTGTGAGTACAGGGAGCAGGAGAGAAGCAAACAGATAAAGGGCAGTCCAGCCATACACTAGATTTTGACCTTTAAATATTGTCTTGTTAAATATCCAAAGTATGAGCACCCCATACGTTGAAGTGACAGTTTTGAGCTGTTCTCTGGAACAGGTTCAGCAAGACAGAGGTGGATCTTTTAAGAAAAATGAATGATTCTCCATTTACACAGAACACAATCCTACACGGGGAATAGATGCTTTTGCATTGCCCCCAGCTACTGCATTCAGGAGGAGGACATCTGTGGCGTCATTCAAGTGGCTATATAGTGCACAAGTGCCCCATGGTTACTTACAATGATACTGTTACTGTGGGGCAGTCCTGACAACTCCTGTGGTGACAAAATCCATTATCCAGACCTCAAATTTCCAGTAAACGGCTACTTTCTGTGGCCTCGGCTCCAGGAAAGAGAAGGTTAGGTTTAGGAGATCAGGTCTTCCATCAGAGGAAAACTGTAGTAGGCTCCATCTTCTATAACCTCTTCTATAACCTCAGTACACCTATAACTAATTAACATTAACACCCAGTAATTTGCCAAAAGTCTGAAATTAAATTGGTCTGTTGTATGGTTAATGTGCTCTCTGTAGCGAGTGTCTAATCGTCTCACATTAGTTTCAAGAGTCAGAATCTTAAATTTTGACTTACAATATATGTTTGAGCTTTGGACTGTTTAGATGATGCTGGTGTGCTAGCCACTGATTAAAGTCTCTTCTGATAACAAATACCATTCCCTTAATCCCTATACAGACATTATAGACCTATAATAATAATATATAAATGAGTCTATATATATGTCTTATGCAAGGGAATATACTCTGCATTTGTGAGAGGGTAAAGTTAGCCATATTAACTGCTCTGTTGAGGCAATTTTCATTCAGCCACATGGGGACTTACACAGTGTGCAGCTCTGCTCGTTGTTCCACCATCTATGTTGTAGTTCAAAAATCACGTCATTAAGAATCAAGAAGTATAAAAAAACAAAAGAAGTGTTTACTGTTACACAACTCATGTATCTCATTCACATAATTGTGTTGCATTCTTATGCATTTCTACTCTTTTCTTAAATTGTTCTCATACAATAATTGTTACACCATATTTTTATGGTTTCATTAATTCATGTTTATTCATGATCATGTGGCTTCAGTGTAATTGGTAAACAATGTTTCTTTTCTAATTGGAAGCCGTGCTATAGTAGTACTCTCAGTAAAGAAATTAGTAACTTAGTTTTCACTTTTCATCGAAGTTCTATTCTGTTGGCATAACTCAACATATAAAGGATATCGTAAATCACAACAGTAACTGCATTATAACATATTCAGTCTGATGCAAACTTGAATCAAAGTCAGTATTGAAGCCTACTGTCCATGTCATACCTGCAGAGAAACTTTGTGCTGCCTGGCATGATTTCAAGGGTGAAGCACTCCCCTCCATTAACACAGTAGTTCTTCTGGCTGTCGCTGCAGCGCGTCACATGACTGGAGGTCTTGGCTGTGGTGGTGGTGCTGGTGGCAGCTGCAGAAGACAGCAAGGAAATGACACAGGCACACAGGTTACACTGAGTCTCAGCTAAAAACCATTTTGTCTGCATGTTTGTTGGAGAAAAACATCCCGAGCTTCAATCCTACTTGAAGGAATACTCAGCCAAAAACCTATTTTTCTGACAGTTTCAAAAACTTTCAAACAAGGCTTTAGTTTTTAAAGGTGGATCTGAAATGGCAGCTGCAGTTAGACTGGATTTAATTCAGTGGACTTGAATGGAGACCCAGTTTGAATTGAAACAGAAAACCTTAAAATGTCCATAGAAGCATCTCCAACCAATACTTCACTCTCCATTCATATGTTCAGTATGTTGAGTATGTTCAGTACTCCTATTTATTATAGCACAAGCCTTTTTTCATCTGTCGTTCAAGACCACAATGAAGAACAATAAGTAAGTGGAAGCCGCATATTTAGTTATATTTTTTTGTGAAACAGTATTTGGAACATCAGTGTACAGTGTAGTAGTGCATGATGCTGCAGCAGTGGGGAGAGAACTTTTTAAAACCTTTTTGTCATGAGACAAACCAGGTCCTTGTTATGAGTGTCTGCTCCAACTGTTGTGAACAAGCCTGACTACAGCTCAGGCAAGAGGCAGGCTACAAACTTTTCAAAGCCATCTTTCAAGCTTATGAGCAGTGAGTAAGCTTTTTGATAATAAAAACATATGCTTTATTGGAGTATTCCTCTAAATCACATTCTACTTTTACACGAGGCCAAAATCTGATATAAACTCTGTATTTTCCAAAGACAGAGATCGCTTCAGGATATTCAGGATTCAGGATATATTGTACCTACAGCCAAACTGTCATTTAGCAGTTACAGTGTGCACGTGTTGTTGGTCTTTAAACACTGCATTAATGCAAAAGAAGCCCTGGCACACAGAGCATCATTTTCAGTTTCGTACATTTCATAGGAAAGCAAATTGATGAGTCACGTGGAAGTAAGCAGTGATATGTGGAAGAGCATTTTCCCCATCTGACTCATCTCAGGTCAGCATCACTATGTGAAAACATGTTTTCCTCTGTCTCTAAAGCTTTCCAAATACCTGACTTAGGAGTGCAGTTCAAAAGATGAGGAATTATTTAGGGATGTGACAATACACAGTATTGCGGCACAATTTCATACAAATACATGATATATACATATACACAAAAAAAAAAACATTCAAAAATATAAACAGAAATGTTACCATATGAATCAAGCTGTGTGTTTGTGTGTTTGTGTGTTTGTGTGTATGTGTGTGTGTGTGTGTGTGTGTGTGTGTGTGTGTGTGTGTGTGTGTGTGTATGCATACAATAAGTCTGGAACCCATGGACATCACCAAATGCTGAGTTTCCTCCCTTGAGATACTTTGCCAGGCCTTTACTGCAGCAGCCTTCAGCTGCTGCTTGTTGTACAGTTTTGCCTTCAGTGAGTGAAAAGCCTACTCACTTGGGTTGAGGTCAGGTGACTGACTTGGCCATTGAATAATATCCATTTGTTTGCCTTGAGAAGCTCTTGGGTTGCTTTCGTAGTATGTTTTGCATCATTATCCATCTGTACTGTGAAGCACTGTCTTATCAGTTTTGCAGCATTTGGCTGAATCTGAGCAAGCCCTGAGTACAGCCCTATAAATTTCAGAATTCATTCTGCTACTTTAGATGTTTTCTTGCAAAATCTAATCTGGCCTCTTACCAGTGGTTTGCACCTCATGGTAAACCTTCTGTATTTACATTTATGAACACATCTCTTGGTTGTAGACTTTGACAATGATACGCCTAACTCCTTTTCTTGACCTGGCTAGATGTTGTGAAGGGGTTTTCTTTTTTCTTTGATCATCCACTTTAGTCGTCTTCTGTGGTCTTCCAGGCCTTTTGGTGTTGCTGAGCTCCCCAGTGCATTCCTTCTTTTTAAGAATGCACCTAATTGTTGATTTGGCCACTCCTAAAGTTTCTGCCATTTAAAGTTTCTGCCATATATATATATATACATACATACACACACAAAAATTCCTGGGGCTGGAACCTATCCTAGCCACCTTCACACCAACAGGCAATTTAGTTTAGAGCTTTCAGCTCACCTAACCTGCATTTGGACAGCAGTAGACTGATGAATTGACAGTGACCTCACTGAAATCTGACACGTAAATGGTCTGTAAATGGTAAGGCAACAGATCTGATTTGTTTCCCTTATATTTGA
The DNA here is from genome assembly GCF_016859285.1 of Xiphias gladius. Taxonomy (NCBI): domain Eukaryota; kingdom Metazoa; phylum Chordata; class Actinopteri; order Istiophoriformes; family Xiphiidae; genus Xiphias; species Xiphias gladius. The sequence continues at coordinate 2,066,301 of NC_053419.1, forward strand.
AATATTTTCTGATAAAACATTATCACAGTTCAAGATCAATATTGCACATATCAACACTTTGTGCCCCTCATTTAATTCTTGTTTGAAGTGTACTCACTTTCATGTGTACACATGATTAGAGAACATCTATTCTTAAAAGAAAAAAAGGAAGTAAGCTTCAAGGGGATGAATGGCTACAGTGAGTACAGCTCTGCCTACATGTGCTGCCATTATCTCAGCATTACACAGCACTTTTCAGCACTGCAACAAACAGCTAACTCAGATTACTATCCCTGATAAAGGAATGAATGAAATATGAAACGAGATTATGCAGCTGAGTAGAGATGCACATCAATGAGGCTGCGAGACATAGGCAGAACAAAGAAGGTTGAATGAAGACCAGCACTCAATTCACGTCTTTTTCGAACATGAACATGTTTCAGATGATGGTGGAACTTCAATAAATAGTGCCCTATGCAGTGGTGTGTGCCAGAGGTGTGGCTTTTCAGTTGAGGGGTTTCAGTTACTCTGCTCGAAGCAGAACAGCCATTTTCATCCTCATCATGCCTGATGGAGTGCAGAGAGGAATGCAGATTTCCCTGCTTAGTTTTTGCTTAAAACATTGAGCAGTGACACAGTGATGGAGCTTAGCCCCTTCTCTGCTGTTCAAGCTCTTTGGGCAGAGCTGGAGTTGTATTTGCAGAGAAATTTGCTGCAGTGGATGGTTTTTCCATCAAGTGTTGTCAAGGACAAATCATGATGCACTGCACCAGCAGAAATCTCCCTCTGCCGGATTTACTGGAGTAACAGCAGCCACATCTTTTAAGGTTTAAGAGATATATGCAAACTAATCTAAGTACATGTGAACCAAATATGTACATATTTGGTGAACACCTCAATAAAATCCAACAAAAATCAGTCTGTTTTTGAAAGTGTCAAAAAAATGAAAACATCACCAGTTTACATCCAACATAGTGATGACACATAGGCAGAACAAAATTTTGGATTAAAATTTTTGAAAATCTTTTTGGCATCTGACTATGTGTGCTTGGGTCCCAGATCCACTGAAGTTCAAAAAAGCTTGGGAAAATCTTTGCATTTTTCATTTTTATTTATTTATTTATGAGAATGTACTCTCACCAACAACTAATCCATTTCAGCATTTGACACATATTGAAAACAGCATGATGGTGCATGTTGGAAAGGCAGGATGAGCAACTAGAGTTGCAAAAGGTGGAAAACCACAAATTAATGATCCAGAACACACAACATTTCCTGGGTGGTCTTTGGTACAAAAGTTTGACAGGTTTCATATTGCCATGGCAGCAAGTCCACAGAGGGGGTTTCACCAAGTAGACATTAAAGCATTTAAACCAATAGCCAACACTGTGGGTAGTTAATTACCCATGGATGATATGATTTTGTCAGCATCACCATATTTACAGTGTTTCATCACAGCAATCCCCTGTGCTTATCATTTCTTTAGTCATTCCCCAATGACATGGCCTTTTCATGGCAGAAGCTAAACTGTTTTCTGTTCTATTCCTTTCATTTAGCTGGAAGCTAACGTTGTGTAATGATAATCTAGATACTAACTCATCACTTCCTGCACAAGTTTCTCAATAAATAAATTTTAATAGGAAGGCAGTCACAATCCTGTGTTATGAAACAACTACAGGAAGTCTTGACAATCCTATCAAGGTTACTAGATACTGGTCAGATGAAGGGGTGCAGCAGCCTCAAACTTCCATCACATAATGAAGATTTATCCTCTTCACAGTTGTCCTGAGGACATACAGAGGACAGTGTGACAGTGGACTACCCTACATCAGACAAGTAGAGCACACTGACAACGAAGAGAAAATAGCCCGGGAAAGGCACAATCCTGTCACAAGACAATTAACACAAAAATTTTTACTCCTTTGTAATGCGTTTTTAAAGCCCCTCAGAATAACTTTCATGTGATTATATCATCACGTTAAATGTTGAATTGGTAATTTAGACAAATCTTTTCATTTGGAGATTAATTTTGGTCATCTGATTCTCTCCCATAGAGATAGAGGTGAAAAGTGTTTAGGCAACTGGGGCACAAAATGGAGGACCCAATGCAGATACTTCAGGCGACCAGCAGGTGAAGTGACTTTACTGGAAGGTGATAACAGGTGGACAGGCCACGATGAGAACCAGCAACACAGACAGCACTCGGTTGATGTGAGAATCGGGTACAGGTGATGCAGCATCACACAGCGTCACTGATGGGTTTGATAGGAAGTGTGCTCTGTTGCACTTGTAACCGCACCCAACATACCAGCAAATCACTTCTACATCTCTGCAGCAAGGCGAGACGTTAAATCAGTGTCTGTATGCTTTTTTTAAAATCCATCTTTCAAAAAATGATTTCCCACAGAAACCATGTACAGAAACCAATGTTTTATTTTCATGTTTGTCAAACCTCTCAACCCTCACTTCTGAGGAGAAAAGAAAGTGTTTTGAGTAGGAGAATGTCATACCCTGACTCTATAGCTGGAGCTTCAGATTTACTAGATCTCCTGCACATTACATTAGGATGCCCTAAAGTACTTTGTTGATAAATATAATATAAATACATTTTAAATTTCTAAAAATGCTGAATGTATAGATTATAAAAAACACAATTTCTGCAATTTAGTTGATATACAATACAAACACACACACACACACACACACACTCAACTACAGAGCACATGGTCTTGGGGAAACATCTCCTTTGAAAAGCTTATGTCCATCCAACAGATGTTGACAAAACACCAACAAAGTGTGGGCTGAGACAGAGTCACCTTAGTGTAGGTGGAAACAATTTAGGTGTATCTATCATTTCAATGAACAGCTAAAAAGCTACACAAATCTGTTTTCAGTTTTTGGACTTTTCTACAATCTTTTCTATTTTTTTGTGACATACTGGATAATTTTACCTCTTTAGGGCCTCGAACTATCTTTTTAATGAAACCATCTGAAAAGTCTACAGAGGAAATATCTCTTTTATAGAACGGATAGCAACTCATAGGCATCAGAAACATAACAATTTTGTAGAGTGTCACAAGCAAAAAAGGTTGGAAAACACTGCTTTACTCTTAAAAAATGTAGTGTATGTTATAACAATATCATATGTTTTTTAAGTAAAATCTTCATCTGAAAATTAAATAGTAACTACTGATGGCAGAGAAATGTTGTGGAGTAAAAGTATAAAGTAATATAAAATGGAAATACTGAAGTAAAACACAATTCTATGTAAGTACAGTACTTGAGTAAATACACTTAGTTACTACTACTATTAGTACTACTACTACTATTAATAATAATAATAATGAATTCATATAGCACTTATCTATATTGCAATATTTATCGACTGACACGTGACTTCAAACTCAGTGAAAGATTTTAGGGCTAGCCCCAGATTGTCACTGACCCTAGAATCACCCCTGGACTACAAATCATTAATATTATAAGCCATCTCTGATGGTTATAATATTGGTTATATGGTGTACATGTGGTGTAAGTTTTCTCTGCTGCCAAATGTGGTTTCTTGCCAGAAGTGGGTGGTGGTGATGGTCGCTTGCCAAGGGCCTCAGTCATTGTTGCGTTTACAGTACAAGAGGTTATGATATGCCCTCTGAGCAGAGCTACTTCTGTAAGGCAGACCGAACACTACAGTGACTTGCTATCAGAACGTGACAAGATTGGCCGGCTATGCTTGGCTAGCTGGCTAGCATGCTAACCTCAGTTGAAGAAAAGAAGTGATAGAAATAAGAGTTAACATTGGCACTGATTTCCAACACTGGAGACAGCTCTTGGTGAGTAAAGGAATGAAGCTTGATGCTGAACTTACAACATTTCCCCTAGACCGGTGAGTAAACAGCTGTTAATGCTAACGTTAGCTATGTAGCGAGAGGAAAACTTACAAATAGTTCCTTTAAAGGGTACACTGGTTTTTTGAGTTTTTACAGAAACAAATACGAACAGTTGTCAATTTTTAGTTTTGAAATCCTACTTGTTGACACCAGCCATCTTTTTCCTTGTTAAAGATTCTAGCTCCTGATGAAAATGTATTATTTTTCTCAGTTATGTCAGGTTTGTCTACAGAAACGAAAAGGAACATGTTGGCAGTGACTGATGTCAGAAGTTACAATATTTTCTTGCCTCTTGTAACCAACTATTATTATTGCTCATACTGTAATTACATCCTGGTGGACAGTGACAAATAGCTTGCCAGACAGGAGTGCTTAAAGAATCAAACCACAAAACTACTCAAAGTAATCACAATAGAAATTGGAACAGTACTTTAGAATACAGGCAAGAATAGATGGACAACATACAAGGATCTGTGCTGCTCTTTTGAAAGCTATAAGATGACGTATAAACTGTATGTTTTTTTAATTGACTTTTACACTTACACATACACACAAGTGCGAATGCAGCTGGTTAAATAGGAAGCTATAGATGTGAAATCAAGTTCAACTAGACTGAATATGAATCACGTATTAGTAATGCCCCAATATGCTCATAATAACTATCAAGATGAATTTATCTAGATTATAAATCCTTATCATCAGTATGGTTTGAGGTTCTCAATCAAAAGGCAAAACTGTCTGAACTAAAGATCAACCACTGGCTAGCTGTTTTCATCTTCCTCTAGCAAAAATAATACCAGTGAAAATATTGATGTGTTGCAACATAATAGTCTGTATCGAATATATTCTGTGAAACTACTTTATCATCTTCAGAGATACAGGTGACTGGAGCAGCTCCCAGCATTGGACAAGAGGAAGGATGCACCTGGACAAGTCGTGCATCTATGAAAGGAGTATCATAAATACATAAACAGTGGAACACACCCACATTCAGTCTAATGACATTTGTAGAGCTACCAGTTCACCTAACCTGCATGTCTTTGGGCTGTGGGAGGTAACCAAAGGAAATCCATGCAGATAGAGGGAGATAATACAAAACCAGATTCAAATCCAGGACAGGAATTACGTTCTATCAGATAATGTTGTTTATCATGTTGAAGTTGAGTACACAATAATGAAAGGACTAAAATATAGACTTTTTCTGCTTTTTCATTGGCCGATCTAGAGGACAGAGGCATGGCCCAAACACAGCGTGACCCTGAATTCCAATGAATGGGGAAAAATCACCAAAAGTGATGTATACAACAGTAATTTAAACCGAACAGTGAAAGATTAGGTTAGCTAAGCAAAACTGGACATCCACTGCTGTCTAGCAATCATAGGATGTAGCCTAATTCTTGAAAGGACAAGGTTACATGTTGAAGATAATAACAGTTTGGTAACCTGTAGTTCAGTTAGGAGGGTTTCAGGTTACTAAATACACTCAGGGGTGTTGGGGCCACCTAACAAAAACTAATGCAGCCTGAGCCAACAGTCCTGCAATAAGTCCTGCCGTCATCAAAGTTCTAATGTTCAGTGTGTGTTGGGACTATTTTGGAGAGGTGTTTATCCAACTATACAGTCATTTTGGAGGTTGCAGTTTGTGATACAATTCAACCGTGTTGAGTTATATTGAGAGGTCTTTCTAATATTCTTTCAACCCCATTTACATCTGTGAGTTTAGGAGGCAAAATGAGAATATATGTGCACCATCTAAATGTCCAGTTCAGACTAAAAGGTTCAGACAAAAAACACCCTGGTCATTTTTACTCTCTGTAAATATGTCTCTCTGTAGTGGACATCTTCTTATCTGACTTCAGGTTTGATGGCAAAGTAACCCATTTCCAAAAATGTTGCACAAGCTCCCCTGACCTCTCCTGTATGGATGGAAAATTATGCATATATTATTTACACCCATTTTATATGATTTAAAAATAAGGTTTGGTAAGTAAAAAAAAACCAAAACACTTGTATTTGAATATTTGTGTATAACAAACTAAATTCACATTACTGTGCTCAAATGCACACTGTTGTCTAAAGTACCAAACTGCTGTTGCTAGTACAGATCTTCATTCGTGTATTTGATGATCATGAATTGTGCATTTGTCAGTATCATCCTGTAGAGACATACCTACGTATTGCACTATTTTGCCTTGGAAAGTGGGGAATGTGCAAAAACCCTTTAAATGTACACTGCTGTGTTTCACAAAATTGCGATGTGCGTCAGAGATGTTGGTTTGTTTTCCCATGGGAGGGGTGTAAAAACAGCACATCACTGTTTCTATACCCGATCAATGACCTTTGTCGTTTCACAGTAAATAAGCGCCGATGGGGCCAAGGAGATGCTAATGGGGCCTCCTGTCAGCCTCATGGCTAATGTAGAGGCGAATGGAAATGGGACGGATTTGACATCCTTATGGATTTTGAAACAATGATTGATATGTCCTTTATTTCTGGTCAATTTATCTTTCATCTTTCGCAGCTGAGATCCCGCCAGCTAAGCGGCTATTGCAATTTAAATTAGCTTGCTAGTGTTAGTTACCAAAACTTGAGGCGAGTTAGTGCAATCTATAGTTAAAGTTACTGTGTTAAATAACTAAGTAAGTTCAGTATCGTTATGGGTGAGCGATAAGTGGGTCAGCCGACGACGATGTCCCTGCTTTTGGTTCACCTTGACAGCTGGGTGAGAGTGAGTGAGTCTGAATACATCCAGAGGGATTAGTTTTCATTTTCTCCTTAAAATACCTCCTGACCCCAATGAGCAACTATGCCACTGACACCGGCCTTGCTGCTGAAGTGGTCATGGGGGATGCCTCTCCATCAGTGGTAACACCATTCGCCAGGGTACATGGACCTATTACCATCAGGATTTAAGGAAGAAGGTGACACTGACAAATGCATAAATGTACTCATCTGTACTCATAACACCAGTTTGGCACTTGAGAGATTCAAATGTGAATTTAGTTTGTTGTGCACATATATTCATTTACAACTGTACACCTTTTTTTTACTTCCTAAAACCTTGTTGACATTTATACATCTTGAAAAAGGAATTAAACAATATATTAAATTTTTTTTCTACATATAAACATTGAGTGGTATTTTCTGTTTAAAAATTTGACTTTCTATATGTCTAATCTAAAATGTTTCTGCAAAAACATCTATTCCTAATATGATTTCCTGTAATGTGACTGTACTACTCTCTTTTCACAAGCATGTGCGGAAAATTTAAGATGTATTCAACAAATCCATTTCAGTATTATTTTGTAGTGGTTTGAAATCAGTGGCCCTGGCTGTCATCTGATCCAAAAGGCCGACATAGAATTGCTGTAATAAACAGATGTTGAAATGTCATTTGCAATGTTTTTTTCCCTCCTTAATGTGGAATTCACATTCTATTACAACAGTTAATAATTGAACTTTAAACCATAACCACACACTTTCCCTAATCTTAAATGTGCCTTCATTTCCTGTAAAGCCAAACTTTTAAAAATATTTTAGGATGATTTTAATCCTGCACTGTTTAAATCCATGTTTAATAGCTAACAACCTTCTTCTCCCTTGAAGTCAAAGCTCCATAACCTCACTAGTGTTGAAAAACTCAACAGGATACCTTTAATCAAGTCTTTAAGAAGCCTAACCCTAATTGTGCTTTAACCAGTTTATTTACCATAGCCACAAGATTTCCAACATTAACCATACCATGGTTGTCATGCACAGATAATGTAGAGAGAAATAATTTTAAAAGTTGCTGGCACTGGCAGTTAAATCATGTCATCAAACATCACCTGGGGTTTTGCAGAATCGTCCCATATCTGGAAACAGGGTTTGTTCGCCTGTCGAAGGATTAGCCAATCATGTGCTTCCTCCCTGACATGTAGTGTCAAACATTTTACACCTTCCAGCAAGGCGCTTCTCAGGTCCCGAGGTAACATGCAGTAACATGACGTTTGGCATCTAAGTATGCTTCAAACAGAGTGCTCTTCAGATTGTCTGAAACTCTTTCTAATAGCAGAATTGGGGGCAGCGTCTACCTTTCAGAAACAGACAATCTGACAATCATACCCACTTAATGCAGTGATGGCCATTTCCTGTGGAGGTGTGAAAGTAGGCGGGCTTTGAACGTCTCTCTCAAGCTCTCTTTTTTCCTTCCTCACACAACTACTTGTATCACTTGCTTTTGAAGAGAGAATGTTTAAAATTGTGTGCCATTATCTCTATTTGTACGAGGCACATCATACAAACTTGTACATTTCAAGCTTAAGAAAGCCTTAACACACAGTGTTAGTGCCCCTAACGACTACAAGGAGTCACTACTGCAGCAATTAGACAACGGACCTTGTATGGACCACTTGTACAAACAGATTTGTTCTTAAGAGGCATGTTCAGGCGATTTAAGGATTTTTTTAGCACTCATTAATTTTCTCGTATATTGATTTTTTTCTGATTTATGAACAAATTCATGAGTGGTCCATACAAGGGATGGGAAATGAGAACCAAAATTGTCCGAACCATTGGAATCGTATGCGTCCAATCTTATCAATTCCTTTTGTCGATGCTGGTATTTTTTTCTGATGTTTGCTCATTGCAAAACAATGATGTCAAACTAATGTGTCTACGCTGCTGTAAACTTGCAACAAGCAGTCATGGTGGAGTGGAGGAAATTGGGAGAAGAAGAAGTGTGGCTTCATTTCATGAAGAAAGATAACTGTGCTAGTTGTAATGTCTGTCAAATGGCAATTTCAAGTGAGGGTGGAAACACAACATGGGCTTAAAATCCAGGAATGCCATGTATTTGACCTCCCAACCGAGCAGCACATCTCTCGTCGAGGGCAAATATCCTACCTTATAATAACATTAATGCCACACAGGTTGGCTTAGCAGATTGACTAAGGAAACCTAAATCAGTGTTTACCATACATAGGCTCTACTTGGGTAGCCCGCCCAGGAAGATTAAGACCCGCGCAGGTAGATAAAATCACTTGGTTTAAATTTAGGTATATCTCACATTAGAACGTCTTATTTCACTTTTTTCAAACTAAATGATTTTTGCCCACACACCTGTGTAAGTTGCATATGCCGCAATAACTGAGTCGGGACTAGAGGCTTATCTGTGCACAGCCGCCTAGCTAGCTTCCCGCAATAGCCTGCATGTGAGGTAATTAAGGAACACGGGTAAATTGTACCATCTAACAATAGTCTGCATCTGAGGCGTTTAGGGGACATCTGTAAATTGTACCTACAGAAAATAACCTGGGTTACTCTCTCCCCCTCTAAACTGCAAGAGCCTCTGCATGCACATTGGTCACACACCACACCATCCACCACCACAAGTAAATTCTCAACCTGTGGGAAACACTGTAAATGAAAACAGTGATTAAACAGTGGAGTTTTTCCACACCTGGGTCACTTGCATGACTTTTTCCTTCTCTGTGACGCTGAAAACCTGTGTAGGCCTACTTTTTTTTTAAACACAGAAAATTGATCAGGAATCGTTAAGGGAGTGATAATGAAATGGACCCATAAGTAGAAGCTATAATACAATCTAATCAATTCCAATCCCTAGTCCAGACCTGTCACTCAAGTCATGTTCAGATAGTCTGACTTTCTCCACAGGGGAAGAAATTGTCTTAATCTGAATGAATTTAGAGTTTAAATATGATGAATTAACTAAAATAAAATATATAACTAAAACAAACTTATTGAAAAATGAATATTCTGTTCACCAGATCATCCTCATCATTGCTGCCATTTTTTTTTTTTTTACATTTTACGATTTTATTGGCACATTTCAGCACAGAAACTGATATATTGTAATAGTTGCTTGGAAATTTTCTTACTGCAACAGCTGATTCAGGATCTTAATGCAGGTTTCTATCCAGGATCATCCTCTGTTGATCCTGACAGTGTAACTTCACCTACTGTAGGCTTTAGTATTCCCTCATCTAAAATATCTCCATGACAGTCACATGGCCGCCTCTCGTATTAGCCATGGCCCGCTTTGCTTTAGAGAGATGTTTTTAGATTCTAACTTCATTTAGTCCAAACCATTCCCTCTTTATGTCTGTGACTGTCAGAGTACAGTGCTGTTCTGAGGACATGTCATTCACCACTGTATTATTCATATTATTGTAGTATTTCTTCATCTAAAACCACCACTGATACTGGTGTGTCTTATCTTTTAGTCTGCTGATTTCTGGCTGTGGGACTTGAAGCTCTGCAGTGTGAAAATCGTCTTTTTACTCTTTGGCAACATTTTTGTGAATGAAACCTGCCCACAAACAGAGCAATTTTAGGAGCACAGATTTAATAATGATCAGCTGCACATGAACAGGTGACATTCATGAGGCTGAAAACAAGAGATTTATAACTAGTTTGTTCAGTTAAGAGAGTTTGGTGAATCTGTCTTGGAAGACTCCAAGTCAGAGAGGTTTGGGACAAGAATACGAAGATGTTCTTGCATGAGGCCCATTGATCCCTCACTGGCTTCCCACCAGCAAACATAAACATTTGTAATTGTTGGAATATACAGCCAGGTTCTACAGCTGAGAATTCAACACTAGCAGTAAGTTAAAGGCAGTTAACTTAACAAAGATAATCTGTCTGCTGATTAAGTGAAGTTAATCCTTCACTGAGGCATTGGTGACCCCCCACACACCACCATAACCCTTCGATTAACTAACCCAGATAAAGTGTACTAAATCACTCAGTGATGTGACTACAACAGAAACATGGTGGCGAGCCGCTGGCAGACAGTATTAGTATTAGTGGGCTGTTTTTCCCTGTGGCGGAGGGATGGAAGTGGCATCAATTAGCCTCCAGCAGGCTCTGACCTTGAAATGGAGCACAGGCAGATAACAGGAAGTCTCCCTATAACAGCCTGGAGTTTCAGTTTGTGTCATCATTTATTGATTTTCACTTTTTCATATGACTGGAAATGTGCATCCACGAATTTTAGGAATCTTCCATTTTGTATGCTGTCTACCAGCTAATACATTCAAAATAACACCATGACAACATCCATCATTGTAGTGTGCATAAATAATTGTCATATAATTCAAGGGATCGTTAATACTTAAAGAGGAAGGAGTGAAGGTTAGAAATTATATATCCACTCACTGCAGGGGTGAAGTATGTTTGAATAGAACTGTTGTTTCCTGCCCACCGATCTGTGTAGCAATATTTCAGAGGCTTAGTCATGGGCCTCTATGCTACACTGTGCAAGTCACAACGTGTCTGCTTTCAGTCCTGAAAGCAGACTCTTCCTGGCACAGTTGATAGAACACATCATTTACAAAATCGATAAAAACAAAAAAACAAACAAAACAAAAACAAAGAAAAAAACATTTGAATCTTTTTTCAAACACTAACTTAGTATTTACAATGATGAAAATCGCAGTCCAATGTTAAGCAGGACTCCAGCTTGTATCTCCTGTCAATTATTAAATCCTGTCTGAACAGAAAAATCCCATTGCTTTTAATGAACAAGTGTTGGGTACTTACAGATTGTTGGGATGATGATATTGTTGAATTCCTCCGTTGATTGCGGCTGGGGAGTCTGCTTTGGGATGGTGGGACGTTCAGCGTTGTATTTCAGTGTAACAGAGGGATCAGACTGAGTCACTCGTGGAGAATGAGGCATGTATGGCCCTCGTGTAGATTTCTCTTCCACTAAAACCTCAGGATGTCCTGAGGTAATGGTGATGGCGGTGGTTAGGGAGACAGTAGACGGAGATGAATGAGGAATCGACACAGTTAGTCCCAGCGTGGGGTCAACTGATATAACAATTGGGTCCTGTCCGATGCGTTTGGGATCTAAGTGTGTAGGTGGTTTGTACTCAAAGATCTTATCCACAAAGACCCATTTAAGGCCAGCTGTGCAAAGGGCTAAGCTAAGCAGACAGGCCAGGATAGGGAGAATGCAGATTTTCTCAGAATGCAGGCAATTGTTAATCTGTTCCATCTCTATGCACACACAGCAGGTCCCTGGCAAGGCCACAATTCCCAAAGCCCCCAAATGCTCCCCATCACCATCACCACCTCCCTCTGCAGTTCCCTCAGCGCCCTCCTCCCCACTCTCACCAGCTGCCTCTGTCTCCTCAGGTTTCTCCTTAGGGACTCGTCCAGTATCAACAGTAGAGCTGGTGGGGGAGGCCGATCCAGGAGGGGGAGCTGGCCCCGCAGAGAAGTCCTCCATTCCCTCAGTCATACTGTCCAACTGCTGGATGAAGGGTCTCTGAACACCTCAAATATTAACTCAGAGCATCACACAATGGCTGTTTGCCACCAGACTCCTCGAGTATGTTTTCCATCATGAGACTGCAGAGTCAGAGCTGGGATTTCAGACGGAGGTAAAAATGCTCTTCAAAGTGAGTCGAACCTTGTTAACAGTCTGGGAGGTATGTAGACAGCCTTCTGCGAACGAGGTAAAGGAGTTCCTTACTCATGCTTTCTTACAAGAAACACAATCATGAGTCTATAAATAGAATCGTCAAATTTGCTGAAGGCAAAAACAAAAAAGATTGCCGGAGAATAAGATTCCTAAAATGTTCTGTTTGGTCTAGTGGTGAGCAGTGGTGGAATACTAGCGCTCACTCACCTGAGCACTTGGGCAGAAGAGGCGGTGTCGACGTGATGGGCCGGCTGCAGCTGCAATAGCTGTAGTGGAGAGGACAGGACGGCCAGGCACTGCAGTGGCAGGAGGGACATGCTGTCTTGTCTGTGAGCTCCAGGCAGCTGAAAGGCTGAATCATCAGGGAGCGGCAGGTGCCCTTCCTCTCAGTACAGCCACAGAAACAGATGAGTAAGGGAAAAGAGAGAGAAAGAGAATCAGAGAGAGTAGGAGGGGGGAGGGGGGGCTGCAGTAGCACAGAAGGGCACAGAAGACGGGATACTCCCCTTTTTCTTCTCTCACCCCTCCTCTCTCAATTTTCCTCTCCAAGTGGTGAGCAGGGCAGGCTCTGGCCTCCTCCCTCTCTCCCTTTCTTCCTGTCTGGTGGTGTGTCCGTGCTCGCTGTGCAGGCTGCTCCCAATCCCAGCACAAAGCATCAAGCCAAGCAAGTTCCTACTTGATCCAATTAGAGCACATGTCAGCGAATCACAGGCAGGCAAACTGCTGTAGCCACCCCCTCCAGCACCACTCCCCATTGATTATGCTGATACTAGAGGGTGTGTTTTTTGTCAAGGGGAAGGAGCCAGGGAAGCAGACATATAATCCACCCCAAGAGGATGCAGCCATTGTGTTCTACTCTTCTCAAGTATCTGCATTCAGTAGTGCAATAACATAATAACACAGATGATAATGATAATGAATTCAATGCAAGTCAGTTGTGCTGACAGGATACACACACAAATACTCTTACACAAAAATACATGCACACACGCTCATATATGTATACATATATATATATATATATATATATATAGCTCTTTCTCTCTCCACACACACACACACACACACACACACACACACACACATATGTATTGTATATTCAACATAAAGTGAACATTAGTTCAGTTTTTAATAACAAAAACACCACAGTGGGAAAAGCAAAGGTATAAATAATAAAACTAATGATGAAAGGGCAACTTAATTCCATTTAGCTGCTTCACTCTCAGGAGGGTGCCTTATTGTTAAATTAACTTATTGATTATTTTCTAATTAACAAGAAATGAAAAATGAAAACTCTACTTTGGTACCTTGATACAAATATAGGGTAAACTGATGATAATGATCAAAAAACTCACACAGCCTCTGACTGCATGCAAGTGTGACAGAAAGCCCCCAGACTACCGGTAAAACTATTAACTCCACAACCCCCAGCCCTGCCAGCTAATAGGCTAGCAGGACAAAGTCGTCTTGAATAGCCAGGGCTTAAGCAAGATAAAGACAGTCAGAAAGGTCAGGTCACCACCACACTGAACATTGACACTGCTGTGACCCTTTCAAATCCTCAGACAGAATTAATACCAGTAATGGTATCTGTGGGAGAGGACTTCCTGTCAGGCCCCTGAATTAGGAACCTCCATATTGATTCACTTCTCAACATTTCCATACCATTATATGGGGGACAAAAGTGACACAGGAAACAAATAAATGAGTATGAAACATTAAAAATGAATAAATAAATAGAAAGTTTTTACGTAACAATAATCAATGAATAGATCAACTGGTAATATATAAAGAATAGTATAATTGTTCTGTATTTAAATAAATGTGGAAATAAATAAATGTGGAAATAAATGAAAATACATGTAGATATATATAAATGAATCAATGAATGATTACAAAATAATTTATTCTTCATCGATTGTCCATTAATCTATTTATGTATTCTTTTTTATCTATTTATTCATTTACCATGCTCATTTATTTATTTATTCAAACAATTATTTCCTGTTTCACTTTTGGGCCTGCATATCATTAAGCACTACTTTGTTTAAGGAAAAATACTGAACACATGAGCAAACAGAGCGCATGCACTATTGCTTTTTACATACTCAAGCAGAGGGACATGGGAAAGACATGGTACTCAGTTGTGTGACAAATTCATGGGGTTATAATGGAAATGTGAGTATTCAGATAGAAAACAAAGCTAAATTTAGAAGCAGCGCAAATATAAGTTTAATTTTAAAATTTATATAAAATGAACATACACTGATTTTCTCTGCTCAGCATAAATCAATGCAAGTTAAAAATGTTTTATTTGGAGAACAATTTTAGTCATCCTGAGTTATGATGGTGCATAAATGTAGAGCATGACTCAGGAGCAAACAATGCTAGCTGACATTTTTTTCATTAGGAAGAAAATACATGGTTGAGTGTTGGTGAGCAATGTGTGAATTTTTAGGTTAAGTCTACTAGAATAACTGTATGTTGTGCAACAAAAATTGTAAAATTGCAATACATTGTAATCTTGTAAGATTTCATTTGTATCTGATCATCAGTTTAGTAGTTCAATTTATTTATGAATCAGAACCAGAAATCTAGATTATCCTATCGCACGACACTTTGTTGAACATCATGCGTGTAGTGATAGCCGTTTTAGGTTGGGAGGAACTGAATGTGTTGAACAGTCCATCAGAGTTGGTGATCAAACGTAATGTTTTAGTAAAGTATATCTGAGTCTGAAACAGCCTGTAAACATTTTTTTTTAAATCAAAAACAGTTTTAATTGTAGCTATTGCTGGGACTGCACCATACTGCGCTTTGTTACGATTTATTGTTTTATATAGAGAAACCGGAGTAATCAGTGTTTTTATTTCCGCCCTGATGAAGTTCTTTTGAGTTTGAAATCAATCAGCATGTCAAACTTTTAAGGAGCTCCTGAAGAATACAGAAGTTGTAAGAGAAAAATAAACTTTTTTCAGATGCTTTAAGACAGAGAAAGGAAAAAAGATAAATTAAAGCCTTTATCTAGTCAGACATAATCAAGGTTCCTTGGACTTACTGCATGTGAAAGTGATTGAGCACTTGGCCTCTACATTCCTTTTGTACTTATGATTTTTTTGCTGATTTATCTAGCAGCACAATAGTCCCTTCCCTCTGTAGCACTTAATTGTGTCTGGAGCACCCAAAAACTCCTCCAGCCTAAACAACCTCTTAGGCTCTCATGGCTCAGTCAGCAGGATGACATCATTTGTCAGAAGCTTTCAAATCTGTTACATGACTTTTGAAAAAAAAAGTTACCTTTATTGCCATTACAGCAAATGTTGTTAAGAATATAATTATGCGGAATTTATTGAATAATATATATCATATAGTGAAGACAATATTCTCAGTGAACATGGGTTACAAATATGTGAAATATATTTCCAGACACGTTCTTGTAGTTCTTGGGAACTTAAGGATCTCCGATATTAAAAGATTATCCATCCATCCATTTCTCTGGATTAAGCAAGGTGGTCCAGACTTCTCTCTACCCAGCAATGTTCTTCCTCCCGAGGGACCATGAGGCATTCCCAGGCCAGATGATATATATAATCTCATCAGTGTGTTCTGGGTCTACCCCAGGGCCTCCTACCAGAAGGAGCAGCGGCTCTACTCCTAGCTCCCTCTGGATGGACGCCACCATGATGTGATCCACTTGGTGGGTCAAAACTACAAATAATTCCCTTTTGTGACCAAGATCTTTCAATGCGGTTATGATCCAAAGAAACTAAGGCTTCTCTTAGCTCTCTTTCTGCTCCCACAAAGTTGTTACCATTGTGTGATCTTGTATGAGAAACTTGTCCTCTCCAACAGATTAAGCTTTGCAAAGCGTAGATACATGAGTTTGTATCAAGAGAGTCTGTTACTTCCAGGTGAATGGCCTACTTACCATGCATGTGAAGATTATTCCACAATTGTTCACAAAGTTACGTCTTCTTTTCACATCGACTGGACCAAAATAATCTACACCAACATTAGTGTGTGGAGGGAGATGAGGGAAAACTCTGTCGCCCTGCAGAATCTGCACTTTGCTATCATTTTCCTCAGGTGAATTGGCATCTGTGAGCCAGTATTTTTTCCTTACCATTTAAAGTATATGATTTCTCCCCCCATGGTCCTGCTGTGAAAATGGGAGAGAATAAAGTTTGAGATGTGTTAATCTTTAGATAAGATGAGGGGATGTTTTATATCCTCATGCACTGCCGCTTTATTTAGTCGTCCCCCAACTCTCAGAAGCCCTTCTTTTAGAATTGTATCCAGTTTGTAGATGGTGCTACCCTTTTTACTTCTGATTTGCTAGATGTTAATATAGCAATTTCATTGTGAAATCTCTCTCGTTGACAAAAAGGAAAGTATTGATGTCTCAGCTTCTGAGAAATCATCCGATGACAAGTTCTGACCTCCTAGTGAAGCTCTAAAAACTTGCATTTCTTCATGTACATGGCGTTGAGCCTAGAGGGGGGGGTGGAGAGACAATAGGCATCAGAGGAACGTAGAGATTGGGTAGGTGCGTAGGGATGGAGTTGATTGGATAGACGAATTCTGGACATACTGTAGTCTGTTTTGTCCTAAACCCAGACTGAAACTCTTCTTATTAGCTGTTGTTGGACATATGAGCCCCAAGCTGGCTTGCCACAGTCTGCTCAAGGAGTGTAACAGGAAATGGGAGATTAGAGATAGGTCTGTAGTTGTTGTGGTCCTCCAAATCAGTTCCAGTTGAGTGCCAAGAAGACACCTGATAGTCCTTGAATTTGTGACAAGGTCCGTTACATACTTCTCATCGACAGGGGAGAAAGCCGAAAAAACAGCTAGCAGGGAGGGGAAAGGTGATGGTGATAACATTAAAATTCATGGACATATTATGTAACGTAATGATGTTATTTTGTTCTGCAAAAATTCCATAAAATCACAGCAGAATTTCGTAGAGGCAGCCAGAGGAAATTATTTAGCCGATTGAAGTAGTGTATTGATAGTGATAAAAAGGGCTCTGGAGTGACCTTGTCCTTTAGCAATAATGGTAGAGTAGTAGGTGGCCTTAACCTTGTTCAGAGCTTCCTAATAGTTTCTGACATGATCTTGTACGTTAATTCATGCACAGGTAAGCCAGTTTTCCTGCTAAGACACTCTAGGTGGCAAACCGCAGCATTCATGTTCCATTAAAGCAGGTATGCTAATGCTCTTAATGTTCCTGTATATAATGTTGAGTTGGCAGAGATTCTAGCATTGAAAAAGACAGCTTTATGATTCGATACTGTTAAATCCATGCCAGGTAGGTTGTAGGGAGAAATACCAGAGGAGCAGACAAGGTCTAATATAGGACCTTTAGCGTGATGAGCAAGATACCTTTGTAATATGCTCCATAGTCAAAAACAACTCATAATGTTCCCTTCCTTGGATGGTACCCTCCATGGTGAGGTACACTGTATACCATACCTTACCATACACCTCTCATGTGGTTCCACCTGATGTTGTGGCACCTGTTCAGCATAGCTTTTGCTAATGACATCAGCAAGAGAGTTTGTGTAGTCATTATGAAAACTTAGATCCTTCTGAAGTCTCAAACCATGAATGCATTGTTTGGCAATACAGACGTTGTTTGGCATGGTGACATTTTCTTTTTTGAAAGACATTTTAATTTTATAGTCACCTTCTTGAAGTTGAACAGAGCTTTCCACAATTTCAACAATCTTCTTTTCCTCTCGACATCTTTTCTTGGTCTTTAGAGGTTCTGTCATTGAAGTCATGGTTGTATTGGTTGGTTAGCAATTCCCCTGTCCTGTCAAAAATAGTCCTGTGGACATTAACTTCAGGGTAACCACTACCACTCTACTTATCATTTCTTGCAATGGATCATTAATCACCCATTCCTGTAAGGTTCTGACAGCATATGGTCCATCACCCTGACTGTTACTTACCTCCCAAGGTTCCATCAACTTGGAGGCATTGGTGCTGATTAACAATTCAATATCAGCTCTTGTACGAGGAACCTGAATATCTTTGAGATAAGGCCACTTAGCCAACTCCTCATCACTGATAATATTGTCTTTAGACACAGGCATCTCTTTCTGGGTAAACACATCAGATGTATTTGAAAATTCAGATATTTCCAAGCCATTAATAATGCAGCTAGTTACTGTCTTATCATGACCCATACCACTGTGACGACTGCTCATTCTGAGGCTCATATTTTTTGCCAGTTGGATTGAGAGATGTTGGCATGTCTTCAAGTTTAGCCTCTTTCCTAAAATACAACTCCTTCCATCAGACTGTCCAATCTGAAACACTTAGAATTGTCACAGGTCTGGTGCACTGCTAGCTTAGCAGTAGAGGCTGCTATTTCAGCACCTAGCTCAAGTTGCTCCTTTTTCCTCCTTAAAAACTCTGCCTGATCCGCCAAAGTTTGCTTGCCCTTTCAAGCAGCAGCTCAAGCATTTTTTCACAGCATAAAAAATAACATAAAATCTCTGATAAGTCAGTTTTACAATTTTTTCAGTGGTGTCACAACCTGGCTCAAAGGAAAGACAAAGAGTAGAAAACCAAACTTGACTTTTAAACTAAAGATTTATTTAAAAAAAATACAAATTAACTAAAGGCAATGTAAGGTATATAAATCAGTAATATCAGTGGTGTATTTAGTGCATGAATGAGTGGACAGTGAAGTTTAATGAACAAATGAAATGAACACCAGGCAAAACCAGGTGTTAGTCATCATACAATGCACTTCCTGCTTCACTCCCAAAAAAAGGAGGGAAGGACCACCCACAAATGGTCGACCCACACAGGACGCAAAGAGGGCCATCACAACATTGCTCTCCGGTTTAAGGTTTGCAGAGATTATAGTACCAAGAAATTGAAGGTTATGATCTCTGTATCAGCCCACATGGTTAAACACCTACTTCCTATATGCTGACTCATCTTACTTGGTTACCATCCAAACCACTGTAGTACTATCAGCACATTTAAATAACTGAGTTATCATGAGCAAAACAGTCATTTGTGTATAAGAATAAAGGAGTGGCAAGCCTCAGTGTTAGAACTAATTTGAGTTTCCCTGGAATTATGCAGTTAAAAGCACAACTCTACTCAACAAATATATAGTGACACGAAAAAAGCTTTATCTGCATTTATGTATAACTTTGGCTTAAAATATGACCAGATCTTCAGCTAAGTTACAATTATTAACAGAAACAATCTATTTGAACTAATAACACACATCATTGTATTGTTCTTGTCCATACTGACAACATCATTCAAACATTCACAGTGTAGGTTGGAAAAAGTATGTGAACCCCTCGCCTAATGACATTAACAAAAGCTAACGGGAGTCAGGAGTTAGCAAATGAAAGCAGATTGGAGGTGTGGGTTAGAGCTACTTTGAGTTACAAAAAATACTCAAACATTTTGAGTTTGCTATTCACAAGAAGCGGTCTCAGAAGACTTACAATGAAGAATTGCTTATTTGCATAAAGCTGGAAAGGGTTACAGAGTCATCTCAAAGAGTTTAGATATTCGTCAGTCCACAGTAACACAAACTGTCTATAAATGGAGACAAATTAGTTCTGTGGCCAGCTAAGATAAGTCCAAAGGCACAACACAGAGTGTTCAGTGAGGTAAAAAAAAAGAGGCCTGTAATAACAGCTAAAGGTTTCAAGGAATCATTGGAAAAAACAAAACAAATAAAAAACAAAACAAAACATCACTGTGGCCTTAGGTTTGCCAAGGACACCTTCAGAGTCCACAACGCTACTGGGAAAAGTTGTACAGTGGAGCGAGCATCATGATTTGGGGCTGCTTTGCTGCCTCTGGGCCTAGACAGCTCACCATCACTGAGGGGAAAATTAGTTCCCAAGTTTTATCAAAGTATCTTACAGGATAATGTCAGGGTGGCTGTCTGCCAGCTGAAGCTCAGTTGAAGATGGTTGATGCAGTAGGACAGTGACCCTAAACATGGAAGTAAGTTTACTACAGAATGATTTCAAACAAAGACAATCCACCATTTTGACTGGCTCAAGAAGATCAGATCACATTTTATGAACAATTAACATAGAGAAATTTCAAAGAGCTTTTCATTTTTTCTTGCCACTGTACGCATGTAATACATATGAGGAAAGAGACTGCAGATGTTTAACACACGCAAAGACACTGGAACCCTGCATCATCCACGGATCTATTCCATCTGCAAGCAAACTGGTTTTGATCAAGTTGAATACAAGACAGAATTCATTGTGATCACATGATCACTCTAAGTAGACGTTGTGTCACTGTGAACTGTCCGATGGAAAAATTTAAGAAAAATGACCAAAAAATGCTCAAAAGGTTTGGAAGCCAAGCTGAAAATCCCAGTGATGATATGACACAATGTCTGCTTTTATTGACCATCTGACCATGATGACTACACACAACTTTATTATCACTTTAAAAGATAATTCCACTATATTACAACTTTGGTCATTTTTTCATTGTTTTGTTGACCATTTCTATCAGTAATAACATTGTACTCACCAATTCAGTAACTGGAAACAATCAGCCCCTTTTTATGCAGTAAATTAATCATTAATTGGTTAATTTGGGTCATGTGAACACTGAAAATTAAGCACAGTTGAGTTTTATTTGTTTTTTATTTTATTTAAAGAACTAATTTAAATTCATCAAAAGGGTGCCAAGAATTGTGTCAAGTTTATTGTATACTGTATTTTTTATTTCACTATTTGAAAGCATTTTTTTAAATGTTGTTGTTCAGTAACTTTGGACATTTTATTAAATATTCCGATTATACAAATTAGTTAATTTGCAATTATTTCTGAAGATATTCTACATTCTGTACTTAAAATTCAGGGGGGCCAATAATTTCAACCAGGACTGTAAGACCCTTTGAATGTAAAAACAGATTATTATATACGCAACAGTTCTCCACTTTGTATTTATTATGCGGCACACACAACTACCTTCTGTATGAGCATTTGCTTAAAAGGCAAAAAAATAAACATATTATTCTATCTGATGATTGCTATTTTCTCCTGTGGATTGTGTAGACTAATACATCCATTTATTTAGAAAACTGAAATTCGAATCCTCATCAAGAAAAAATACCATCTTGTTTGCCTAATCCTGCAGAATTGCATTTTTCACACAGTTGATTAAAGAAAGGGAGAGACCATTCTGCTGTGGTTGAGTTACACTGACTTTGAACTAATGAGGATCCGCAAACAGAATGATGAGGCTCTGTCTTGAAAAGCTAACCATCATTTAGTTTATTATATATAATTAAAATAACTGTTGCGCTTTCAACATAATGCTGCCAATTGAGATCCACAGTCTGATGGCAGACCACATGCTTGACATTTTAAGAAAAAAATAAAAATAAAAAGACACTGAGTTTAAAAAGCAGGTCGTGGGAAAGCAAAACACTTATAAAAGTGACCTACCAATATGTTAATACCATATGACAGTGCCTTGTAATGCAATCACAGTTAGTTCCTATAGCATAGTAGTGGCTGAACATTTTAGATAAGAAAAAGGCAGACATGATCAATATAAGGACTTGAGAGGATACTTGACTCCTGTAGGTATCTGTAGAGCAGGAAGTTAACCTCATCACTCCATACTCATCTTTGTTCCTTTTACACCAGAAGGTCAGCACGCACACACCTAGCCTGAAAAATGGAGAGACAGAGATTCATCAGTGAAGGGAAATACTCACCATTAACAAAGATAAAGATGACACATAGACACAACAATTGTGACCGTAGTACAATAAAGTAAAGAATCTGTTTGAACACCAGAGCGTCAGCAGTTTCCACCAGCCTAAAATTAGACTTTTTTAAACCTTTTTAAATTTCAGCCATGGTAAATGGCCACTGCAATGACTGTGGAAATAGTAACAGCTTAACAAAAGGTTAATTTGGAGCACAAACACACTGCTATTCTTGACCCGCCCCATTTTTCCTTTTTTTTTTACATGTCTTAAACTGTTGCCATTACATTTTTACCTGAAAGTGGAACATTTGCAGTTACTTCTGAAGCTTTTTCCTTTCAAAGCATTTGCTCAAAGCCAGCAACAAAAGCTGTTCCTTGACTGTATGAAGCTTATTAGCTTTGGCGATTTGAAACACCATAAATGATGCACACAGTGTGCTGTGTCTTTGCTGTTGCTTGTTCTCTGAATTAGTCTTGTCTCCCTGATCCCCCGGCTGTGACTCAGCATGTCGCAACCCAGAGTTGAAACCCACTGGCCGAGCAGCTACTGCAGTACGGATGCAGAAGAAGGACAAAGTGAAAACGATAGAAAGGAATTCAGAGTGAAGCAGATGTGAGCTATTGTGGCATGATGCTGGGATGTTGTTAATTCAGGTGCCGTCTGATTCCTCAAAAAGCAATCCCTAACATTATGCTTTATAAAAAAAATACAACAGTCACTGTCACACCGATAAACACGCATTCACTCAGGAGGTTTAAAGTGCAATGTCTTACAGAGTTTAATAGATATAAACTGGTAGGAATAATTTTCTGAAGATTTTCTGGATATTTTTCAAAATAATAAACCTGTTGTTCTTTTCTTTCCAGTTTCTTTGGGTCTAGTTTCTTGCCGAGAAACAAACGCATTTTTACATCTGGCAAACAGACGCCCAGTACTATAAACATGGACTAATTTATACTTTACACCTCTAACATTGAATTATCTGACAACCCTAGTTCACGTAGTTCAGTTAATGTACTATATGACACATTATATTAAATCGTTGGCTTTTTACAGAAGGTGAACGCAGCCGTGGATAAACATTATTATTGTAATCCTTTAGCTCAAGATTTAGTAAGTATTTGTTATCCTAGGAAAACAAATTGATTATTATTATATTAGTTATCCTGTTATGTCAAGGAACAACTGTAATATTTTTATGGTAACATGCAAGTATTTTAATGTGGCCAAAATTGTGTATTAGATGAAAATATACACTCAGTTACCAGTTTATTAGCTACATGGGGGCCAAACTAATGCATTCTAATACAATGTTATAACCTTTGTGAAGTTTATAATGTTTCATTTTGTTGAAACCGTTTTGGAAATGCCTTAATTCAACTTAATGGACATTTTTGGAGTTATAGTTTTTGGTGATGTTGAACTGGATTGTGCTATACTGAGTTTCTAATATAACCTGTCACTCTCATTGATATAACCAGGGTGCAGTGAGGTGCAGTATGAACTTCAATTCAAGTCTATCCAACAAAAAACATAAATCAACTACACAACTGTACACCATGGTTTACTCACCAAATGTGTCCTTAAAGCATTTTAGTCTGAATCAATAATGTCAACCTGTTGTTGGTACTGGATGAAAAGTCAGGAATTCACCACAGTCATTACAATACATCTTCTTGGGACTATGAATGTCTGTTCAAAATTTAATGGCAATCTATTGAATATTTGTCCAACTATGTCATTCGGTACCAAAATGGTGGACTTAATAAATAACTTACTGACCATCCAACCAACATTACCATTCCACCATTAGGGCCATTAAAAACAGTTAGTTTATTGAATTTTCAAGAACAATTGCATTCAATTTAAAGTCACAAGCAAGAATCTATGAAAGGTGTACTCCACCAATTTTACATGTGAAAGTTACTAGTAATGAAGAGTACAATTCAGCCTGTGAAATGTTGTATAATGTTTCTATGGCTCTGCAACAACTTTGTAAATGCTAAATGGACTGCACTTATATAGCACTTTTCTATTCTTACTGACCCCTCAAAGTGCATCACACTAATGCCACATTCACACATAAATTCATACAGCACCTTTTTTTTATACATACGGTGCTTTCTACACACTGATGATACATCAGGGACAGTTCAACATGCGGACTGGAGGAGCTGGGGATTGAACCACTGACCATCTGGTTAGTGGACGACCCGCTCTACCTCCTGAGCCACACCCGCCCCCCAGTTATGACTAGTCTGAGAAAATAACTACAAATTTTTAACAAAGTTTGTTACAAAATACAGGTGTACAGGAAATGTAGGATGTGGACTGCAACAGTTGGGCCAGCCCTATAAACCTGAATTTTCATGAGTGAGTGAGTGAGTGAGTGTGTGCGTGATAAAGTTACACCATTCTTAAACTATTGTTTGGCCAGCCGAGTGTTGGATTTTCCCCGTTGGCCATTGCTCAATCAAAATGAATAGGTTTCAAACAGTTTCTATTGTGTCATCAGGGGGCGTTTACAGGCAGTTTTACCAAGTTAATGCCTTTGTCACAAGATTTACTGGCTTTTCACACCCGTTTAGCAAGTTTTCGTAATTTAAGCCCCTAGTGACAAATCTAGTGACTTTTTGATAAACCTTTGTTAATTTCCATAGAAGAGAGTCACCAGTATTGCCCCGCAGGCACACCTCTCTATGCGTCTCATTCAATTCACCACATGGCAGGTGACCCAGACATGAACGAGTTTCTAACTTTCTCTCTGAGTGATCATTTTACCAGTAAATATAGCCAAAATCACAGTAAAGTCATCTTTAACTTATGTGTGTGGTGATTTTGTCAGATGACATTGCCGTTATAAAATCAGGATTTTAGCAGAGCAGAGCAGCAGCTTGAAAATGGCTTGGAAGTGACTGCTGGTTAATATGTCGTCTTGATGGGCTGCATTCCAGTCACTATTCCATATGTGCTCTGTTGTCTGACAATAGAAACAGAAAAACATGGAAATAAGAACAATTTTTTTTGGGAATTTGGCTGTATTTAAATACTGTATTTGTGAGCAGAGAGAGTAGGAGAGAAGCAAACAGATAAAGATCCAGTCATATACTAGGTTTTAACCTAGTCTTGTCAGAGCTTAACCCAAACTAGGGACTGAAAGTCAGGATATTTCAGCCTCCGCTGCTTTGATTTGTCTCTTACAAGTCCCTCAACTTTATTGAATTGTGATACTAAATCATTGGAGTACTTTTTAAAATTGTTATTACAGTGGCTGAAGCATATTACACATTTCCTTATTGGAAATGTGTAATATGCTGGTGGCAGTACTTTACCAAAAACCTCTACAATAGACAGACTCAAAGCATACCAACCTACACAAGTCCACAATGTCAAGACTCCAAAGTCAACTCCAGGCTGAAATGGAGTTTGTTAAGAGCGTCAGGAAACTGACCCCTAAAAAGAGAAGGAAAGAAATGTTTAGAGAGTTGAGGGAAATGGAGATGGAGTGCAGACCAAGAGCTGATCTGGAAGTGCTTCAGATGGGCAGGACAGAAAAAAAGGAAAGAGATAAAGAAACTGAAAGATTGAAAAGATAGAAAGAAAGAGTAGAGGAGGACAGGAAACAGGAGGCCAAACAGAAAGGGAGAAGAGGAGGACGAATAAGCAAAAGGACCTGGAAAAACAAAAACAGGAACAACTGAAGAAACAGAGGCTTAAGTGGAAAAAGGTGATGATGGTAGAGGAGCAGGCCATCACGAATCCCAAGATTCTCTCTGAGTGATCTGAAAAAAGGGGCGGAAGAGGAGGCTGAGCTTTGCCATGTACGAAGAGCTTAAAGTGCCTGACCTCTGAGGTGAAGGGCCAGGAGCAGAGGAAAAGAAAAATTCTGTCTAACTATTGGGTTGGAGAGCAGAAAACAAACTGAGACTGTTTAAGAGGAGCTCCACCTAACCCACTCCACCCACTGCTGAAAAAACAAACCTCAAGTCCGAAAGTATGAATCTCATCTCACACTTGTTTCAAACAGCATTTTTCTACTTATTTAACACTACATCTTTTTCTATAATCCTCTCCTTTTTTTTTCAGCAACACCAAAATCCACTCAGCTCCTGCAGTGGCTACAGAAGAGACCGATGTTTGGACTCAGCTTTGATGGGAACCAGGATCAGATTGAAAGGACGAGGGAGGCTTGCAGACTCAAAGAGCCCTCTGGAAAGAAGGAAGCCTGCAAGGACAGGTGCTGCAGCCATTTGTCTGAGCAGATTGACGGTTACCACATGTCCAGAAAGAGCATCCTCAAAAAATCCATCTTCTGAATGGAAATGATCCTGCTCAACACCACAGCTACAAATATTATGACTCTTACTATAACCCCCCTTCTCTTTCTCTTCCCTCTCTCCTGCCCAGCCCATTAAAAGGGAGTTTTTCCTTGCCACTACTAATATAGGTTCACCTAACTTTACTTAGGTGACCAAACAGTCCCTGTCTGACCCTTCCTCTGTGTCCATATTCCTGTTTTTTTGTTCTCCGTTAACATTCCACCACTCAAATTTGCGCAAAATAAGAAGTTGGCGGGCAGATGTAAAATAATCCAGTTAACAATCCAGGCACAGTTTTCATTTGCCAGTTTCCTGGATGACAGTCAGATTAACAATTCAGGCTCATATGCCGGTGACAAACGGTGAGAAAGCCAGTAGTGATTGTTTCAGTGTGGTAACATAGCAACTATCGGAGAAGATGACTTGTTTTAGTAGAAAGAAATGTGTGTTTGTTTTTATTTGTATGCTGTTGTTCCATCAGAATTCCGGAACACTGATCCATATGCAGTGTTTCCTCTACATTAAGCCTACTCAGCAGTGGTAGATTATAATTATTATTGTTAATATTATTTCCTACTGTGTACACATTATTGCCACTGTGTACAACTGTGTACACATGACAATGACATTATCCCCTTTACAGTGTTGCAGTATTACCTGACCAGCTAGTTTAGGGTTAGGCTTTTGCCCACAGCAACACTCATTTGCCAACATTGCCATTATTCCATAAAAATTACAACATTTGTATTCAGACTTTTATTTAGCTGTATGGAGTGAGTCAGTCCATTGCAAAGTCATTCCCCTTCTTCATGTCTTCATTGTTCTGCCTAGCTCTGGGCCAGCCAGGTCCAAGGTGTTGACTGCAGTAGTTAGGCCATTAGGGTTCCATCCCGGATATGGGACAATGTAAATTGAAATTGTTGAACTTCTCACCGTAAACTGACTGTCTTTATGTATTCTAGTTATTGATGGAAGCAAAGACAATGTTTGTATGGACAGGCCCAGAGCCAGAGCTATGTTACACCAATAACCCCCGGTTGGCCTTGCTTTCTGACCATCGAGGTCATTTCAGCAGCAGTTGTACAGTTTGATAATGCATGCATTATCATTCATTCCAACAGTGTAGTAATGTGGTACCTGAATGGTACATGTAGTTTTTGCAGTGGAATGATGGCTCAGTGGTTAGCAATGTCACCTCACAGCAAGACGGACCTAGATTCAACTTCAACCCTGGACATGTTCTCCTTTTATTTCTTCAAGGGACTCTAATTTCCGTAGTACATAGACATGCACATTCGATGGATTGAGGACCTTAAATTGTCCATACTGAGCCGGCCTGGAGTATGAGCGAACTAAGTGCCTGTATAACAACTATTCATTATGTTTGATAAACGCTACTGGTAACGGTGTTTCTAAACGGCAGCTTGGAAGAGACAGCCACGCCGCCCGTAAACATGCCTTCATATGCACATGCAAAAAATGAAACTTGCGCTTTCAAGCAGCAAGATCTGTGGGGACTAGTCCAGACAACTTATGGGCACGATTGCACTCCTCATAGACGCACATCATTTTAAAACAAGACAATGATTATCTAGTCTCTCAGTTAAGGTTTAGTTACAACTTTGGACTAATGCAAGGTGGAAAGCAATGGATTGATATTGACTATTGATTAAATATTGAGTTTAAACTGTTGATTAGCTGGGCAAACTGGGCAATATGGACGCACATCCCTCAGTAAATACTAACCTAAGCCTCAGGGGGGTTAGGACGGCCTCTGTGTCCATAGATTTGAATGTGTGTGTGTGTGTGTGTGTGTGTGTGTGTGTGTGTGTGTGTGTGTGTGTGTGTGTGGGTGCGTGCGTGTGCGCGTTAGCTCTGCGATGGACTATTTCCCTGCATTCCACCTACTGCATGCTGGGATACGTTTCAGTACTTTAAAACCTTTGTCTCCATGTACTGCTTTTTCCACTATGAAATGTCTCTGCTGCACTGCTCTCTTGAGGTTGAAACTTTCAAGCATGATGCTACTCTAAAGGACTTAAAGCTTATCATTCTTGTTTCTACTACTTCCTGCCTTGACTACTGCAATGCATTGTTTTCCTTTCTGCCTTTACTCATCTTACTTTTGTCACATTCATTGTTACATACTGTATGTGCTTTTACTCATTGTGACATCACTGATTGGGTGTGTGCCTTAAAGTTTCAACCTCGAGAGTGGTGCAGCTTTGTCCTCTTTAAAAAAAAGACTATGCATTTAAAAATGTATCAGAGTTTGAATGTAAAAGTAGCCATATATCTAAAACTAATAACATTTACCTTAAAATTAAAAAGAAAAATGTTAAATTGTTAGTACGGACGTAACCCTTTATATAACGAGCTATATATTTAATTACAGATTATTATCATTTTACATAAATTTGTATGTAATTTAAAAAAGCAGAAAAAATTCTGAATAAACAATATAATGATTTTTCTGCACAAAGACAGAAATAAATGTAATTCGTCATTATTGGCATAATACTTACTTATAGTTGGGTTGTTAATTTATAGATAGATCCATAATTTTACTGAGTTTTGTGTATAATTGTTTTGTGTATAAAAAAACAAACAGAAATTTTATTATCCATAAAATTATTTTTTACAGTGCAAATAAGTTTGTCTAAGCTGTTGATTTGTTTCCAACCTGTCTGATCGTGTGAATATTTGTGCTTCTTGACCTCTCGGACTTCTTTTTAGTGATGTCACCATGTTTCCAGATATTATTACTAACTTAGAGAGAACAATGTTAATAATGGTAGGACTAATTGACAAAATTACTGAAATAAGACCCAAATATAATGAACCATAATTATTCTTCACACTGGTACAATTTGATTAAAAGCAAACATTAAATTACCATTCCTCTAGACTGAAAAGGTTTATTTTCACGCACACATTCCCTTTGTCTATCCTATCATTAATAAAAAACAACACACTGAGTATAGTATCTAGGTCATAGGCATCATATTAACATGTCAAACATGTAAATCAATGCTGCTCATACAAACTAAAAGGTTGTGCCAAAGGTTTCTTCAAAAAAATTGACACACATGATGGCTTCCCTCACAACATATGAACAGTTTACATAATCACAAAGTTAGTAATAAGTTTCCCTGGTGTCAATAAGACACAACTCTATATGATCGTAAAATAACATGTAACAAATTTGGACCTGCAGTAACTGATTGTTTTGGCCTCTTAGGGGTAGCGAAAACAAGTTGTGAAACACTGACATATCACCTTGTACACTGATATTGTGAGCTTGTTATCAATCGTTTGCTTATGTCCACAATCAGCAGTTATGGAGCAACAAGATCATTAATTTGGACTGGTGTTTGTGTCCCCTTGATGAATATAAGTCCAATATTAGTTCTCTTTTTCGCTGGCTCTTCAGCTGCTAAATGCTCCTCTACGCTCACCAGCTGGTCTCTAATTGTGTCTGGCTGCTGTTTGCTGCTGAGCAGGTAGTGGACAATAGTAGGTTTATCAGAAGTTTTTCTCTGAAAGCAGCTGCCTGCCAGCTGGAAACACTATGCAAGTGGTGACAGTAAGTGGTTGATCCAGACAGATAAACAACCAGCTGAAACTCACTATAAAGCTTTGTAAAGCCGAGGGGAGCTGCAGATTCACCTGGTAAATGTAGGTTCATAAGAGCGAAACCTCTAACATCCCACATTGTCGTTTGATTCATTGTTATCATAAAAAATATTGATTACAGCCGCTTTAAGGTTCACCAAGTATAATAGAAATTAATGCTTGATTGAGATGTTGTTTAAATCCACATAAAAACAGACCTTCAATACAATAGTTTAAAAAGACTCTCCCCTGGTTGTGTTTTAGCTCTCAATAGTGACCCCATACACCAAACGTTCCTGCCAGCTTGCTGCTGATGTTATTAAGGACACAGAGTGTTAATTGTGTGTCTGTACTATTTGGCTGTGCAGGTCTGGGAAATGATCTCCAGGGAAGATCCGATCATAGAAATACCACTGGCTGGACTGCATGAGGAAAACAAAAAGATAATGTTATCAAACCAAGACATTAGATTCCTGTTATTCCCCTGAAACAGAATCCTTTACAAATGACATCACTCTTACTTCAGTAAGAGTGTCATATTTAATCTTATATCACGGCCACAGACATTAAATCTGACTGGCTGGAGGCTGCTGTGGGTTATCTGGGCATTATTTTGGTAGCCATAACCTAACTGGAATAACATCACACTATGCAATTATGTATACCACTATTCTACATCTAATTTCAGAGATTCCCATCTGAAATCTCTATCACGTCTTTTAATCTTGCCTCTGAATGGTTAAGAGTGTCTATGTCTGACTGTTTCTCTACATGAAGAACTGAGCCAGCAGGTTAGCCAAGCCCAGCAGGATCAGGAAACTGTGGAAGAGGGCTGACGGCCAGCGGAGTGTCCCCTGCCGTTTCAGGGAGATCATGTGGACCAAAGCAGGAAAGACAAACACTAAAGCCAAGCCACATGTAGCTCCAGAAAACCTGCAAGGGGAGACAGAATAAACATCAGTACATGGCATTAACAGGTCAACTAGTGCGTTAAACTAATGACTTTGGGTGCATTCTACAGACAACCCTAAAAAGGTGAAATGTAAACAAAGGTGAAGTCTGTACGAAAAAAATTTCAATTTTATTCAACAACAATGACCTTGGCTAACCAATTCAAACACTCAAGTTTAGATTATTTTGTTACATAAAGATGACTTTGTTACATCGAGAATTAACTTCCATGCTCAATCACATGAAACAAGTATGTTGTCTATTTTAAGCAGAAGCATGGAGGAAAAGACAGTATGTCACCAAGTGCTAGGTTTGCCTTTGCCTTATGTTTGTAGAGGTGCACAACAATCATGGGTTATAAAGAATCTGTGTTATGGACCGACAATGACCAATCACGTCAGCTCCTTTTATCTCCTTTAAAAGCAGTGCTCTTAAATGCATGGGAAAAAAAGTATTTTTGGGGGACACATAAATTCTACAGATTTCTACAACTAAGGGATTACTACAAGTGAGATAAGAGTAATTTCAGCATTATATCAAGGATTAATCACTAATGAGAACTATGTAATTCAACTAGATCTATAAAAGAACCAGTAAAATGTACTTAATAGAGCGCAGACCTCCGCCAAGGCCAATCTTAAACAACATACACCAAACTTCAGAGGAAATAATCAAAATTCATAGTAAATAATACAGATTTGCCCCAGACATTAATGGGTTCTTCCTTGGCCCACACCCCAATCCTTCCACCACGTTTGGTGCAAATCTCAGCAGAGGTAATAAATGGGGTCGAGAGCTTGAAATTGAGATATCAGATAACACGTAGATGCCTCACACATCCACCGATTCACGGATATGGAGGGAATTCTAACGTAAAAATCTGATCTCTGATCTGACACCCAAGTAAAAAGGTAAACAGTTAAAAAGACGTCAGATATGATGGAGAAAGTATGAATCTTTTTAACCTAGATCACTTATACAATGTAGATCACTACTGTAATTACTCGGAAGAAATTGTACTAGCAAGTGATAGATATGTGTTTAGTACTATTAATGGCAAGTAAAAACAGCTAGTAAAAGAAATTGGGGGACAAAAGACCACTGATCCATAACTGAAAATAAAAAGGGAACTTCTTTTGTAGGGCATTTTATGCCTGTATTAGTGACATTACAGAGATGACATGAAACAAAGGGAGAGAGATATAGTGAATGAAATACACTAAAGGCAATTTATGGTAGGCACCTTCAACCCCTTAAGGCATTAGGGTGGCCAAATGTTAAAGAAATCTTAAACTGGATTTATACCTCTGTGTTAAGTGCTATGCTGTAGCCTACAGCGACTACATGCGTACGGCTCTGAGGTTGTACTCTAGCTTTTTCTTGATGGCTTCGTTTCAAATCCATTGTGTTGGAGTAGAGTGGTAAAATTATGAAATACTTATGTACCTAACTGTATTTGGATATATATTTGATTTGTTATTTTTGTATTTTATTGCCTACTTATTCATTTAATTTAGGGAGAGGTATTTCTATTTTCTATTATTCTTAGAATTATGACCCATCTAGTCTTCAACATCTATGGACGTGGAACAGTGAAATGCTGCAGTACTTTTTACTTATGATTATTAAGGTTGTGTTCAATTGGATTTGGCAGTATTGTCACTACTGCCAAACTGGAAGTGATACAAGATTGTTTAAGTTTGAGACTCTTACAGTCCTGACCATATTTTGTGATGTTGTGTGTTGAAGCCACAGGTTGCCTCTTCTGTACGGATATCAGACAGCAGCTTATTCAAGCATGTAAAAACAGTCATTGGACTAATTCTATTTGATTAATAGATTGTTAGCTGTCATACAGTTATATGTGAACAGGAAAACAATTTTAACCATACCGTATGATGGATCCAATATTGGGATAAAACTTGGCTATCAGGACACCAGCTCCAACAATTAAGATGTTCAACGCCAGAACGTGGAAGAAACTAAAGGGAGAAAATGTGAAAATTTATGATGAGCTGAAAGATTGCAGACTTACTGCAAAGAAGACTGAAAAAACTGTTAAGAGTGCGTCTGCAATCATTTCAAATTCTCATCTGAATTCCAATTCATAAAACTGCTTGTTTTATGAAAGCCTAATTTCAGATATTTTAAGGCTTTTTTGTTTTTTGACTTTTTGGTTTTTGGATGTTTAATGTTTTTGATGTGAAACACTTAACCCTCTTTACTTTAATTACAAATTATAACTGGGTTGTCACAACACATCACACTATCAAATGTTCAATGTACAATTTTCACTGCACAAATATTAGAATAATGAATGTACATGAATATCAGAATGAAAACGTAATAAGATAATACTACTTTGTAAAATATTTTAGACTATAACAATTTACAGTACATCTCACTGGATCTGTCAAAAATGTTCACAGCTCATAAAACCATCTAGATAATTAGACAAACTTCCCTGTAAATTACAAGGTCAATAAGCAGAACTCCACAAAAAGCTAAAATACACACACCTCTGACATATAAAGTTGATATTGCTGAAGTGTTGGCAAACAGTTGCCTATTTGAAAATCTTATCATTCATATTGAGTGGTGTTTGTGTCCACCTGAAGAATGTGAGAATGTTCACCAGCTGGTCTCTAACTGTGTCTGTCTGCTGTTTGCTGCTGAGCAGGTAGTGGACTTTTTAAACTGAAAAATTTCCCACTCTGTAGATATTTTCCTGAGTAACAATATATCAAATGATAATGTGAACACATTGTGAC
Organism: Xiphias gladius; assembly: GCF_016859285.1. NCBI lineage: Eukaryota > Metazoa > Chordata > Actinopteri > Istiophoriformes > Xiphiidae > Xiphias > Xiphias gladius. The sequence continues at coordinate 2,099,990 of NC_053419.1, forward strand.
AATGTGAAAGGTGTCTCTGGTAGTGAAGAAACCTACAGAGAATCAGCAGTTAAATCTGCTAGTCTCCCCTAGTCTTTAGTTTCAGCTCATTATTTATCTGTCAGGACCGCAATTTTACGTTTAGGCTTGCCCTCCCCGTTCTCATAGTGTCATTTCCAGCAGCAGCAGCAGCTCTTTTCAGAGAAAAAGCTGTAAAAAGCTACTGTTCACTACTTGCTCAGCAGCAAATAGCAGAGAGACTAGATGGTGAATAAAGTGGAGCATTTAGCAGCTTAGATTCAGGTGGAAACAATTACCACTCCAAACGAATGATCATGTTGTTCCGTAAATGCTGGATGTGGAAATAAGCAAACGATTGATAACAACGTCACTATATCAGCTTAAAAGGTGATGATACATCAATGATGTGTTCACAGCTGGTTTCCGCTGCCCCAAAGTGGTCAAAACAATCGGTCTTTGCAGGTTTAATAATCAGCTTTATGGATACTTAAAATATTCATTAAATGAGTTAAAAAAAAAATACTATCAGCAATTTCTTTAAAAATTTCCGTTAACCTCTATTGATATCTCTAACAGCTCCCATTGGTGGGGCTATATTAAAGACACCTGAATCTGGACAGTTCATCAGCTGGTTGGCAAAAACTACATGAGGAAGACAAAGAAACATTCAGGACAAATCTGTGACAATTTTCCCGAAAAGTCACGATTAAGGAAAGAATACAAGATAATGTCCAAGGCACTGAAAAATCCATCCATGGTTATGGTTATTTATTTAAAAAATAAATAAATAAATAAATAAAAATAAAATTTAAAGAATGTAACACAGCTTTAACATGAGTTTGTCTTGAGTAGGTCATTCTTAAAAACTAAGGTCCAGATGGACTAATGATTGTGGGATGCATTCTGGCCCAGAATAAGCAGTATATGTGTCAAACAGGTGCCATAGGCTGGAGTCTCAAAATTTGCAATACGCACCCTCTCTCCTTATGACATTCTGTATTTGAGGGAGGAAACATGATAAGTCAGCCTGACTGCACATACCACTAGATTTACTAAGTTTCACACAAATTTCAACATGCAGTTTTGTGTGGAAAAATATCCTGTTCTTTCACGCAAATCTGTCAAGCTGGGGTCAGAATGAGTAATGCGGTACTTGAATGGAAAGGTAATGAAACTGCCATTCGGTCTGAATTTCAGGTTAGAAATATTTCCAATATTTTAAGATTCTCATCAAAGTTAAAACATATTGTTGTAAAAATGATCAGTCACTATCATTAGTCTTCTGTGCAGGTCTGTTTCCACAGAAATGACAAAAAAAGAACATTAATGATAATATCCTTCAGTGTTACCTGGGGTAATGATTGCCAAAGATCTGGCCCATTATCTGGACCCGCACCAAGTATCCCAGCAGGGGGTAAACTGTGATCATCTGGAACAATAGGAATGTCCGAGCCACAAACACCATCACATCACCGCTGGGGAAGTTATCTAAGAAGTTCTGTAGGAGAGAAGAAAGCAGTGGAGAGTTTGCAATGTGAGATCTGTCTGACAAATCTGTAGATAATGATATGTAAAGTATGTCAGTAAAGCTATATCTGTAACTGCTTCTGTCTGGCTGTTTGTAGTTGTTCTCTAATTCTGATTTTTGTGATAAATCCCCAGATCTTTGTTTTTGCATCCTTTCTTCACTCTTTTTTTCCTCCTAAACTGCTAATGAATATAAACAAATGCCTGGGTACAGATCTTATGATGGCGTTGTATCAACTATGTTGAGGTCAAATTTGGAAAATTCTTGAAGATTAACTACACAAGCTGTGGCTTTGAAGCTTTCACTTTAATATGGACACAAATAAGAGATTTCTGAAATTTCCTGAAAAAAACTTAAACTTCCTGCTCTTATGCTTCTTACTCGAACACTCTTCTGAATTGTAGATATTTTCGTTTGTAAAGATGATTACATTTTCATAATTGCAAAATTAGGTTGCTGTAAAGTAAATGTCATTCATTTATAATGAAATGTGAAATTATGGCAAGTGTTTGAACTATTTTTATCTTTACTACTTCTGTGAAGGCGAATAATTAAACTAGTTTAGAGGTTTTAAATCAGTATATGGATCCAGATGTGTATCCAAAGACAGGGAAAATTAAGCGGATTGACTCATCATGGTTATGATTTTTAGCGAAAACCCAAATCCTGCCTGGTAATATCAGGGCTTTCTTTTTACAGGATCAACTGTTCGCAATGTTAAGTGAGTCAAACTCATAATGTTTTAAATGGCAGAAAATTTGTGTAGATGGAAATGAATGTGGCTTATATGAACAGTGATATCTTGGATCACAAAATACAGGTTAATAAAAAAAGAATACTGCTTCTCCACCTCAAACACAACTTGCGTATGTGGTGAAATGGTGGCAGTATTGGATCTGGATGAGGATGTGGATCTAAAAGCTAAATTTGTTCTGGCTTAAAGTCTAACATTCCAAAGTCAATTTAGAATTCAAGTTCAAGTTTGTATGACAAAAAGGTGAGCACCTTGGCAGAGGTTAAGAAGAGGCACTTGGATTGCTTTATGTCCCACCATGATCTCCATGACAAAAGAACACTTAGGCTCACAGTACCATTCATTCAGTACCGAGAATTAATTCTGACAGAAGCTAAAAATCAAACATCTATTTTTCCTCATTAATATGCAAATCTATGCATCAAGGTGTTACAAATCTAATCAGATCATTTACTCCATGTGGGGTACTAGTGGTGTCAGCATGAAGTTTTTGCTATGTATTGTTGTAGAGTTACCATGTTCACAAGACTATTTCTACTGAGTCACAGAGTAAAAAAAGCTACATGTTCCTTGCGGTGGGCTCCGCTAACACCTGCGCATGCCTGCAAAACTCCAGGCTACATAATTGCGGCTGGTTCATGTACCGAGCACGTGCCTCTCTAAACCTGAAACATCAAGGTTTATGACCATGCCGACTCCGCATGGCTCGTTGTTGATGATTGGGTGAATGGTCTGACTGAACCATGACCCAACCACCTCCTTTGCCGCCTCTTTCCAATATGCATTGATAATCAGTTAACCAACATATTTATAAAGACCAGAAGAACATGAAAACAAGTAGATTCCAGCACACATGCTATAGAACGTCAACATACAGAAACAGTTCTTTTAACAAAGACTGTCACATTCGGCTTTTCCTACTTTATTTTTCTACAGCAACTTTACTGTGTGCTTGATATAGAGTGGTCCACAGTGCCTCATACAGTTTCAGAGAGGCAAACAACAATGCTTGCGGCTTTAGTGAGTACGTACAGTGGCTTCAGAGAGTATTCAGACCCCTTTTTAAGCACTTCATTGTAGTTGGACCTGACCACAATTTTGTACACTGTTGTAAATGAGAGAGTTCAGTTTTTGGATTTGTAAAACAATTTGCAAAAAATTCTGAAAACGCGTTTTTCACTTATAGATTATTGTGTGTAGATTGATGGGCAAAAAAGGCAATTTTATCAATTTAAAATTAAATCTACAACACAATAAAGTGTGCAAAAAGTAAAGGGGTCTGAATACTTTTTGAAGCCACTGTACACACTGATTGTTGCAGACAGTACGCAGAGGAGATCACATGCGGGTCCCCACATGTAGCCTGTTGCAGTGTAATAGAGTCACAGAGTAACAAAATCACAGAATGACAGTAAGAGAGTCACAGATAGCAACATTATGACATAATGTCCCACATACTATGTACCATGGTGGCAGGACATCAAACAAGAATAGGTCAAAACCTATTATATGGCTGGACTGCCCTTTATTTGTTTGCTTCTCTTCTACTCTCTTTGCTCACATATACAGTAATTTAAAACAGCCAAATTCCCAATAAAACTGTTCTTATTTACATTCTTATCTGTTTCTGTTGTCAGACAATGGTACAAGTATGAAATAGTGACTGAAACCAATAAGACTACAGGTTAACCAGCAGTCACTTCCAAGCCATTTCCAAGCTGCTGCTCTGCACTGCTAAAATCCTGATCTTATAGCTGGCACTTCGTCTGACAAAATCACCATACACATAAATTAAAGACAACATGTACTGTGATTTCAGCTATATTAACCTATAAAATGATCAGTCAGAGAGAAAGTTAGAAGCTCATTCAAGTCTGTGTCAACTGCCATGTGGTCAATTGAATGTGACGTATAGAGAGGTGTGTCTGCAGAGGGAAAGCCCGAACTTGCATTCGCGGGGCAATACTGGCAACTCTCTTCTATGGAGGTAGCTAAAGTTTATCCGAAAGGTTGCTAGATTTGTCGCTAGCTGCTTTTGTGAAGAAAACTTGCTAAAGAGCTGTGAAAAGTCGGTAAATCTAGTGACAAAGGTGCTAAGTTGGCAACACTGACCAATGGTGTAACTTCATCACTCACTCACTTGCTCACTCACTAACTCACGAACATTTGTGTTTATACGGCTGGTCCCACTGTTGTGGTCCAACTAAAAAAAAAAGTAACCCTGAGCAAAAAAAAAAAAAAAGAGATAGGATCTTACTGGTTCAATGCAGTCTTTGAAGAGAGGTGGTGAGGGAAAGGCAGCAAAGATCAACACTCCCACATACAAATAGGTCAGCCCTACTAGAAGATAGGCAACAGAAAGGTCCCGCACCTGAAAACACCAAAACATTTACCTTAAAAACAGCATCACTTTGATAACTGTGTTTCATGAGTACATATAAAATGTGATAGGAAAATGAAGGTGGAGGCTTGTTTTGAGGAAATTTAGTTGATATATTATTAGAAGACTCTACTTCTCAATTCTGAATTTGACATTAAAGGCAGTTTCATCGATGATGACTCACATAATTCACTATTGTGAGACTTAACTGATTTATGTGAACTAAGTCAGCAGAGAACAGATTAGCAGAGTGTAACACATATGCATGTTTGCAGTGTGTGAAACTGTGCAGGAACATGGATGAACAAGGCTCACATTGTTCTCTTGATTCTTGTTGCTCTTCATTAATGTGATGATGCAGTTGTGAATGAAAAAGGCCAGAGTGAGGACACCAGTCAGCTGAGGGAAGAGTAGTCTGAACTCTGAAACAAAAAGACACAAATAATACATCTGCAACTGCACAGAAACAAAAAACAAAAAAATCTAAATCCACCGTAGTGCTCCTCTAGTGGTAGCACTGTCCATAACTTATCACAGTCAACAGGGTCTGTTGATCCCTTTGGGGGCATGAATGAGTTCAAGTTTCATAGCATTCTGACTCGTGCTCAAAACTTAATATTTGGCCCTTGGGTGGCACCAGAGGAAAGCTAATGGAGTGCCCAAAAGCAAAAATGGTTCCTCCTCTGGGAAGCATCAGCGGGCAGAGTAAATTCTAATGTCAATGTGCTGAATAATTATGACAGTTACTGTGTAAAAGAGAAGAGAGAGAGAATTTCGGCAAGATAGTGGAACTATAGAAAAGGTAAGGGAGACCTGATTTAGGGAACCATTAATAAAACTGATAATATCAAACCTCATGGCAAACTACTAATTAAAAGTTGAGCTGTCCGTCTGTGGAATAGTTGGACATCAGACAAAGTACTACCAATTACATCAACATATACAGTAACTAACACACCAATGTAAACTTGTATACACATACATACACACAAATACATATATAAATATATACACATACATACACACAAATACATATACATACCTACATACAGACGTGTGTGTGTATGCGTATATGTATGCGTGTATATCTATAAATCTATATCTATATACACATACACATAATATATTTATATACATACACACACACACACACACACACACAATATATATATATATATATATATATATATATATATATATATATATATATATATATATATATATATATATATATATAGGAATGTTGGTTTTTGGCTAATTCATCAAATTTAATACTTATCCATTAAAGGTCATCACACTGATGCAAAAATGATAATGATAAAAAATAAAAATAATAAAAATCCAACACTTACATAAAGTAGTTTTGCTAACTGCGCAGAACTACTTTATGTGCAGGAATTGGTATCCTCATATATAACTGGACTACAGCTAGGTAGAGTATTAATACTGAGTTCATCCGTGTTGCTGTGGAAAAAACAGAGATGGATTAAAATCTGCAGGAGGTTTACCTGGAACATAGAACTCGGTTGTGTCAATCCAGTGGAACTCTAGGTGAAAGCCGAGGCGGACAGCTTTAACAGTGACTAGCACAATAAGGTAGACCACAGATATGGTGCCTGGACAAGATAAAACGATTCAACATTAGTGGGATATGAGATGCAACTTTCCGCACATTCAGAAGAAAAACTCACAACCAGAGGTCTGTTTCAGTTCAACAAACTCAGAGTTGCCCATCTCAGAGCTAGTCAATTCAGAGTTCATGATTAGATTCAGAGTTTTTGTTTCCAGAACAGCTGATTGGAGTTAGTTAGTGGAAAACTGCATCATCAGTTTAGCTCTGATATGACAATTCACCATGGCATGATGTAAATAAAAGGCAGAGCCCCCATTTTAATCCACTGGAGGTAGAAATATTAATGTGGCCACATGAGGATTATGCACATTTATCTCAGTACCTGAGTTAGAGAAAAGAGTCAATAAATTAACACTATTAAGTTTTATTCGAAATGTTTATAAAGTACTGGAATCTTACTGTATATTATAAATTCAAACTATGATAGGAATATATCATCAGTGCGGCCAATCAAAATATGAGGAAACCGGGGTTCTGTGTCTAAAGTTTCACACAGATTTGTTATTTAAAGAGTGAACACTACAGTAATGTCCGGTAAGTGTTTCAATGCAGAGGGACTGATTGACAACCTGACAGTTGTCTTCTGTCCATAGAGTCATGGTGTTAGAAAGACAGACAATGAACAGATTTTATTCTGAGTTGAGGATGAATCCACCATGTGGAAGAAAGTTTTCACTAAACCCACTTTCTGGAACAGACCCAAGCACATAAAACATGTTTACCATGTATCCTTGACATGTTGGCAGATTTAACTATTTGATTACCATATACACTTGCAGTCAGATATTACATTTCTCTAAACTGAAATGACTCCAAACTTAAGAAAATAATTTTTCAGTCATAAATCCAAAACACTGACAACTACCTGGCTGCCAATCTTTAGTTAGTATTCAAAGACCTATAAGAGGCACACTGTCATTGTTTTCGTTCTCTTTCTCCGGTTTCTCTGGTGATGTTTCCTATCTCAGCTGTGAATTGTGCTGAGGTTCAAAACACCAACAGTGAGTTGGAAAGAAAGTTTGGTGGCACACTGAGTGCTTTATTTCTAGAAAGGCAATGCCCAAACCTTCTGACTTATTCCAAACACTGCTACCCACTTTTCATATCATTGCTCATGCTCTATCTTACCCAAGAAGGTGAACCTTGCGAAGAAGGAGGCTGAACGAAAGCAGAGCAGTGGCAGCAGCAGGATGATGAGGTAGAGGGGGATGGTGTTGGTTTTGCTCCACCAGTGTTCAAAAGAGTTGACATCAGAAGTATGATTTCCATTGTTACTGAAGGTAAGCATGCTGATACTGCCGTTCCTTCCAGGGTCAGTGTTTGGGTATGGACAGATGACTGGTGAACAAATCAATAAAGCATTACCATCTGTCCAGTAAGTCTAGTAACTAAAACTGATTTTTTTCCTGCTTGAGATTTATGAAACATTTTTTTTTCCCTTTATGAAGTGGGGCACAACATACATACACAATTACCCTACATTAAAAAAAGAGGACAAGATATTCCAAAATGTACTTTGTTAACCTGAAAAGACAGCAGTGATATCTTCAGTGACAAAAAACCTAAGTGTAACTGTAACAGAACGGGAACAGCACAAAAATGACAGAAATGTAGAAATATTTAGTATTGGCCCATAAACAAAGAAGATGTCTATCCGTAGAGAAACATTCCAGGTTATATATTATTACCAAATGCATAGGCTTCAAAACTATACAGTGTAATTTAGTTTTCCTGTTCCAGTCTTTATTTGCTTGGAATTCAAGGTTAGCCATCGTCTGCCAACAGCCAATTTAGCAATGCATAAAGGCCCCGCTACACTGTGGGATTCTGGTCATCTCAGACCAAAGTTGACAGCTGTGAAAGAAATGTAGTGAAATCTTTGGTTGTGAGTCAAAAATTGTGGGCCTATATTTGTGAGATATGTCCATGGTCAATTTAGATCTTTGGAGACCAAAGACCGTTTGTGTCTGTGTGACAGTGTCAGAAATTTAAGACCAAATCTTCACTATGTGACAACTGCTAAAACCAACATCTACAATAAAGTTAGAGCTGAAAGTTGGATAGGGTAAGTGACTTACCTTTATCTGAGCCGTTGGTTCCAAACTCTGAATCCGACATGTTAACATTGTGAGCATAGTCTGTAGACAGGCAAGGAAACCATTATATCAAAGCAAAAGCTCTTCTTGCACATTTTAGAGGTGCATCCACTGATGAGTTACCCTATCTCTGCACAAAATAACCATAATCTACAAAAACATGCTCTGATTTTTATCTCAACATTGCAATGAATTCACTTCCTCAACAGACAGAGCCACCCATCCACACTCCTGACCACCTGCTCTGCATTTGGTATATTATAGAATACTTATGTGTGGTATTTGTGGCTAAATGTTACTGAAGAGCAATGTTTTACTAATTAAACATTTAAAGTAATAATATGCTACGTAAGATGACAACACAGTGGTGAACACATGGCAACTCTGGAATTTAATGCTCATCAGCCATGTTGCAGAGGTAATTTGACAACCGTAACACACACCAGACACAATGAACAGAAAGAGGGTACGGTAGCCATTGAGTGCCAAGTGTTTTGATGTGCGTCAGACACCACTAATGTGCGCTGCCTTTAAAGCGCTGAGTTGTCTTTGTCTTAACAATCACCCAAATGGGCCTACATAATTACGCATCTCCTTTCTGGTACTGACGAGAGCATTGTGACTTACTGTATATAAACTGTCCAGTGTTGTAGAGGAAGTTGGACATGAGGACCCAGTAAACCACCATGGCTCCAATAAGTGACACCATCGAGAAGACCAAGCTGGACCACTGGCCAAATTTGCCAAAGTAGTACCTACATACATCTGGGAACTCCCAGTCGGATGTGTCCACATAGGCTGGACAAAACACAGAGAGGGAAGGGGAGTGAATATCTGATTCGTCGATAAAAAGTCAAGGTTGTGGCGATTGCTTCCCAAGGTCAATTTTAGTGAGAAACATCCATTAGGTAAGCTAAAATTCTGCTGTTATGGGACCCCTTTAATACATGCAGCAGGTTAAATCAGTTCACTTTCAGATTAGGGGCCAATTTTGGATATATATAGCAGCTTTGGTACAGAGTTTTGTTCCTGTTGAATCATTTAAAATTTGATACAGCGTTCTTGTAGTTGCCGTGAGTTTGTACTCCTGGCTGCTGTCTTCAGCACCTCAACTGCCTCCTCGTGGATGGATCGATTAAGTATTTAGAGCCTTTTACCATACCAAACTACCAGAAAAAAGAAAAAAGTTAGGAAATAGCGGCAATAGAAAAGTTTTTTGCTCGAATGTATCATTATGAAATAATGTTGATTGCACAATGTAATAGCTATAGAATAATGACACCATTGGTGCTTAGATTTTTATTCCCCTTAAGCCTCACTATCACTATGCAATTTTGTCTGCCACTAGGTATGAAACTTTCACAGGAAAATGAAGGCTTAATTTACAGCACGAAGGCCATTGTGCAACCAAAACAGGGGAGGATAGTGCTTTTGTTTTCCCCAGTAGCTATTGCTAGCTTTCCCCTTGTAGTGGGAATGGCAGATAGACCAACCGCAGTAACTGTGGAAACTCTACCCAGCAAAAGAAAAAGAGTCATGTTGTTGAAAGAGGCCAAACAGATGAAGAGGGAGAGTGACAGAAACCAAGGTTAAACATGAGTGATTCTTGGATGGGCATTCACTCAGTGGAGAGAGCTCCAGGACTTGGGAGGGTTCAAGAAAGACATTCCGTTGGCATTATTTCTACTAGATCAGTAAGTAACAAAACCTGTCCACTTCTTAATACAATCAGGTGTTTTACTCTGCCTTTATCACTGCACTGTTTTAGTTACGTCTTTGCACGAAGCAATACTCAAACTATGTTATTGCTCCGTATTAAATTCTGACACTTTACCTCTTCAGTGAACGTGCTTTTTTTTCTCTCGTATTTCCAAACTTGTGTTGATCGTTTTGCGTCCTGTGTTGTTGGTAGTTGCTAGGCTCTGAGGAAAACAGAAAACGATCCGGTCTTTGTGACAGTGGCACCAACAGTAATGCCACTTGGAAACATGGGAGGGGGTATTTTTAACGCAATACTATAGTATCATTAAATGATCTAGCAGGTTTCCGAGACTCTTTGCTGAAGAACATTAAGATTTATCACTACAGAAAACACTGCGATGTGAATGTAACGGAGAAAAGTTATTTCTGCAACCTGCAGCTAGCCTCCCGCTTTGCTACTGTATATGTAGAACACAGCTCACGTTTATTTGTTTGCACCATTCATATGCGCCAGGGAGGGAGGGAAATCAAAAGAATTTCAACAACAATGAAATCTAATCATAAAAACTGTGCCCTGGTGTGTCTGCCTGCCTTGGCCATTGTCAATGTGCATGTTGCTATGGAGGTGTGAAAGCCGGTAAGTACATGCTAAAGAAGCCACTCCTCCATGAAAACATCTAGACAACAGACACTCATTACTCAAGACCTACTGGTAGTTATGTGGAAACTTTTTTTGTTGAAAGAATAATTACCATGGGTAAAGTAGAGTCAGAAAATTACTAATCGCAAATAACTAGACCTGCAAGCCGGTTTACAAGGGTTCCAAGCACCCGACACAACCCGGAACCAAATGCGCACTTCTCAGGGCAATCACCAGGATGACGACATCACTGAATAGGGGATAAAACACCTGTTTTAATACAGATGTACGAAAAAGTTGCAAATTACATGTTTTATTGATTTTTAAAGTGAAAATATATAAACAGAACTAAGTACTGACTAATTAGGGTGCCCAAACTTGCAACTGACAAAATTACTTTCATTTTTTTTTTCTGTTTTTTAAGTTCATTAAATAGAAAGTAACAGTGCATTAACATTTGAAAAAACTTTCATTTGTAGTGTCTGTTTGCTGCAGGGGTTTTATTTCCTACTTTTCACTCCACAATTCAACAAAATATGGAATTTGCCCAGGGGGCCCCAAACTTTTGCATACAACTATAGGCATACGGTATGTTTGTATGCGTGGACAGGCTGAAATGCTCTCCTGCATAGCACACTGCCAGGATCCCCTGCAGCCTTGGGCAAGGGTCAGGGTGCGAGAGCCTGACCTACAACTAATCTTAATAAATTGTTTCGCACCTCATTCCTCAGTGTTGAAGTGTCTCCTAGTTAAATACTAGAAGGCAACAATAAAATATAAGGTATATACAGACTTTCCCCATTCACTGATTTGTTATTCACTACATAAAGAAACTCCTGAACTAGCCACAGCATGATGCATGAGTATATTTATTATTGGCGAAGTAGTACTACATGATATTATGTGCAGAAGGACATGATCATGAAATAACATGACCAGGCATTATCCTTTATTTTTGAGTGTAATGCATTAAATAAAATAAAGAAAAAGCAACGACACTAAAAGTAATATATACCAACTTCTGAATGAAGTAGAAGCTGAGTAATAGCAACAGCAGATTATTTAAAGGTATCCTGTTAAGTTTTTGATGACTAGTAGCACTACAGAGCAATGTTTTTATGAATGAGTGGTAACATGCCATGAAACAGAGACTGTAAGCAAGTTTTTTATGTGTTCATTGTGGACAGCCAGTAGACAGTCTGTCCGTTTACACTGTGTTAAGTATTGTATACAATATACAATGTATCAAAAAATTAAGCTATCCCAACTTCCTCTCATGATGTAAACCAGCCTGCCAACTCTCACTCTCACACTGTCCAAACAAATCACATGCCAAATACTCCTTGATGAGGCTTCCTCCAAAAACAGCACACACTAAAAACACAGCAAATAGGGTTCCAACACAGTTGTTGCTTAGGCCCCTAAAAATAATACAGCGCTCAGCAGAGGGCAGACTTGACAAACGCTAATAATAACCCCAGTTAGCTGTTACTTTCAAAGTCATCATTGATCCAGGTAGCCAACAGAACTGTTGTGTAAGGGAAGTTAAAGCAAAGCCTTATAGCAGGGCTTTGTGAAAGGTCATGAGGTCGCCAAAATCAATATGTCCCTTTACTGTTGGGAAAATAAAGCTGCACTGCAAAAACATACAGTGTTATTCTGGTAATGAGTGAGATAACTCCACTTTTTTCCAGTGCAGTCTCTCTTGTTTCAAGAATTTTCTAGAAATGAAAGAATCTTGAAAAAAGAAAAAAAGCACACACAAAATATAATGGGGAGATTACAGCTGTAATATCAAAACAAGTTGGTTTGTGTAGGAAACATAAATTAATTCAGAAGTAGAATAAGGGATAATTCCAGTAATTTACATTTTTTTTGTAATATTTTTTTCTATCAGTTATAATAACTGATAGAAAATAAAAGGCAACTGATTATTAGCAGAATAATAAATTCTAAACCAAAGTGTTGCTGAACTTACGTATTGCCTTTGGTGATTTGAGGACAGTGTAACAACAGTAGAGCATCAGCAGGCCAATGAAGACGAGGATGAAGATACCCAGAGTGAAACCAGCCTGAAGGCACAAAGACAAAACTGACTATTCAGTTTTCAGTTTTTGGCAAATTTAATGTGCACACATACTGCAACTCAGCATTTCAAGAAGAACTGAAGTCAGTACAAAAACAGTCATTTTAGATGGGCCTTTGAATGAACAAAGGACTTGAATAACTTGGAATAAAGCAAATCACCTGCTTTATACCCCAAGGTATGCTGAGTATAGATGTGCCCATCATTGTGTTCCATATAGCAAATCTGTGAGGAGAGAAAAGCAAGGTAATAATCAAAGAAGTCAAACACATTCACTTAAGTATGAAGAGAAGGCTGACTGATGCTGACAGGGCTTACATGGTGATGATACTGGGGTTTTTAGAGGAGCCGTCACTGTCTGTCACCTTGAAAGCTGTCCCCAGTGGGCTGTAGATGTAGATCTCCTCTGGCCGAGGGATTACATGGTTTGGAGGACTCTGAAGGCAAAACAAAACAGATACTAAAGTACTCACAGGTACAGACATCACACAATATTTAATATATAACTGAGACAAGAGAACATACCGTAGGAAATATATAAATATATCACTTTACAAACTAATCTATAGTGCTCAACAATTTACCTGATAAAGATCTCATGTGATCAAAATTTAGAAGACCATGTGGTTATAAAAAAAATAACAACAACTAGCCACCACATAGTAGATTATTCGTTGTGGTTTATCATTATACTGTGAGCACAGGTTAATCATAGTGCTTGGGAGTATGTGCTGTAAATGGAAGCTTTGTTCCCAATATATTTGCAAACCAAATGATGAAGATAGAGATTTTTGTATTACATTTTTTGAGTTATACACAGAAATAGATTAAAAAAAAGTCCCGACAAGCTAATGAATTCATGCAACATTGTCCTAACTTTAGAATCCCAGCATTATCATATAATAGCATATCTTCTGTTTCACTACTGTACATTAGCTGAATACGTTAGTATAGCTTACGATTCCTTTGATTCACAACCTCTCAGAGAAACAGTCATGTACTTCCACATATCAGCACTGTTTATAAGTCAATTTCCTCTCTCCTATGGCTCTCATTGTAGTTTCCTATTTAGCGATTTATATTCAGTACAGTAGACATTTGTTTGTTTTTTTACGATTTCTTATTTTTATTTTGAATTATAAATATCACTGCTGTATCTATATGCACCAGATATAGAAGTACCCGATCCCAAACCACCCGAAACATACAAGAGGGGTCAACCAAAATACCGGCGTGGCTTGCTTAGAAAGCAAAAAAGCAAAATAAATAAATAAATAAAACAGACAATATAATCCTGAGACTAAATAAACATGTATGTACAGTATAACAACTACATGTCTCTGTCCTATCACACATCCTATATAATATTCTTCATAAGCAGCAACATTTTCCTGACTCTGTCACACAGTCCTTAAAACAAAGCTCTCAAGTTGTCTTCCAATTCCTGAGAAAAATTTGTCATCCAAATATTATTGCCGTCTGGGTCCAATGCTTCAGTGATTGCGGAAAAAATACAGACTGCTCACCTATGACATTAGCAACATAACTGAATTTTCATACAGAATGAATGGATTTATGGGTTATGTCCATAGTTCATGTACAACCATACCTTCATCTCCCCAAAATTTCCAGCAGCTGCTTAATTATTTAAACCAAGTCGATATAACCTGCTGAGGGTCCAGCAGTAACGATGTTAAGGGCTGAACTGTATGAGCCTTACCCTCAAATCCTTTGATATTAAACATTCATCTTAAATTAGGAGTTGCTGCTGTTGTTTGAGAGACATTCTAATGTCTTTCTCAAACTAATTTAGGAACTGCAGTAGTGTTATTCTCCCTTATATCCCAACCAATTTCACTTTCAACTGGTTGCTGCAGTTTTGCCAGATGAATGCATGTCCGCTTTCCATTCCAAAAGAACCCCTTATATATGCTATCAAATCTCTTAAAAATTGAGGGGGTTTCCAAGGGGAGAGAACAGAGCAAATTCAGTTAGGTAGCAAAGCTATAGTCACTGTAGATAATAATATGTACAACTAGGTCCATAAGTATTGGGAAAGTGAGACAATTTTACTTCTGTACACAACCACAATGGATTTGAAACGAAGCTATCAAGATGTGATTGAAGTGTAGACTCTCAGCTTTAATTCAAGGGGTTTAACAAAAATGTTTTGAAATAACCGTTTATGAATTACAGCCATTTTTATACATAGTCCCTCATTTTCAGAGACTCAAAAGTAATTGGACAAACCAACATAATTATTAATATAAGGATTATTTTCAAAAGTTGGACGAAAATCCTTTGCAGTCAATGACTGCCTGAAGTCTGGAACCCATTGACGTCACCAAATGTTCCAAGGGAGTTTCCTCCCTTGAGATGCTTTCCCAGCCCTTTACTGTAGCCCCCTTCAGTTGCTGCTTGTTTGTGGGTCTTTCTGTCCTCAGTTTTGTCTTCAGTAAATGAAAAGCTGCACAATTGGGCTGAAATCAGGTGACTGACTTGGCCATTGACGTATATTCCATTTCTTTGCCTTGAGAAGCTCTTGTGTTGATTTCGCAGTATGTTTTGGGTCATTATCCATCTGTACTGTGACACACTGTCCTACCAGTTTCATATCATGTGGCTGTATCTGAGCAGATACTATAGCCCTGTACACTTCAGAATTCATCCTGCTACTTCTATCAGCAATCACATCATCGGTAAACACCAGTGAACCAGTTCCTCTGTATTTACATTCATGAAGGCATCTCTTGATTGTAGACTTTGACAATGATACGCCTACCTCCTCAAGCGTGTTCTTGACCTGGATAGATGTTGTGAAGGGTTTTTCTTCACCAAGGAAAGAATTCTTTGATCATCCACTTTAGTTGGCTTCCGTGGTCTTCCAAGCCTGTTGGTGTTCCTGAATTCACCAGTGCATTCCTTCTTTTTAAGAATGTACCAAATTGTTGAATTGGCCACTCCTAAAGTTTCTGCCATCTGTCTTATAGGCTTGTTTTGTTTTTCAGCCTAATGATGGCCTCGTTCATTTGCATCATCACCTATTTGGACCACATACTGAGAGTTCCCATGAAGAGCTACCAAATGCAAATTCAACACTTGTAATCAACTCCAGACCTTTTATCTGCTCATGAAATAATGAGGGAACAGGTCATACCTGGTTAAAATGACTGTCAGTCAGTTGTCCAATTACTTTTGAGTGTCTTTAATGAGGGGACTATGTATAAAAATGGCTGTAATTCCTAAATGGTTAATATGTTATTTTTGTTAAACCCTTTGAATTAAAGCTGAAATTCCACACATTAATCACATCTTAATGGCTTCATTTCAAATCCACTGTGGTGGTGTACAGAGGCAAAAATTACTAAAATCGTGTCAATTTCCAAATACTTATGGACTTAATTGTCATTGATTCTCGTAACACAATTCATCTTAATAATGTTAACTTTCCCCACAAAGACATGACATGAACACTATTGATTCACATGAATAAAAGTTCAATTCTAAAGTTCATCAATTAAAGTTCCTTTTCACGTCTGTCTCAACCTTCTAAATGTTTATCTTCAATTTCTGCCTACTTTATAATACACATTTTTTTTTACTGTGAGAAGTATACTGAACGACAAAGCCTGTCACTTGTACTTTGAAAGCTTCCACAACAATCCCTGTGGAGAGCACTGTGGGTACATTTGACTGTAAAAATTAATTTGACTTATCAGGGCCTCCTTAAACTCAGAGTCATGTAAAATAGATAAGTTAAGTCTCCATCTAGGTATTTGTGTTTTATCACAAAAGGTAACATCTCTGGGTTTACTAAAGCGTGATCTGACAATAAAATACTCCCAATCAGACAAGTAAACACAGAGTATAAGAGACTCTTAAAAAATCAAAAAGTCTACCAGAGTAAATGTTTTATGTGGGGAAGAAAGAAAAAAATATAATCGCACCCCTTTGGATTTCCAACACTTCTCCATTGTCCTTGATCCTCGAGACAGCAGGATAAAAATAAGTAAACTTCCTGTATTTGCATACGTGAAGCCTTTTTGCATAGACTCTGTCCCGTTTCAGCTGCATGGTTGTCAAAAAGTCAGGAAAAATGATAAATCTGGTTGCCTTCCCTCTCCAGCTCTGTCGCCCTGCACGTAGAACCAGCTCTCTGTGGGTTGAACGTAGGAAGCAAACCAGAACAGTCTGCAGCCTCTGGCCATCGTAATGGAGCTGTGTGGTGTGGCTTTACAGGTTCAGCCAAAAACGAGAACAGACTTCAGCGTTTAATGAAGGTACTCCAAAATATTCCTATTATGAACTATCATCTGGAGAGGCCACAAGTCAGACATCATTTCACCTTTGTGGTTCTCCTTATCTCCAGGTTTTTCACAGAGGTTGTCAACTTCAGCCTTAGTAGCTACGGGGTTAGCCTTCAGGCACGCCTTCATCTTCTTGTCGCTGGCTTCACCACCATTTTATCGACTTCACTTTGTGGCTATAACGACTGGAAAAGGCTTCTTTGTCTGTGGTACCCAACAGTCAATGGGAAACCAATAGACGAAAACAGCATACATGCTGTGCAATGTTGACATGCAGCCATTGTAAAAGCTTTGATATATAGTCATCACATGTGGTTTATGGTATAGATTTGTCCACAATGCCCACAAAAGTAAGTACATTAATTGCTACAGAGATGGTACAAGTTTGGGACCAAGTGTCGGGAACTGATACACCTCAGATCTTTGATTGGAGTTGACAATCAGGGTGCATCTCCAGCCGAGCCACTAAAACCTGTGTTTTGGATTAAAGTCAGCATTTCCTCCATACAAGCTCTCACTAGCCTGATGCTTGTGGGCATCTTTAATTGAGTAATTTACATACCACTATACTGTTGCCACTATACTGGCACACAACAATTGACTTTTTTCACCAGCAAAAGCAAAATGCTTTAACAAAGTTGAGTTGGAGCTAACAGCTTTTCAGCTAACAGTTGTGCTTCTGTTCCCCAACGGAATAAAGAGAAGAATGATTGGTTGTGTCCCAGTTGTCACCCGTGTATGTCAGAGGAAATCTGCACAAAGCTGAACCACTCTGAACTCATCCTGGTTCCACCACTAGGACACTTTACAGTCTCGAATCATGCGGGGACGCACCAGGATGCTATTTGGAGGTTCCATTCACATTAAATGGTAGCCTGTCACACTGTTATAGTGGGAGCAGGGGGCGTCATTTTCTGTAAGTCAATGTTAAAGCTTGAAAACAAACAGCATAGAGATGTACGAACTTGATTATGGCCCTGAACATGCTTATGAAATTATGGTTGCAGGATATGAACTTTTGAGGAATTGGATTTTGGTGACTTGATGACTTCTCTTTAAAAGGAAGCTAGAAGCAAGTTAGTTTTCGACACCGTTTTGTGCTTTTTAGCTATGTGGTCATAGCTGTGGCTCTGTCCTACATTTGATTCTACATTTGAGATAAATGGCATATGATGTACATCATTAGCATTAAAGAAAACAGAACTAAAATGTGGTTAATGTAACATACCAAAATAATTGCCACATAATAATTCCAACATAGGCTAATACATGTTGTGTGTCTAGGTTACGTGGCCCCTTTGCTATTGTGTGTTGTGTGTAGGTAAGGGCCCATAGCAGATTTGTCCCCAGGGGCCATGATCGTGATAATCCACCCGTGGCCCCTCCCCGATATAACGACTAACTAGGTAGTGACTGCACCTACCAGCAGTCTGTCAGAAGAGCCTGTCAGTCTGCCATAGTAATGAACTCTGCTGTTGAGGATAGCAGCCTCAGCAGAGACTCTCTCCTGCGGGTCATCATCTACGATGTTCCTGGGCTCTACGTAGAAAGGCCTATAAGAAGCAGACAACAATTATGTAATTTCTAGCAATATTTAATCTATTTAACAATTTTCATAAATCAATTAAAAGTTTAAGCTATGCAAAATGCGAAAAAATTATCTGATCCCTGCTTGTCCAGTGTGAGGAGATGCTGCTTTTCTCTGTATCGTATCATTCTAAACCGAATATCTTTGGTTTTGACAATCACTTGATCGGTTTATGTCACCTTGGGCTCTGGCAACTAGTGATTTTTCACTATTTTCTGACATTTTACAGACACAAAATTGATCAAAAAATAACAGAGATTGAAAATTAAAATAGTTAATTGCATCCCTAAATTTTATTTATACAGAACATAAATACACTCCATTTGTTTTGTTTAGAACATTAATCATGTCTTTATTGAAGGAGTTCATACACACTAACACAAACACACACGTGTATGTGACTTGCTGGAAGGGAGTGTTCGTAATGCTTTATGTGCTAGAAAGCTAGTTGGTCACTGTGAAATACCTAACTGGATGAAAATTCACACAAACTTCTAATTCATTTGGGAGTGATGCTAGGGTGGTGCCAAAGACACACACATATACACAGCTTACGTCTTAGTGTTTGCTTGTCAAGTAAGTTCCAGGAAGCCTCACTTGTTTATTATCTAGCAAAGAAAGTCAATAAAAGAGAAACAGCCATGGTCCAGGTGAGCTCAGCTGACTAGGGCCCATGTTGAATCCAAAGCTGCTGTATTTGTCTGTTTTGTTTGTTATACACACACAAGGGAATATAAGAAGAACTACAATGCAGTTCAACAAAATATGTAAGCAAAAAGCCTTAAAATCCTCCATATGCATGATCATGTCATTCTCTTAAGCAACATGATGCATGATTAAAAGATTTTCATTGTTAATAAATACTCATACACTGTACAACTAGGCAAACAAAAATCTTCATTCACTTTATACAGTGTCAGCATACAGTATTATGCAAATTTTTAAGTGTAGTATTTCGGTGTAATTTACCTTTTAGCCTTGAAGTCCAATGACTCTGCGGAGTCTCTGTGTGAGTAGCTCTCTCCAGTTTGCTCTGAGCTCAGCAGAGGCCTGCAGTCGTCCTCCATGATACCTCTGACTTTCAGCTAAAGCCTCTCAACTCTCATCACCTGACTGGGAGGAAAAATGTCATAAAATCTAATCAGAGACTGTCACAGAGTAACCATAAAACATTATTTGTGTAGTACAGTTGTTAACTGCAATCACATGTTGACATTACAGATAAACTTTTTCCAAATCTTGCTGTGTTGTTTCTGATTTGTGAATGTGTTGGTCTACCTTCCAGGTAGTCACTGGTTCCCACTCATGTAAATCCATAATGGTGAATATTGTGTCTGCTGAATTATCTGACTCAAGCAAGTTTTAAATCTCTAAAAGCTGATTTTCATAAAGTGAAAAACAGACTTGGCCAAATTAAGCTTCTAGTCGGCCCAGGGGAAAATGGGCTGCTGGGCCCCAATTCACACCCATACCTCAAAAGAATATTACATGGCCCTAAGGTTTGCTCTGTGTTTTTAATTTAGGAATGTTGCACCATGTAAGGTCAACATCATCTGAAATAATCAAGTTATTAAAACAAGATTTTTGTCTTCATGGTCCTCAAGATCATATAATAAAGCAGGACCCACCTTAAAGCCCTCACCATGTAAGTCGATATTGTACTTATGTAGAGTATGTTCTCATATAACATTACAATTAATAAGTTTACCACAACTTTGTGACACAGTGAACATAAGAATTTTGCCCAGCTGGTAACCCAGCTTTAATAAAAAATATCGGCAGAAACCAGTGGCTGCTTAGAATGGAGAAAAAACACATTCAACCAACTTAAACACTATGGTAGTTTTCAGTAATAATGTAAAATACACATGACTGAGTCGTTATATTAAATATCAATAAAAATAAAATACCCCTTTAAGTGTTAATGATCTCATCCTTAGGGTCTAGTACTGAAAAAGGACACAAAACTTACAATATCGAATGGCAATATTACAGAATCTCTCAATACAATCACATTACATATTATAGAGACACATTAAAATGGATATTGTATCATGCCTAATAGAATGAGAGTAAACATATGCACATCACATGTAGGCTAAAGGCTATTGAAAAACAGAATCGCCCACAACTAATTTATTTAAATGTACAACGTTTCAGTTCCGGTCAGCTGTATGTTCGGGCTCATAGTCATGAATTTGGGGCGGATCAGATGCCTCCCTGATGGTACTGCATGACGAATAAGAATCATACTTCCTACTTTGGCATTTGGTATATGCCATTTTAATAACATGACCACGTCCACATGTCCACCTCAGCCTTGTGTCTGTATCAGTGCAGTATGTGGTCCAGTATTAATAGCCTATCTGGCAAAACTTGAGTTACACTTCTCTGAATGTCAATCTTTGAGTTGGAGTTCTTAAGTATTAAGTTACATGTTTTGTTACTTGTAACAGTTGATATTTGTTTTTTTATTGCACTGAGTAAAATAAAAAAGACACAAAACAAAACTTACTAAAAAAAACTTGACAAGGGAATTGTAAGATTTGGATTCGTTAAGCAGACTTGGAACTGGCTTCAGATTTTATAAAATGCTATTGAACCCCAACCCTGCATGTGGACATACATTGGCTCCACAAAGTATTCAGACCCCTTTACCTTTTTCACACTTTATTGTGTTGTAGATTTAATTTTAAAAAAGGACAATATTGCAATGTTTGCTCATCGATCCACACTCAGTAACCCATAATGAGAATTTTTTTTTTTGTGCTAATTTATTGAAAATCAAAAACTCTAATCTCTCATTTTCAAAAGTATTCAGACCCTTTGCTGTGGCACTCCAAATTGTTGTCAGGTGCATCTTTTTTGCTTTAATTATCCTTGGGATGTGTGTAGAACTTGGCTGGAGTCTACCTGTGGCATAACGAACTCACTGGACATAGTTTAGAAAGACAAACATCTGTGTATATAAAAAGGTCCCACAATTCACACTGCATGTCAGGACAAAAACTAAACCATGGAACTCTCTGTAGACCTTCTCGATAACATTGTGGCAAGCACAGATCAGAGCAAGGGTATAAAACCATTTCTAAAGCTTTGAGTGTTCCCAGGAACGCAGTGGTCTTAATCATGTGGAATGGAGGAAGTTTGGAACCACCAGGACTCTTCCTATAGTTGGCCATCCAGCCAAACTGAGTAACCAGGCAAGAAGGGCCTTGGTCAGCAGAGTGACCAAAAACCCAACAGTCACTCTAATAGAGCTTCAGAGATCCTCAGCAGAGATGGGAAAACCTGCTTGAAGGACGACCATCTCAGCAGCTTGTATGTGTTTACTACCAGCTGTGACAGCGTGGCTGTTATTGTTTTCACCTTGCGAGGCTGTGTGTGTGTGTGTGTGTGTGTGTGTGTGTTTGTGATCATGGCAAAACTGATGTCCTGGGGACACCTACTGTAGCAGGCACTACTACAGAAGCAGTTTTGAGTACTTTGGCAGGTGTTTATATTTCTTTGTCTGTCTGTCTGACAGACTGCCTGACAGACTGCCTGACAGACTGCCTGACAGACTGCCTGACAGACAGATTTTGTCGCCACAATAGCATCACAACTGTTCAAGATGCAGTCATGAAACCTTACAGGTGGGTAGTTGAGATCAAAATGAAGGCAGAGATCTGAGATCCGAGCAAGGGCACTGGAAGCAGCAGGGTTGGAAGTAGGGAAGGGGCCTTAGCCCCACCCCACCCCGCTTTACGCCCCTGGCCCACATGGATTTTAAGTTGTGGATCACTGTATCTCAATTGCCATCATTCCCCTCCACTCTAAGACATTACGTAAAACTCCAGTCCATCTTGTGATAGGATCACACCGGCCGTGATGCCCGTCAATAATGTATTAAAGAGTACTGAGTACTCATGGGTCGGAATGTCAACATGTTGACAGGCGTCACAGCTGGTTTGATCCCATCGCAAGATGGTCTCTAGTTTTATTTGTACTTGTTATTTTATTTTTAAACTAAACTTGCTCCGCAGGTCAAAGGTGAGGATCATCAACAGATTTATCATCTAGCTGGTAGGGATTTGGGGTACCCAGGTTCAAACCCCTTCCCTAAGCAGCTTTAATGTACAAGCCCACCTGCTATTTCACTGCAGTGACATTAGGCAGGCAGAAGAGACTAAAGCTGCTGACTCAGAGACTGACATGTCTGATAAAACGAAGCCTGTCCTCTTCCTCATACCTCCCTTCACATCAGCCAGCCAAAGTAATGGACTCTGGCTGGCACCGACACACCAGATACTTCTGACATCAGATAACCTCACACACAGAGGCGGCACGTGACAACACAAACACACCTCCGTACAAAGTGGCAAACCCTTTAAAAAAAACAAAATAAGTAATAATAATTAAAAAAAAGTACGACATTGTCAAATTTCTGAAGAGTTAATCTTAACCCAATATCATTTCAAACAGCCTCATGGAGGAATCCTGCAATCATGCTAATGTCAATTCTAAACGAGTGTACAGGGATAAGGTTCACGTGAAATGCAGTTTGCATCGTAAAGCGGGATTTCTGTGGAAAACAAAGTGCTGAGTCTGCAGTAGAGATTTAGCTAACCTAAACAAAAGATGTCTTTTTTCAGTTCCCCCTGTCCCCACTTTTACCTTACATTAGGTTGCCTGACTAACTCAGGGTGAAAACCCCACGCAGACTAAATGACGCCCGAAAAGCATAGACCTCGGCCCCTGCTGTACTTTTAGTCACGATTACAGTTCACATTCGTACCGGTCTGCCGGTGGGGTTCCTTCCCGGCGTCTTCAGCTCATCTCAGGTTTGCTGTGTCAGCGATGTTGCAATCAGCAAGCGGCACTAACAATCCAGACGTCAACACACGCTTTACGACTCCTTCCCACCGGTGTGGACAGCGACAAGTAAAGAGACACAGGACGGAACTCACAGCCGACAACCACTGGCTGACTGAACTACGCGACTGCAGAGGAAGTGAAATGATGAATTTAAGCTATCTTATATCCCCCTCTGATGAGAGACAAGTTGTGCTTGTCTTGATGTCATTACTGGTGAGCTGCGTCTTTTCCTTCCTCTCACGTTTGTCTGTCCTCTTCTTCTGGGGGTTTGCACAGACCTCTCAGCTCCATTACCGCCACCCCCTGGAAATGTGAGCGTGCGACTCTTCCCGGAAGACATCTCCGAAACAACATTTGATGCACACAGGACTTACTGAATAATAAAACAATCATAGTATTATACTATAAAATAGTAGTATAGCATTATTCTAATGTAACTGCTCAGCTGTAATCGATGGATAAAAAAAACCTCTGAAATGATGCAAGTTCAGTGCCTCACTTTAATCCATTATGTCATTCTACACCCTGCGTGACTGAGCTGAAGGTAGACACGTAGAAACGGACAGTTCGCCTCTCCACAGCACCAGTCCTGTCATACGGAAGTCCATTGCTTTCACAAAAGAAATTTAAAAAAAAAAGTATATAATATCATCTTTTATTTATGACTTGCTATCTCATAATTACGAGAAAGGATTCGTTGGCCATCAATCGTGGCGGTTCGAGAAGTCAGCCATTATGGCATTACCTGACTCAACTGTCTGTCTTATATAGGCCGTAATAAATATGAGCTTAAACATCGAGGGTTTTTCAACAAAGCATTTTGGAAAGTGTCAGGCTAAACGTTAAAAGTCTCCACTCATACGAACTTTTACAAAAAACATTAAGTATAATGCGAGTCACTGTGGGCTACAACTTGTGCCCCGTTTTTTAGCCTATACGTGTTTAGATTTTGGAAAATGAAGTACACCGAATTAGCCATTAAGAGTTCCTTTTTGCCATGTACCACCGGATGCACTGAAAACTATCAATGAATTACTTTGATACTGAAGTCATCTTAAAAACCCGAGGATTCTGAGGCAAGTTCTGAACAGATCGGGACTCCTATCGCATTAGTCTATTGGAAATTGTCTCGGATACGAGGTCTTCTAAATCTTTTTCTTTTTCTTTTCTTCTGTGAATGCAGAAGAGCATCCATACTGACAGGTGTCTGCCCAGATGAGTGTGTGTCAGTGCACAGCGACTTTAATCAGACTGGAATAATGTGAATTGAACGGGGGCAAAGCGAGAGAGGGGGAAACAGGCGGAGAGAATAATTAAGCAACTGCATGCAGTATGGCCGGCCATACAGAGAGACAGATACGGAAGTGCAGGACCATCAAAGAAGTTGATAAAAACAGAGGTCATAAGTGTGAATATTCTTCCATTCCCACAGATCATTTTGAGGAGAACATAGACAGTCAGTATATTTTATTTTAGTTCATTCATCTGTCTGCTCTACTATTTCAGTAAGATGAAAATTTGCTTGTTCATTTATGTATGTATCTGTTTTTCTTGGACTGAAAATATTAAATTTCATGGCATCAAGGCAATATTGACCTTTACATATTATATCATACATTATATGATGTTGACTGCACTAAAGGTCCCCAAGTTGCGAGAAAAAAAAAAAAAAAATCAAAGGACATGAACCGTGTGTCCTCACTGGTAGCTTCAGTCCTGCGTGAGGGCTGCTGAGTTTCACTGTAGCCGCTAATTCTCCCGGCTGATAATACTGATCAAATGCCTGTTGATAAGGTCTGCTTCAGGGGCTGAGTGGGGGCGAAGTGAACTTCCAGAGTACACTTCTAGGTTATGGGGGAGAGCTGGGACTCACAACCTCAGCATTTCTAAAGTCCAGACTCTCTGTATGTAGGTATCCAAAACCTTTATTGGTAATGAAGGAATTTACAGTTTCTTTTTGAATTTTCCCAGCTCACGTAACTTCTTTTTTTTTTAACAATAACAAATTAATTTCCTGTTCCATAAATAATAAATAGCTGGGGGACACCAGAGACTGGTACTGTAGCATTTAAAAGGCTCTTCCTAAAACCTATTTTGTTTTCCTTAGTAGACAAAACAAAGCTGTTAATTGGTCTTTCACTTTCTCCTTAAAAATAACCTGAAACTTCACTCTTCTCAGGTCTAATGACGTTTCTCCCATCTCCCATACCAGCTGTTGTTGTCTCTATTCAATCAGGCAACCTATCAATAAATAACTGATCAAATAAATAAACTTTAGGGTACTTTATACTTTATATTACTTGATACTTATATAGGTCAAGTAAATGCAGATTTGGTTGACAAAAAACATTGGAAATATCAAAAAAAATAATGACTGACTCAGAGTAGGCTCCTGCACACATAATTTTAGATGGAATGCTAAAATAATAAAAAATAAAATTAAGAATAAATAATCTTATACTAATAGTAGAAATTTCAGGAAAATATTATAAAGTACACTATCTACTTAGCCTTGAATTGCAGCATAATTACAAATCCAACAGATCTTTACAAATATCTGGACCATTTTTGTATCGCATAGTTAACCATGTGTATAGATACGTATTTAGTCATCTAAGAGGGATAGATACACACCTCTGCTTACTAATTTTATGACTGTAGATGGGTTATAATAAAGAGAAAAGAATTCATCTTTATTTGTAGCTTTCGAACCTTTTAAACCGTATGAAAAAGTTGACCTAACACAGGAAGTAATCCTCCATCTTCCTCACAGACGAGGGCATGATGTTTGCAGTGGCATGTTTAGCAATAGTGTGTTCTGTTGTGATCAAATATTTTGCTAATAAAAATGTAAGTTTCACTAATGTAATAATTATTTTATATGTTGACAAACCATTCATAAATACTCTTGGGTTTCTCACTTTATAGAGTTTCACCTTGTCTTGCTGTAATACATGCTAGTAAGGAATGAATAATGCAGTGAATGCTGGAGGAGATTGTACACTAACCAAATGGATTTTCTAGAAGAACTTGACTTTTACAGCCTTTTTATGCTTTATCTCACTTCTCCCTGCCTTTACTGAAAACATTAAAGTCAATTTGAAAAATCCAGACCTATTTCACTGCTGTATTCTTTAGTTTCTCCTGCTGCCTCTTGAAATTTATTTTCAGTAACTTGCTGATTTTTTTTTCTCTCCTCCAAAAAGCCTGGTATCTGCATGCAGCGACACACTGATATAATAATAACAAAAACAGGTAATAACAGGTAATAATTCTGTATTTTTTTTTGCTTTATGTAACAGTGAAGCAGCATGTCACTGTCCAAATGTGGTCAGAGTGGATATGAAGAGGATCATTTTCAAAATCTGTATGTAACCAGTGGTGGAAACAGTATTCGGATCCTTATGTTAAGCAAAAGTAGAAATACCACACTGTAAAAATGCTGTTATAAGAAAAGTCCTGCATTGAAAGTCTCAGCCAAGCAAAAGTTCATGAGTATATTCAACAAAATGTATGTAAAGTATCAAAACTAAAAGAAAATTGCCCCTAGTAAAGCATTCCATAACATGTATGTATTATATTAATGGATTATTATTATATATATGTATACACACTTACATGTCCTCTTTATGGGTTAAATGATCAGTCTGCTGTTATTCTATATTTTTCTTATTGGCAACAAATCTCAGTTCCAACCCATTGGCTCCTGATTGGGACCAATGTCCATTTTTTGGGGACTATTTTTCAGAGGCATATTAATCAACATTTGGTGTTCTAGATGTGTTTTTAATAGGTTTTGGACAACAATGGAGCTCTAAGGCACAAATATGTATCAGGCTTTAATATACAGATAACACTTGTTAGTAGGAGACATTCAGTGGATGTCACTGCACATGAGATTTGTTGACAAGTAGAAAGATATAAAATACCAACAAACATATCCTTTAAGTTTGACAACTAACCTGATGATGTTTTTCCCTTACTGGAGCATGCCTTGAATTTCTTAGAGCATTATTGAAAGTCCTGTATTATATGAACCATATTTAATGATTCATCGTTATGCTCTGACACAAACCCGTTGTCTGTCAGTTTTCTCTGTCACCCTTCTTTCTTCCTTACTCTAATCTGAATATTCCGATGAAATGATGTAAAGCACAGCATAAACACAGTTTAAAATGTTGCTTGGCCCTGAATAAGTGGTCAATAAGTGTTACGATTTCATTGGCAAATAGAGACTTTAACATTCCCCATCATTTTCTACACTGTTAACAGCACACATGCAGACGCATACTGTATAGTATGGCACTGGCTGGAATCTTAAAATGGAAAACAAATGAAAGCGCTGGTAATACTGTAAAACATTTAATGAAAAACATAAAAAGAAAGATGACCAGTACAACCAACAAACATACATATTTTCAATTTCTAAATTCTTTTCCAGCAACAATCAGCACAAGTTTTCCAAACTCAAACGACTTTGACCTTTCAAAGACTATATTGATGTTTTCTGTCCTATAACTCTGTTACATGAGAAATTATTTTTACACCTAAAAATCTGAGGAATTAAGAGTAAAAAAATTATGTCGATAGATTGTCTATAGATCTTTTAGACCTTTGTCACAAAGGCAGTGTAACTGTAAATAGACATGACATTTTTCTTTTCTTAAAAATAAAAAACACCTCATGACCAACTGCTTCCACAGTTTGAGATACTGTTAGTTTACGTCACCTTTATGATAATGACCAATTTCTGTATCATTCTCACTCAGGGCCATAAACAGACTCAGCCTGATCCTGTTTCTGGTTTGTCTGAGGGCTGAGGAGGCTAGTAATGAGGATATTTACAGTTAGACTTCACCGTTTGTGATCAGGTAGAATATCTGCCACCTACTATGCATTCCATTTCTAGTCTTTAGTTAGAAATTCCCAGCAGACAGATTGTAATAACTACCTCCATGTGTTCCAGCGATATAGTTCATAAAAAACAGGGAAGAACATGGACAACACTTAAACTTTCTTTGTCCGAGTTAAAATGCTACTTCCCAACACACTGTCACTAAACGTGTGTTTAGAGGATAATCAAAAGGGTGACAGTTACACCGTGTGCTCAAGTTTGCAGACAACACTGACATGTTGTCAGATTTCTGTATCGTAAACCAGAGATGGAATACTAACTTGAAGGGCTGTCGCATTTTAACAAATAGAAAGCTGGAATTTCCAAATTTCTGACATCTTTGGGAAGCAGCACTATTTGAGAACAGCTGTCGGACATCGATTTTGTCTTTTTTTTTCTCCTTTTGATAGTTCCTCTTTGCATGCATTCAGCTGGGGTCCATAAAAGCACCTTTATATAATGTAACATAGCACCATTTTTTCATATAGTTTTCCTATTGTACTGGGACCCAACCATTGGCATGCATACACTCTAAAAACTTTGTTTTCTTGATTACCATTTCTAAATGTAGCATTGTTTCAAACGTTACAAGGCAAGTAATGAATATTCATACAGTACTTTACATGTAGAAGATGAACTAATACAGTACACATTAAAGAAAGTGCTAGAGTACAAAACCTCCTTGTTTTTTAAGTCTTACTCTACAGGACTATAGGACACACCAATGTATTACATTACATTTACTTAAATATACACCTTTTCACATTTTCATTATTCACTTCAGTTCATTTTTAAATGATTACCAGACATATACATCTTTACATTTCCTACTCCAAAACTCTGATGCTGAACAGAAGACAAAACAAAACAGCAAACCAGAACGTCTTCTTCAGTATGCATACATTCACATCACTCTACCTGCACAAGCACAGATATACACATACACTTTGTCAAGGTGAGCGCCACCTCTTTACTTTGAATACTCACTGTTGTAAGATGATCATTTTCATCATAGAATTGACTATACCATCCAAATCTAAAGCAACA